>NC_091456.1:177903483-178262233 GCF_027789765.1 Dendropsophus ebraccatus
GCAACACAGAATTCATTGCCAATCTCCCATAAAATCAATAGAGACATTTTGCAAAAGAAAATGAGCAACAGGCTGCCTTATAATTTCCGCTCTGCAGGTCCTTTCCTGCACTGATACAAGTCTATGACATACCAGTCCATTATGGACTGTCTGCAGACACAAGTTACTGGTCCCAGATTAGTCATCCCTATCCAACCCTGGAGACTGAAAGTAATGTAATGTACACTCACAACTTTATGCTGGGACCCCAGATGTTAAATGTGCTGACATGGCAGAAGAGATGTCCGGTAGATATAGTAAAAATAATTCCCTACATATAAACATAGCAATGGGGATATGAAGGATTCAGAACAATCCTAGTCGTCCCCCCCGCCCTTCTTCATATTCTTTGCAGGAAGCTCCCCTGGCACATTCGCCTGGCACAGTGAACCTGGCCTGCCTCTACCTGCTGCACCCTGTGAGCTCAGCTAGATCAAACATTCTGACATTTGGTGTTTGCATTGTTAAATACGCCCTTCTCTCACCCCAACTCCTGCAGCCCCACACCCAACTTCTTAGAATATCCTTCTGCCGTCCCCACCCTCACTGTCAGTGACTCAGTCCTACACCCTGCATGATATTATTTCCCAGCATCTGTTGCTTATTTCACTTGCTATGTAGTAAAATTCCGACCCCCCCCCCCAGTATATATATATATCTGTATATGTATACACATCCTGGAGGGCAAAGCCTCTACTAGATACTTGCATGACGGACAGAGTTATCACCATGTGTTTATCTGACTTTTTCCATTCTGTTCTAAACTCTTTGAGATGTTGCGGTCGGGAAATGGTCTGAATTTTATTTTGGAAAGGAAGAGAACCCACCCAGAGTGGGCTGCAGCTGAAATAGTATCTCCCAGACTCTTCCCAATCTGGGTTTACTTTGGGAGGGGGGTTAGTGGGTTGCTTCCTGTGGGCACCTGAACAGAGAACGGAATTATATTGTCAAGTGTGGATACAGACCGGTGTCCCGTAGAGGTGACCGCTCCTAAGGAGTTCAAGAAAACTTTGCTGATGTTTTTCCTAGTCTTGGTGGCCAGCCACAAACTTCCACAATAGATTTGAATGAGTCACCCGGCCAGGCAGTAATACTGACACCCTGCTGACGGCTTCCATACTGTAGGTAATATCATCACACAGAGGTATACCTGCCCTTCCCAACACCTTCCAAGATTCATAACCTTTTAATTTTATTATATTTTTTTAAAAAAGTAGTCTCACTGCTCTTAAAGGGCACCTATCACTTAAACAAACTTCTGACATGATATAGCAACATATCGGAGGTTTGTATCGGTCGGGGTCCGGATGCCGACCCCCCCGCCGATGGTTAGAATAAAGGGTCCAGGCGCATGTAGCAGGGTGCGCTCTGCCTCCACATCGCTGTCTCACTGCTAAAGTAGGGGTGGACGGAATTATAATGGAGCCCTATGGAACTTTAGGTACAGTGAATAAAACAACGGCCGTCCTTGCCTTAAAATAATGAACTGTATTGAACTCTATGGGAACAGAAGCCGTTCTTCACACACTATATTGAACCATTACATGTCAATTATTTTTGGATATTTTTGGTCATCGTTCACACTCTGTTGACACAATGTATGGACGTTCTAATGGACATACATTGTATTGAGTTCTATGGTAATATGGTCTTTATTACATGGAGCGATAATCTGCCAAATTGGCCTGATTGGGCACATTATTGCTCTGTGTAATAGGGCCTTTAGAGTAAAGAATTCGCATCTGTGCTGATGGTAAAATCTTCTTTCCTCTAGACATAGAGCATTTGACCTTGTCATGGTTACAGACCTTCAATAGGTGTAAAAAGATCTCTGTACTGTCCATTCATATATTTGTACATTGTGATCAGATCGCCCCTAAGACGTCTTTTTTCTAAAGTAAATAACCCCAAGCTTGATAACCTGTCCTGGTACTGTAACCCACCCATTCCCTTAATGACCTTGTTGCCCTCCTCTGCACCCGCTCCAGTTCACCTATGTCCTTTTTATATACTGGTGCCCAAAACTGTACACAGTATTCCATATGTGTTCTGACCAGTTATTTATACGGAGACAAAACTATGTTTTATCATGATAATTTTTTCCTTTATTGATGCATACTTGGAATGGCCACCCTGCAGCACAATTGGAGGGTGCCAATTGATTGTTATGACAGCCAGGGGCATTCTGAAGCCTCCCTGTTACTGCCATGATAGATATCTTGTAATGCCATCATTGACCTCCTGGGGACCACGCCTTATATTGGCATAAACTGATCATCCATGCCAGCTATTTTACAAAACTGACAGCAGCATTTAAATGGGGTTAAAATGGCTTCCCTGATGGTCCAGTAGGGGGATTGGCTACCTACACTGTGATCATGGGAAACTGATCTGTTATACTTACCACCAGAAGCCTCTGTGACACTGCTGTCTTGGATCTACGATTTTTACAGGCAAGTACTCATAACATCAATCAATGCAATACATAGGTATTTCATTGATCTCTACGAGCAATCATGGTATAGTTCCTAGAAGGGACTACAAAAATGTGTAAAGAAAAAAAAAAGTTTTAAATCTTTTTCAATTTCACAGGGCAAATGTTTTTTTCCCGATTTTCCAGCATATTTTATGGAAAAATTAAGTGGGTCATTAGAAAGTTCAATTGGCTTTGCAACAAATTGGTCCTTAATGAGTTAAATCTCTCTCTTTCAAATGTCTCCTTCCCATCACCCTGTAGATTGTAAGCCCTCGCGGCAGGGTTCTCTCTCCCTGTGCATCAGTCTGTTTCTACTTGATTTTACATTGCGATTTGTATGTTAACCCATTATAATTTATACAGTGCTTTGGAATCAAAGGTGTACGTATAAAGAATGAAAAAAATAACTACAATAATAACTACAGAATACCACAAAAGAAACACAATAGATGGGGAATTTTTTTTTAGTTTTTTTTTTTTTACAGTATTATCTATCTGTAAATGGTTTAAAAATGAAACCCTGTAAAAGTTGCAAAATTGCAGGATTTTGTTTTCTCCTACAAAAATTTTACATACAATGTGTACATACAAAGAGTGAAAAAAAAGAATCTCCAAACAGCTCCATCCATTTTTTTTTTTTTTTTTTAGTAGTAGTAATATCTATCAGTGAATGGTCTAAAAATTAAACCCTGGAAAAGTTGCAGAATAGCAGGATATTTTTTTTGTTTCCCCCTACAAATATTTTAGATTTGCTATTCATTGCATTTTATGGTAAAACGTAGGGTAAAACGTAATTTTTTTTTTTGGGGGGGGGGGGGGGTAAACAATTCTAAAAAAAACCCCCACATTTATTTAATATGAAAATGATTTTTTTTATTTAGTTAAAAACTATTAAACATCTTTATTTGAACAAGTAATGGTACAATACATTGCAGTGTATTGCACTGTGACGGCTGTCCTAGAAAACTTATATTTAAAGGGAAACTATCAGCAGTAGAGGTGAGCAAAGCACAATTCAGCTTTTGAATCCCGCTGTCTGCCCGCTCCTTGGAGAAGGTGGAGAGAGCCCAAAAACCTTGTTGAAAACATGGATCAGAAGCAGGATAGTTTGCCTTTTAAATGGTTTTCCAGGATCTAGAACTGTTGTCGATCAACTGTTCATCACTGTATAGTGGCCATGCTGGGTTACTGCAGTCCTGCTGTCATTTACTTCAATTGTAACTGAGCTGCAGTAACCCAGCACGGCCACTACACAATGTATGGAGCTGTCTGCTTCCAGCTTTGGTTCTCTGTACATGTTAACACTGGAGCATTCTCTGTGGCGCTTCTCACACTCCCTTTCATGTGATAACATTTCCTTTCAATCATTTGTGCATTGCAATAATTTTTATAGGAAGGTATGGTGTTATAAGGAAGTCCATCAACACAGCCTATTAGAAACTATAGACATCATAGAGGGTGGAGGTAAATTCGCTCATCACTCCTCATAATGTCTTCATTGCCTATGGCTGTGCCATGTCTGCCATGTTGCTGCCATATACTGCAGCGCTGGCACAGGAAGCCGATGTGTCTGCATCCAGGCTGATTCACAGTGTCATAAATAGCCGCGGACTATTACATCATTCTTTATAGACTCTTACACCCAAAAGGAAGCAAGAACAAATGACAGATATAATATATGCAGTATCCATTATACATAGACATGCAATAGGACGGAGGAGAGGTGTGGGCATCAATGACGGGAGGGAGGGGATCTCCTTCCTGACAATTCCCTCTCGTCCAGCAGGATGCATATTATTGGGATTGGTCTGCCCCATTGAGAGCACCTTCACCTTTCACTTCCATATAGATATAAACCTCGGTGGTGATGGGTGAAGGGGAGGAATTATGTCAGCTTAAATAGTGGGAAAGGAGAGGTCACTAGTAAGGGAGTAGTGAGTTATGTGGCTCCCTGTGCCATGCTATACATAGGCCGGATTATTTCAGACTCTTTTCCTACTACATATTCATTGCATTTAGACCCATCATTATTACTGTCACCACTAGGGGGAGTGTTTTGTCACATTTTATACCCGATTGTATTTGTACTTGTGACAAAGGGGACTATTTGGAGGGGATCTGTCCCTGGCCTGACACTCTGCTGTGGGGATTCTGACAACCTTGGCTACAGTTGTGTTAACTTTGAATAAAGAAGAATACCCATACTCACAACTATGAATGATCCGTCAATGCTGTCCATGTACACAGAGTGGAAAGTCCAGTAATGCAGGCCTAAATTTGCACAATTGGCATGAGCTTCCGCCTCAACTTATGCAGGGAAAACAGCAGGCATGTCGGAGAGTAGCAACTTCTCCAACTGCGTTAGATAAGTCCTGGTACAGACTGACAGGATTTGGACTTGTGAGCAATACTCCCCTCAGCATGGACAGGTCTGGTTTCCTTGCCTGTGGTAGTTAACCCCTTGTAGCTTTAGCAGGCTATAGCCTTGTTTTCAGGAACTTGAAGAGAACAAGAACAGATTAGACTTAGTTACTTTAGGCCCTGGCCACAGGACCAGTCCCTGGAAAGAACACCCTCAGGATACTCTGCTATGCTGTATTCTCTTTACACTGCAACCAGGAACTAAGAACTGACTTAAACCTTAGCACATGGCTTTCTCCACCCCTACTTATAAATCCCTACACCCCTGTTTGGGTGGCCATGGGCTCCCCTGGAGCTCAGGGCCCCGGGCTACTGTTCAAAATGGACCTATTATAATCCACTACTGACTTACACATGGGGCCCACTTATGCATACCTTTGCAAGAGTGGACATGGGTTCTGGGGCACTGCATGTAGGATAGAGGAGGGCGATAAAAAGATGGTGGGACATCTATCTCTATCTCCAACTGGAATACTGCCACCATGTGGTTGGATGACTGCGTGACACTTTAAGGCGTTTAGATATGTGGGCCAATAGAGGGGGGGGGGGGCTTGACACCTAATTATTTAGACTGTAGAGGGTACTGTGGCCCACACTCCCCATTGGTGGGTTGGGGGGGAGGGGGGGTGAATAAAAGGAGATAAGGGAAAATCATGTGGTTGACATGATGACATGCGGACTAATGATGTCATAAGCATGATAATAATGAGACAAGAAGCAACGGTGATGTCATAAGTGTAGTGATGATAGGAGTGTGCAGGTTGACAGGAGCACAGGTAGCAGTGGTTGTATATATGGAGTGACTCCGCTCCTCTCTTTTCTCAGTCCCTACCACTCCCTGAGGGAGAGGGGCCCTGGTAATAATCATCCCGCCCAGGTTTGAATAAACATGGTTGGGATTTCGTGTTTGTATGTGTCTCGCTACTTAGATTTTAACAGGTGCTGAAACACCTTCTTGCCTGGGGGTGAGCGCTGGTTGCTATTAGGGTGGGTGGTGTAATAACACATTATCCCTGAGACGAAATGTACTAAATGTAGGTGTGCAGGGAGGAGGAGAGCCGGCCGCATTGTCCTCTCTGCATTGTGCTCACTCTGCAGATCAGGGCTGTCACCCTGTGTGTAAGGGAATCACAGAGAGAAAGAAAACCCTGAGCCCTGCTGGATTATGTGTGTGCATGGGAGGAAGGCTGGATACTGAGCTCCCTGTGTCGGGGGCAATAACACAGGCAGAGCTGTGCTGGGTGGTGCCTGACTGGGTATTTATTCCTGCAGACTGTATCATGCAAACATAATAATGGGCAATACCTGTAACATAAGGCTACAGTATACGGGGGTCCTGGGCTAAAGCAGTGACTACTACAGTACTATGGTCTCCCAACACATGGGGTATATCATACATGAACATCTGACTATGGCAGCAGTTAGGGCCCTTTTACACGGAAAGATTATCTGCCAAAGATTTGAAGCCAAAGCCAGGAATGGTCTATAAACAGAGAGCAGGTAAAGGAAAGCCTGAGATTTCTCCTCTTTTAAAATCCATTCCTGGTTTTGGCTTCAAATCTTTGGCAGATAATCTGTCAGATAATCTTTTTGTGTAAAAGGGCCCTTAGGCTAAGTTTGCACTAAGTTTTTTTCATCCGTTTTTACAAAGGGGGAAAAAAAAAACAGAAAAAATGGGTGCATTTCTGTGCATTCATTTTGATCCGTTTTTCCATTGACTTCCATTATAAAAAAGGATCAAAATGCATCCGTTTTTCTTTAGAGCACACAAAAGAGGTCGACCAAGTTTTTGTGTATGTTAAAAAAAACAGGTGCGTTTTGATCTTTTTTTTTTTTATATTGGAAGTCGATGGAAAAACGGATGCACACAAATGCATCTGTTTATTTAAAAACAAATGAAAAAAAAAAAAAAATAGTGTGAACCCAGCCTTACTCCCAGGTGTCACATGATTTACTGACATGACCAGTGACTTGTCTATATACTATACTCTTCATTATAGTGTGATCCTTTCTTTCTTTTTTATATTGAAATGTTTGGAGAGAAAAGTTACATTTAAAAAAAAAATTGGGAAATTTGGGCGGTCCTGTGATGAGCAAGGGTGGGATTTAAAAATGTTTCAAGAGGTTAGAAGACATCTATACCGCTTCCCAATGTGACCATACTCCTGTCCATAGGTAATAGGATATGTTGCATGCAGTAAATAGTATTGGAGTGTCAAAATGTAAACTTGAAGCTACTGGTAGCTAATAGGGTGTCCGATGATGGAGGCCCAGTTGTAGGTGTAAAAGTTGTACCTGGGTCCTGGGACCTCCCCCTGCAATAGAGGAAGACATCAGTGTTATCAATGACCCATGATAGGTGAGTGGTCTATTCCAGCATTTGCAATGGTGCTCAACAATTTTAAGAAAACACATTGGGGAGCAAAGAGAAGGTGAAGCCAATGTACCAAGGCGTGCGTGTGTGTGTGGCGGGGGGGGGGGGGGGAAACTGGTTTATACTATTACAGAAAAAGAGACAATATGACCTCATTGACCGCGTAGCTGAGCAGAATGTGACGCTGAGCTGACATGATATACAATAGGGCCGCATTGGGTATGTGAGCCATGGCAGGCCAAAGCGGTGCCACGCTCCTACCCTTCCTCGAGACGTCACCTGGCGGTCATACAATGGCGATCGCGGCATTGGGCATCCTGATGACCTGGAGGACCACTATAGGGTCAGGAGAGGTATTGTGTGTGGGGATGAGGGGCAGCCAGGAATAAGGTGGCATGGTTTGCTTATGGGAGGGGCCAGGCAAATTATTTGCACGCCTTGCCTATGTAGTCTGTGTCTGCCCCTGCTCTAGACCTTTGGACATGATCCAGTTTGTCTATGGTTTTTTGCAGCTTTTCATATATATATATATATATATATATATATATATATATATATATATACTGTATATATATATATATATATATATACACCTAAATGTACATGGCAGCTTAGGCCTGGTAAAATAAACCTGATGGAACAAGCCTCAGTACACGGTGATGCAATGAGGATCATCAGGTGTTAGGTTTGGTTAATTGTTCTCTTAGGTATTGCAAAAAAGAGGTGTGAAAACCGTGGGCACCATTGTGATAGACTCTATCCGCAGGATAAAGTTATACTCTGCATGACGTATACGGTTGTAGGATATGGTAAGGCTGGGTTCACACTGCGTTTTTGCAATCCGTTTTTTTAATCCGTTTTTTGCAAAAAACGGATGCATTTGTGTGCGTCCGTTTTTCCATTGACTTCCATTGTAAAAAAAACGGATCAAAACGGATCCGTTTTTTTTAACGGACACAAAAGTAGTGTCAGCTATGTTTTTGTGTCCGTCCAAAATCCGTTTTTTTTTACAATGGAAGTCAATGGAAAAACAGATCAAAACGGATGCACACAAATGCATCCGTTTTTTTCATCCGTTTTTTGGAAAAAACGGATAAAAAAAGCGAATTGCAAAAACGCAGTGTGAACCCTGAAATCCAATGGGTTATAGAAATTATCAACCAATACTGAAAGGATTCTCATTACCAGGCAACAAATTCCCAGCCACAAACTGAGAGTGCAGCTTAATAATGGGGATAATAGACAGGATTTCCTGCTGCCAGGTCATGAACATGGCATTAAAGGGATACTCCACTGATTATTTTTTTTCAATCAACTGGTGTCAAAAAGTTATATAGATTTGTAATTTACTTCTAATAAATATCTCAAATCTTCCAGCACTTATCAGCTGCTGTATGTCCTGCAGGAAGTAGTGTATTTTTTACACAGTGCCCTCTGCTGCCACCACTGTTCATGTCAGGAACTGTGCAGAGCAGGAGAGGTTTTCTATGGGGATTTGCTACTGCTCTGGACAGTTCCTGACGTGGACAGAGGTGGCAGCAGAGAGCACTGTGTCACACTGCAAAGAATACACCAGCTGAGTACCCCTTTAAGTGTTCAACCTCTGCATCAGATGCCTTCTTTTCCCCAACACAATCTTGTCTCGCTAAGCAGTGAAAATGAAAAAAAAAATCCTATATACTCACCTCCACCCTTCCCTCATTGCTGCTGCTGTCCAGTCTTGCAGTCACTGCTGTAGATCGCTTCTTTTTTCTTCCAATGATGTGTTGTACCTGTTCAGCCAATCGCTAGACTACGTGAACAGTTCTTACTGGCAAGAACCATCAGCGGAAGAAGGACCACAGCGGGGATCAGAAGACTTAACAGTAGAGGAGCAGGAGAGGTGAGTATGCAGGCTCTTTTTATTTACTGTGTACACTGAGATATAGAACAAAAAAGTAAATTATGCAAAAAAAAATAGTTCAGAAGCATTTCCTCTTTAGATGAATTAGTTAATAACGCCACTAATTTTCTAGGTGTAAAAGCGTAAAATCTGTATGACACTGAGATAGTGCTTTAAGCAGCCATTCAGCACCAAAAAGCGACAGTCCGCCATTCTCTTTATTGGATTTTCCACCATCGTACGAGTCTCTTACTGCTAATGAGATAAGCCGCTAGACTGTAACCTGTCGCTGACATCTGACTCTTATGTGCTCTTAGCTCTGGTGCTAATGAAAGAAAATTACACCGAGGTCCTGTTATTACCAGACTAGGCCGCATCGCATCATCCGCAATCCTGTAGCCAGAGCTATCACAGCCCCATCGTCTCTTCATTTATTTTCAGGGCATAAATCCTATTTCATGTAAATAAAGCCCCAGACATTATACAATGAAATGTTCTGCAGTATGTGTGTATAATATATATATATATACTCTGTGGAGGAGATTCATAAAACATGGTGTATAGTGAAACTGGCTCAGTTGCCCCTAGCAACCAATCAGATTTCACCTTTCATTCCTTACAGACTCTTTGGAAAATGAAAGGTGGAATCTGATTGGTTGCTGATGTTTGGTAAATTTCCCCCTATATATATATAATTATTTTTTTTTATTAAGGATTTTGACCATTTTCATTGTAGCAAACAAAACAAAAAGTAAAACCAAAACCATTTGCATATTGGCTGGGGTATACACTGGACATTGTGACACATCTCTCCTGACACAATGTGGACCAAACTTACTGGGAGTGGCAGATACATGATCAATGTCCCTCCTCACACCAACATCGCCAGACAGGTATCTAATGAAATATATGCCATTGTGGCAAACCGGATTGTCCGCTGGCAGAGAATTTGGGCAGAGGGAGACTAAGAGCTCCTAGTGTGTTGGCATGGTCGTTTAGACAGTACCACTAAGCACCATTTCTAGTATTGCCCTTTAAATTTCTTCATCTGGTGGCCGAAGTTGGTCCAATTTTATAGTAGCTATATTTTTGTACATAGGAGCAGTATTATAGTAGTTATCCAACGAGGGAGACAAAGAAGCTGTCCCCAGGCCAGAAGAGGCGTGATCAGTCACGTGAAACGGCTGTAGCCATCGGACGCCCCTGCTTCCACTTCCCCTCCCCACTTCGGTCTATCTAGACAAAATAAACGGACTTATACCGCAGCGGTTTTTGGTGAGTGCAAGCTTCTTTGTCTCCCTCGTTGGATTACTTATACTCTTGTTACAGCTTAGCACCCCTATGCTGCACACCGTAAGCCTACTATCCTTACCATACATGTCCTAGCTCACGGGTGTACATGATATAACATTGGACTCTGGTGCTAACTCAGACCTTCTTCCCTTGTTGGATTATAGTAGTTATATTCTTGTATATAGGAGCAGTAATATAATAGTTATATTCTTGTATATAGGAGCAGTAATATAATAGTTATATTCTTGTATATAGGAGAAGTATTATAGTAGTTATATTCTTGTATATAGAAGCAGTATTATAGTCTGTTATATTCTTGTATATAGGAGCAGTATTATAGTAGTTATATTCTTGTATATAGAGGAGCAGTATTATAGTAGTTATATTCTTGTATATAGGAGCAGTATTATAGTAGGTATATTCTTGTATATAGGAGCAGTATTACAGTAGTTATATTCTTGTATATAGGAGCAGTATTATAGTAGTTATATTCTTGTATATAGGGGGCAGTATTATAGTAGTTATATTCTTGTATATAGGAGCAGTATTATAGTAGTTATATTCTTGTATATAGGGGCAGTATTATAGTAGTTATATTCTTGTATATAGGAGCAGTATTATAGTAGTTATATTCTTGTATATAGGGGCAGTATTATAGTAGTTATATTCTTGTATATAGGGGGCAGTATTATAGTAGTTATATTCTTGTATATAGGAGCAGTATTATAGTAGTTATTGAAAACATAGAAAAGAGAGCTTGCACTCACCCAAAAAATAGCTGCAAATCAATCCATTTATTCAGTCTTGGCAGACGTGATGGCCATCAGGACGCCTCTGCTTTCACTTCCCCTCCCCACTCACGTCTGCCAAGACTGAATAAATGGATTGATTTGCAGCTATTTTTTGGGTGAGTGCAAGCTCTCTTTTCTATGTTTTCAATATATTTACTCTGCTATTAGCTTTTTGCACCCCCATGCTGCCCTCCATTGCCTAGATTCCTCACACGCATGATCCTAGCTCATGGGTATACAGCTGAGACTACACAGACTCTGGTGCTAACTCAGACCTGCTCCACAAGTTATTATAGTAGTTATATTCTTGTATATAGGAGTAGTATTATAGCAGTTATATTCTTGTATATAGGAGCAGTATTATAGTAGTTACATCCTTGTATATAGGAGCAGTATTATAGTAGTTATATTCTTGTATATAGGAGCAGTATTATAGTAGTTATATTCTTGTATATAGAAGCAGTATTATAGTAGCTATATTCTTGTATATAGGAGGCAGTATTATAGTAGTTATATTCTTGTATATAGGGGCAGTATTATAGTAGTTCTCCAAAAAGGGAGACAAAGAAGCTTGCACTCACCAAAAAACTGCTGCGGTATAGATCCGTTTATTTCATCTTCATAGACGAGAATGGGGAGGGGAAGTGAAGGCAGGGGCGTCCGATGGCTACAGCCGTTTCACGTGACTAATCACGCCTCTTCTGGCCTATATTATAGTAGTTCTATTCTTGTATATAGGAGGCAGTATTATAGTAGTTATATAGTAGTATATTCGCCTATATACAATAATATATTCTTGTATATAGGAGCGGTATTATAGAAGTTATAACTACTGTAATACTGCCCCTATATACAAGAATATAACTACTACAATACTGCTCCTATATACAAGAATATAACTACTATAATACTGCTCCTATATACAAGAATATAACTACTATAATACACGGAAACTGGAGAAAAAGGAACGGCTGCACATCCCATCTATGGCTGATACTAATGCCGCTAGGCCTATATTAAAAATCAACACCAGAGTGTCTGTATATGAATTGATCAAGCCATATTGCCCCGTGTACCACCGCGCAGGTCCTCTGGTCCACACGGGTCCCTACGCGGCACTAGTATCAGCCATAGGTGTGAGGTGCAGCACTCTGTTTCTTCCCTGAACCGCATTTTGTTTCTCTCTTTTCTCCGTGTATTGCACTCCTCCTGGTGAGACCCACATGACCGTAATTAGCAGGAGACACCTGAGTGCACATGGTTTTAATCCCTCCTGTTTTTTCCCATTCTGTTTGCTGCAGCTATGGTGAGTGTAATACCTTATCCAGACTTGTGCTGCTTGGGGGCGACCTTCTCCGCCGGCGGTGCTGGCCGGGTTCTGGTGTGGTGTTTTTGGGTCTGGTCCTGTGGCATGGGGGTCGCAGGGCCGTCCCATGGCCCCCGTTCCCTGGCTGTGCACGCCTGCGGGGTTGGTGGCCACTGACTGGCACGGTGTGGACTTAGTGTAGGGACCCATGTGTATCAGATACCGGCACGAGGTACATGGGGCAGTATGGCTTGATCAATTCATACACAAAAATCTGATGTGTTTTTTATTTAGCCTACCGGCACTAGTATCAGCCATAGGTGTGAGGTGCAGCACTCTGTTTCTTCCCTGAACCGCATAACTACTATAATACTGCTCCTATATACAAGAATATAACTACTATAATACTGCCTCCTATATACAAGAATATAACTACTATAACACTGCTCCTATATACAAGAATATAACTAATATAACACTGCTTCTATATACAAGAATATAACTTCTATAATACTGCTCCTATATACAAGAATATAACTACTATAATGCCTGTGCTCACATGTCAGTACCTTATGTCTTCCCCTCTCTGTGAGTGCAGCAGTGGTAAGTGTAATACCATATCCATACTTGTGTCGTTTGGGGGCAGCCTCCCCCATCTGTGGTGCTGGCCGGGTTCTGGTGGGGCTTTTTGGGTCTGGTCCTGTGACATGGGGGTTGCAGGGCCGTTCCATGGCCTCCCTTCCCTGCCTATGCACGCTTTGCGGGGGTGGCTGTCACTGACCGACACGGTTGTGGAGTTGGCGTAGGGACCCTTGTGAACCAGAGGACCTGCGCGGTGGTACACGGGGCTATTATGGCTTGATCAATTCATATACAGACACTCTGGTGTTGATTTTTAATATAGGCCAAGCGGCATTAGTGTCAGCCATAGATGGGATGTGCAGCCGTTCCTTTCTCTCCAGTTTCCACCCATAACTACTATAATACTGCTCCTATATACAAGAATATAACTACTATAATACTGCTCCTATATACAAGAATATAACTACTATTATACTGCTCCCTATATACAGGAATATAACTACTATAATACTGCTCCTATATACAAGAATATAACTACTATAATACTGCTCCTATTTACAAGAATATAACTACTATAATACTGCCTCCTGTATACAAGAATATAACTACTATAATACTGCTCCTATATACAAGAATATAACTACTATAATACTGCCCCCTATATACAAGAATATAACTACTATAATACTGCTCCTATATACAAGAATATAACTACTATTATACTGCTCCCTATATACAGGAATATAAGTACTATAATACTGCTCCTATATACAAGGATATAACTACTATAATACTGCTCCTATTTACAAGAATATAACTACTATAATACTGCCTCCTGTATACAAGAATATAACTACTATAATACTGCTCCTATATACAAGAATATAACTACTATAATACTGCCCCCTATATACAAGAATATAAATGCTATAATGCGGTTCAGGGAAGAAACAGAGTGCTGCACCTCACACCTATGGCTGATACTAGTGCCGCTAGGCTAAATAAAAAACACATCAGAATTTTGTGTATGAATGGATCAAGCCATACTGCCCCATGTACCTCGTGCCGGTATCTGATACACATGGGTCCCTACACTAAGTCCACACCGTGCCAGTCAGTGGCCACCAACCCCGCAGGCGTGCACAGCCAGGGAACGGGGGCCATGGGACGGCCCTGCGACCCCCATGCCACAGGACCAGACCCAAAAACACCACACCAGAACCCGGCCAGCACCACCGGCGGAGAAGGTCGCCCCCAAGCAGCACAAGTCTGGAAAAGGTATTACACTCACCATAGCTGCAGCAAACCAATGCTATAATGCTATAATACTGCTCCTAAATACAGGAATATAACTGCTATAATACTGTACCTATATACAAGAATATAACTACTATAATACTGCCCCCTATATACAAGAATATAACTACTATAATACTGCTCCTATATACAAGAATATAACTACTATAACACTGCTCCTATATACAAGAATATAACTACTATAATATTGCTCCTATATACAAGAATATAACTACTATAATACTGCTCCTATATACAAGAATATAACTACTATAATACTGCCCCCCTATGTACAAGACTATAACTACTATAATACTGCTCCTATATACAGGAATATAACTACTATAATACTGCTCCTATATACAGCAATATAACTACTATAATACTGCTCCTATATACAAGAATATAACTACTATAACACTGCTCCTATATACAAGAATATAACTACTATAATACTGCTCCTATATACAAGAATATAACTACTATAATACTGCCTCCTATATACAGCAATATAACTACTATAATACTGCCTCTTATGGACATGAATATAACTGCTGTAATCTTAACTCTATGTTGCTGGTTATGCTGTGAATTACAGTTCACCTCCAGACTGTAGCAGCCAGGCAAGGGTTAAACAGAAGTGGGCATAGCACAGAACCGTCAGTGTTTTTGTAGCAGAGATATTAGCAGGGAAAGCTGGGGCTGGGCCGTGTGATTATTGGCTCGGGTGTGGCTATTAGGCAGGTTTACAATCACACTCTTGGCCCAGATTCCATGTTCTGAATGAAGACACAAGGGTTGGTCTTTACCTTCTGATCTGACGTGCTGATGTTGTTGGGTGGGGGGGACTAGTAGGGTTGTTTAGTAGGTGGTGTGATTAGAATGCAAGCCAAAATCTCAGGCTTGTCTGGAGCACAGTCTAACCCTTAGGGACTGGGTGTCTCATCACTTCCCTGCATTGGATCACTGTACATAGCTCTGACTGCAGAGGCTTGAACCCAATGATTGCAAACTGCACCAATCTGCTCAGATGGGGTCATACCCCCGGCACCGCACCGACACCAAGGTACTGTACCATCTGCTCTTCTGAAAATCATATAGCAAATTATGGGCACAAACCTGGGGGTACAGGCAAAACAGGGGGAACATACTGTCAGTTGGTAACTCAGCTTTTTAGGGTTAGATTGGTTGTTCAATCTCATAATAATAAAGATTTTCTGGAAAGTTCTATAGACAGCACAAAGAACATGCAAAATGACAAACTGAGCTCTGCTTCATCTGTAGATGAATTCGTATATCAGAACTGTTTTCTGCTGGATAGATTGTTTGCTGATCATTATGTTTTATGTTTGCTTTTATGTCTATTGTAAACCATCAGGTTCGCCAACACTTCCCATTCATTTCACTGAACCCTTTCAAACTATTTTTTCAGTTCCTTAAATTCTCTCTCTATATTAGACAATTAAGTAATTAAGTTGAATAATATTTATTTTAGTTAAAGGGATATTCCAACCCATAGGAATAATTCTTAAAGTACCATCCAATGTCTCCAATACACGAGGCCCCCACTGCACGCTACTGTCACCGCTACATTGATGACGTTTTTTTTTCATTGCCATGTGATTGGAAGTCATGGAATGGACTATAGAGTCTGTCAGCTGCAGCCACATGGTAGTGGGCGAATTGTTATCATCAGAAGATGACAATGAGACATAGTTCGAAGAGAGACCCCTATACTGACAGCCAGGGACAGCCCCAGTTGTTTTAGCCCAATATTAAAGGGTTAAGTGATTTTTTTAACATTATAAAGGAAAATAATCATCATATATTCAGGGTATTAACTCTCTAATACATTGTAATCTGTTAAGGAAGGGAAACGTTTTTGTTTGCAGGACCCGTCATCAGGAGGACGCAATAGGCGCCACATTGTTTTTGGTCATCCTCTTTAGAGTGTAGCCAGCTCCATAAATATAAAGGACAGACACTCCTATATAAAAGTGGTGGGGCTTCCTTATAGAAGGGGTGTGGCTTTAGTAAATTGGTTGTGACCTAATATGTGATTTGATCTGTTGCAAAATCTATAAGGCCACTTAATAGTTGGTCTAAACTTTAGACTTGGAAGTATAAGGATGCAACAGATGTATCAAACAGCCTGATGCACTGTAATAAATATAGTGCTGCTTAACTTAGAGGGTCCCTGTCGCTTTAAGAAACTTTTGGCTTTTAAGAGACTGAGTGTCTGAGTGTTCAGATCCTGACCGATTGCTAGAACAAGCAGGGAGAGAAGCATTCGACTGAGTGCTTCTCCTGCTGCTCGGTTTACAAGCGCTCCATAGACTTTCATTGAATGACCATCTTGGTCACGTGGTACAAGGGTGGGAGAGAATGCACTTAAAAAATGTTGGTATGTCTCTACCACATATCAAAAGTTTCTTTTAGAAGACAATGTTCTTCTAAACTATCTAGTCTAAAGTTACAGTGTCTCAGAGTTTTAGAAAATCTGGGACAATGTCTGGGGACTAGTGGTCAAAAACTGCTCCTTAAAACATAGGGGTGACTTTAATGGTCTCTGTTTTAACGCACTTAGGGGAATCCTCTATTCGAAGATCATATCGGCCGTTCAGTATTAGCAAAGACTTAGTAAGAGAAGGACTTAGGGGTAGTGATTTCTGACACCTCACAATCAGTCACCAGGGCAACCAGGTGGTAGGGAAAGCTAATGGTATTCTGGGCTGTATATATATATAATGGTATGCTGGGCTGTATATATATATATATATATAAATATATATAATGGTATGCTGGGCTGTATATATATAAATATATATAATGGTATGCTGGGCTGTATATATATATATATATATATATATATATATATATATATATATTGGTATGCTGGGCTGTATAGCTAGAGGTATAACCAGTAGGAAGATGGAGATTGTGATGCGGCTGTATAGAGCTCTGGTGAGGCCACATCTGGAATACTCTGTCCAGTTCTGGAGACCTTATCTACAAAACGGATATTAATAAAATAGAACGGGTCCAAAGATGGCTACAAAAATGGTGGAGGGTGTGAGGTATAAACCATATCAGGAAAGACTTAAAGGGATTGTCCATCAAAAATCTTTCTCTTTCAAATCAACAGGTGTCAGAAAGTTATATAGATTTGTAATTTACTTCTATTAAAAAATCTCAAGTCTTCCTATACTTATCAGCTGCTGTATATCATGCAGGAAATGTTGTTTTATTTTCAGTCTGAATAAGAGCTCTCTGCTGACATCTCTGGTCGAGACAGAGGTCTGTAAGATTCTGGACAATATACATCTTGAAGTAATGGCAGATGTGCCCACCATTTCCTTCTTCGGCCTCTGATTATCCTTCATGATCTCTGCTTAGGCTGGGTTCACACTGTGTTTTTAGCATCGGTCTAACGGATCCGTTTTTTTTGACAGACAAAAAAAACTTAGCTGACACTACTTTTGTGTCCGTTAAAAAAAACGCATCAGTTTTTTTTTATAATGGAAGTCAATAGAAAAAAGGATGCACACAGTGGCATTCGTTTTTTGAAAAAAAAAAGGATGAAAAACGGATTGCAGAAACGCAGTGTGAACCCAGCCTTAGACTTATTGTTCCAGAGAAGGTTTCTTCATCACATAGGTAAACCTGTTACGGCACTGGATAGGTTAATTGATGACCCCAAGATCCGCTTGCCGCTGCCTGTCTCAGTCTCTCCGCCGACGCCTCCTCCTCCTTCTCTTCTTCTTCTTGGCAGCGTTTGGGCATTTAATATCTTTACTGTTGTACTTGCTTTGCCCTCTAGTGACAGAGCAGACAGCAATAAACACACCGCCCCTCCACCCAACCAAAAATGATTACATGCCGCCTGCTTTAAGAATATGAAATAACAGGAAACATAGAAATAGTAACTTTCCGAAAAACACGTAAAAAAAAAAAAAAGAAACTTAAAAGAAAAAGTGGATTTTTCTCAGACGGTTTAAAACTCAATGATGCGATGAAAAAAAAGAGAAAGATCCCCATAAAAACTATAAAGTTTGACATTGATTTTAGTTAAAATGGTCTGGGACCCTCAGAGATGAGACGTAAACTAATTCCAATGGGCAGGTTAAAGGGCTTTTTCAGGGTAAGGAAAACATAGCTGCTTTCTTCCAGAAACAGCGCCACCCTTGTTCTCTGGTTATTTGTGGTATTACAACTTCATTCTATTGAAGTGAATTGAGCTGGGTTGCAATACCGCACTCAACCTGAGCAGAGGTGTGGCACTGTTTTCTATCCTATTACCCCTTTAAGTAATTTATGTATTATTTTTAGTCTTTCAACACACTCTCTTTTCTGGCTCAGAGGGTGGTGAACAGGACCTCCATCTCTTTTTATGAGGTAGGCCACTTTGGGCAATCAATAACTGTTACACATGATAAGAGTGTTCTCCTGTTAGGAGCCAGCAATCACTTTAACCCCTTAAGGACAGAGCCAATTTCGATTTTTGCGTTTTCGTTTTTTCCTCCTTGTGCTTAAAAGGCCATAGCAGTTGCATTTTTCCACCTAGAAATCCACATGAGCCCTTATTTTTTGCGTCACTAATTGTACTTTGCAATGACAGGCTGAATTTTTGCATAAAGTACACTGCGAAACCAGAAAAAAATTCAAAGTGTGGTGAAATTTATTTATTTGGGGGAAATGTGTTTTTACGCTATTCGCCCTGGGGTAAAACTGACTTGTTATGCATGTTCCTCAAGTCGTTACGATTACTATGATATATAACATGTATAACTTATATTGTATCGGATGGCCTGTAAAAAATTCAAACCATTGTCAACAAATATATGTCACTTAAAACCGCTCCATTCCCAGGCTTATAGCGCTTTTATCCTTTGGTCTATGGGGCTGTGTCAGGTGTCATTTTTTGCGCCATGATCTGTTCTTTCTATCGGTACCTTGATTGCGCATATACGACTTTTTGATCGCTTTTTATTACAATTTTTCTGGATTTGATGCGACCAAAAATGCGCAATTTTGCACTTTGGGATTTTTTTGCGCTTACGCCGTTTACCGTGTGAGATCAGGAATGTGATTAATTAATATTTAGGGCGATTACGCACGCGGCGATAGCAAACATGTTTATTTATTTATTTGTTTACTTTTATTAATAACCTGGGAAAAGGGGGGTGATTCAGACTTTTATTAGGGGAGGGGGCTTTTTACTATTAACAACACTTTTTTTTTACACTTTTACACTTATACTAGAAGCCCCCCTGGGGTTAGGGTTATTCCCCCTAGGGTTAGGGTTATTCCCCCTAGGGGACTTCTAGTATAAGTGCTTTGATCTCTCATAGAGATCTCTGCAGCATAGATATGCTGCAGAGATCCATGAGATAGGCACTCGTTTACTTCCAGCTGCTGCAGCCGGAAGTAAACGAGTGCCTAGGCGGGGACGGCGCAATCTTGGAGCGGTCCCCGGCCAGCTTCAGAAACGGAGATCGCTCCTCCGGGATAACATCCCGGAGGAGCGATCTCCGCCACTAGACACCAGGGATGACGCTGCGTCCGGTAATCGGATGCAGCTGTCAACTTTGACAGCTGCATCTGATGACTGTATTAGCGGGCATGGTGATCGGACCATGCCCGCTAATACCTGCGGTCCCGGGCTACAAGCGGCACCCGGGACCACCGCGGTTCAGAGCGCTGCCGCCGCGCGGCCCCGCTCTGAACGTCCCTAACGGCATCAGGGCGTAAATATACGCCCTATGTCGTTAAGGGGTTAAGGGGGAGATGTATCAAACATGGTATAAAGTGAAACTGGCTCAGTTGCCCCTAGCAACCAATCAGATTCCACCTTTCATTTTCCAAAGAGTCTGTGAGGAATGAGAGGTGGAATCTGATTGGTTGCTAGGGGCAACTGAGCCAGTTTCACTTTACACCATGTTTGATAAATCTCCCCCATTGTGTTATTTCTTCCCTGCAGCACCACCACAGGGAAAAGAAGGCATTACATGTATTCATTTAAACCATTGTGTAATGTACAATGGAGGCCAGGACAGGTCCTCCAGAGCAGGAGACGCTCTTTGTAACTGCTCTACTCTCTAGCTAAGAGATAAAGAATTCTAAACAGAGGAGCTTACTATTATAAATCATGATTTATAAATGAAAACATTAAATAAAAATAAGCTATCGGCAAGGAACGTTGCTAGAATACTCGGCCCAAGTAAAAGTGGCAGCGATCAGCTGAGGGGCAGGGAAACGCCCAGCTTGACAGCCTCAAGTTGGCAAACGCTCCTTAGAGGAATTTATTTAAAAAATTAAGTATTTATTATTTATATATGGTTTTTAACAGTTTTGGAATGTTTTTCCTATTTTATCACCTACAATAATCTTCGGTTTTTAATCTGGTCACTAGGCTTAAAAGTAAGGTGAGACGTCATGTTCTGTTTGTGATGATAAAGAGGAGGCTGCTGTAAAAAACAATCTGTTCAGTAAAAGACAACAGATGAAGCTCACAGCTCGGCCTCCCCCTCCCTGGTGAATGACTTTTGCAAAGGTCACAGAGCACAAATAAATAAATAGTCTGGTGATGTTTATTGAATCTATGTTCATTAGTTTAGCCGTAAAGCATGTCACTAAATGCTATTAAAGGGGTAGTTCACAAAAAAATAAAAAATTATTTCAAATTAACTGGCACCAGAAAGTGCCAGAGATTTGTAATTTACTTCTATTAAAAAGTAATACACCACTTCCTGTATGTCCAGCAGGAGGTGGTGATTCTCTCCCGTTTGACTTAGTGCTCTCTGTTGCCACCTCTGTCCATGTCAGCAACTGTCCAAAGCAGGAGCAAATCCCCATAGAAAACCTCCCCTGCTCTCCAGGCTGGAAAGAAAACTAATTTCTATAGGACATACAGCAGCTGATAAGTACTGGAAGACTTGTAATTTTTTTTATACAGGTAAATTACAAATCTTTGGCACTAGTTAATTTAAAATACATTTTTTGTGGTGAACAGCCCCTTCCAAAACAAGATGTCAGCTCCCATAGTAATATACTAGGAATGAAATTTGAAGAATTACAATCAAATTAGGAATAAAGAACATGTTCCAGTATGTGACTCTGATCAGTATAAGAAAACCTAGGCCGCAAATTCCTTTGAGGGTGCCTTCACACCTACCGACTCGCAGCGTTAATAACGCTGCAAGTCGACTAGGTCCTGGCAGATCACTGTCAGTACATACACGCAGCGGTCTGAACGACTGCTGCGTGTATGTAAATCTGCCGGCCACTTAACCCCTTCTGATGCCGGCCGGCCGCCTCCCGCTCAGCTCTGTATACATTACCTCCTCGCTCCACGGGGTCCCGGCGTCCTGCTCTCCCGCCCAGCCAATCAGTGACTGCGGCAGGGAAACACACTGATTGGCCGGGCGCGAGAGCAGTACGCCGGGACCCTGTGGAGCGAGGAGGTAATGTATACAGAGCTGAGTGGGAGGCGGCCGGCCGGCACCAGAAGGGGTTAAGCAGCCAGCAGATTTACATACACGCAGCAGTCGTTCAGACCGCTGCGTGTATGTACTGACAGTGATCTGCCAGGACCTAGCCGACTCACAGCGTTATTAACGCTGCGAGTCAGTAGGTGTGAAGGCACCCTTAGGCTATGTTCACACTACGTATGTCTCCGGCCGTAGCGCGTTCCGTGAATAAGCGGCCGGAGATTTACATAGTTTGCGTACAATGGAAAGTATACGATCTACGGCTGCACAGTTCACACTACGTACGAACTTACGCCAGGATCGTACGTGGCGCCGTAAAAAATGAACCAGACCATTGTTTCGGGACGGAAATGCTGTAACTTACGCCCGTAGCGTAACATGCGGTCCCGTACGGAGTGGTGATTTCTTCATTTTTACACTTTGATTTGCCTATGCAAAAGGTTCTGTGGGGTGTCCGGGGCTAGGCGAAGATATCCAAGTAAAAGAGCGCTGTCAGATCGCTATGTACGCCGCTCGGGAAGCGTACGTAGCTTACGGGTCTAAGTTCGCCGACCGTACGTAGCCGGCCGCAACTTGCGTAAATCCCGTATATGTCCGGCCGTGAAAAATATGCGGCCGGACATATACGTAGAGTGAACATAGCCTAAGGGTGCGTTCACATGTACAAGATCTGCAGCAGATTTGATTACTATGGAACTTACTTTGTGCTGCCTTCTAAGGAATCCCGGCCTGGAGTGTATACACAGGGTATACACTCCAGCCGGGAGTCCTAGAGGCGCCGCTGCAAGAAAACCCTTTCAGTTCACACAATGGAGCGTGCGGCTCCCGTATCAGAATTCAGCTGCAGTGAAGATCATCCGGCCGATGCTGCAGTACCGGACAGTATGTCCTTCTCTGACACCGGCTGGTGTCTTACAGAGTGGGAACATGGCCTTAGGGTGCGTTCACATGTACAGGATCAGCAGCAGATTTGATGGCGCAGATTTGATTCTGCAGCAGATCCGCAGCAGATTTGTTGGTCCACATTTGATTTACTTTGAATCTGCATCTTCAAATCAGCGCCATCAAATCTGCTGCAGATCCTGTACGTATGAACGCACCCTAATTAGTAAAGGACATCTTGTCTGATACAATGTATTAATCCTAAGAAGCATAATATTTACTGATTGGAGAAATATTTCCCTGCTTTTCATTTTCTCGTTCCGCTGTGGGAGTGTGATGAGCCTGAATATCATGTGTCTGCCACTTCCAACCAATGTCTCCCCAGGGCCTGACACGGCCTAAGATTAAGAAAACAATTACTTTCTTTGAGCACTTTTCTAGTATTCCAGGAGAGATGGCTATATTTTTTATTGCCGTATTGATCCTACAATATATCAAGGTTAACCAGGACAATGGCTGCAGGCAGCGCGCACCGCCAATTAATGTGTTCTGTATATACTGAATAAACAGGATCCTCTTCTATTTCTCAATTAAATATCGACCTGTGAACGTCTTCTTCCTCTACAACGTGAAAAATCGAAGCGTGGGGCAATGTAAGGGCTGGTGATCTTAATGACGGGCGCTGGCGAGTGTTCACAGTGATTCAAGAATGTTTCTTATTCCCAACATTATCCGCAATATGCCGCTTAAAGGAACATTAAACCTTGCAAACATGCAAACCATATTTCTTGCAGTGATGGGTGATAACCAGTATGTCTACCATAAGGCTCCTACAAGCTATAAGAGTAGCTATAAGGTGTCTGCTTGGGCCCCATGCACCCCACTTCCTCATTAAAAAGCATCAGTATTATACATAGGTGGGGGGTCCTGTTATTGGGGGTCCCCATATTTTATATTGCTTCATGTTATGCTTTTTAAAGGAGTTATCCTTATCATTGTGGGTAGTGTCAACTATTCCCCTATCCTTGTGGGTGGTGTCAAATATTTCCCTACCCTCGTGGGTGGTGTCAAATATTTCCCTATCCTCGTGGGTGGTATCAACTATTTCCCTATCCTCATAGGTGGTATCAACTATTTCCCTATCCTCCTAGGTGGTATCAACTATTCCCCTATCCTCATAGGTGGTATCAACTATTTCCCTATCCTCATAGGTGGTATCAACTATTTCCCTATCCTCATAGGTGGTATCAACTATTTCCCTATCCTCATAGGGGGTATCAACTATTTCCCTATCCTCATAGGTGGTATCAACTATTTCCCTATGTGTGTGGATGGTATTAAGTATTTTATTATCCTCGTGGGTGGTATCAACTATGATCCCTTTAAATGTAGACATGGCTTTCCTTTTACCCCTAGCTGTGGCATGGACAAGCATAGCTCCATCTTCTCTGTGTCTGCCTATAAGGTAGAAGCTCCTGCCCTGGTATGGTTCTGTTCACATTACCATCTATGCATTTATCTTCCCATCAAATCAATGGACAACATAATGAAACCCAATAGACCTCATTATAAGTCTGTGCGGTCCATCAATCAGGCCCAGTTGCTGTTTCCACTTCCACTGCTATGGTTTCCATTGTAATTCCTTGGCACTGCAAGGTCCAAGCCACCTAGGTTCATGGTCACTATAGCTGTTAGCACGTCCATGGTTGTTACCATGGAACACAATATTCCTAATAATAAGGCATCACAATCCCAGTGGACTGAGTCATGACATGTAAGGATCTGGACACTAAAAATCAATCCGTCCCTGAGTCACTTTTGCCCATGGGATGGAGTTTACATTAGGGGGTCAATGAGGGGACATGACTGTAGAATTCCATTGCTAGATATCATATGATCATGCGTCAGTAAAAAAATAAACAGTAAAAGACTTGCTATATTTTATAATATAACTTCTTTAAGAGGAAAAAAAAACAAGAAAAAATTGGTCTCCAGAGCAGATACAACAGGCTGACACTTCCTGCTTTCTTCAGCTTTGCTGTATAGACTAGGACAGAATAAGCAGGGTCATCTCATTATTCTTAGAGGGTGGGTGAGTTGCAGACAGCTCAGTTGTACTACAAAAGAACTAGATAAAGCAGGAGAGTAAAGGCCCTAACACTATATACTATACACAGCTGTATGCAGCTCTTCTGGTTTCAGGGGAAGGAGCTGTACTCAATCATTTCCGAGAGACTGTAATAATCTATGAGGTTTCTCTGTTAGTTCACCTCATTCATTGCAGCTGCCGTAAAGCACTGCTGCAAATGTCTGTACAGACAATACGGGAAGGAAGGTAAGGGAGAGATTTATGGCACTGTCTTGTACTTAGTTTCTCTTTTGTTGCCCATAGCAACCAATCACAGCTCAGCTTTCATTTTACCAGAGGAATGTGAGAAATGAAAGCTGAGCTGTGATTGGTTGATATGAGTAACAAAGAGAGAACCATAACTTTCCCTCCTGTATTCCCAATATATGGTGCTGTTTTGGGAAGAAAGCAGCCATGTTATTGCATGCCTGCATATCACCATTAACCCCTTAACGACATCGGGCGTAAACTTACGCCCTCGCGCCCTGGTACTTAGCGCATCAGGGCGTAAATTTACGCCCGATGTTTCCCTGATCGCTGCGTGTTCGCACACAGCGATCGGGGAAGATGGCCTGCTATAAATCATAGCAGGCCATCTTAGCTTCTCGCCACGGGGGGTGGTTAACACCCCCCGTGCTTACGATCGCCGCTATTGGCTGATCAATTCAGATCAGCCAATAGCGGCGATCGGAACCTTTCCGGGTCATCGGTGACCCGATGACCCGGAAAAAAATGGCGGTCGGTGCTGTCCGAGGACGGCACCGACCGCCATTACTGTAAAAAGTAATGGTGGTCACGGTGCCACCGGCTCGATCGCCGTGAGCGGCCGGCCGGTACCGTCCGGCCGTTCACGGCGATCGGGCCGGTGGCACGTCGATCAGAGTCCCCCAAAATAGTAGCTAGGTAGCTGAGGGGTAGCTGAGGGGTCAAGAGCAGGTATTTGTACATTACTCACCTGTCCCGGGGTCCTGATCGGCGTCTTCCGGGTTCGCGGCGTCCTCAGTCTTCTCATTCGGTCTTCGGCTCTTTCCGGCGGTCCCCATTGGCTTTTTTCAGCTATTTTCGGCTCCAGCCTCGTCTTTTTCTGGATTTTGCGCTCTGCTGCCCCCTAGCGGCTGATATGTGTAATACACTTATCAGCAGCTACAGGGATGTTCAGAATGTAGAAAAAGTTCTTTTTTTCCAAATTTTTTTTTTTTCTATTTTCCGCACCCTATCGCCGCTGAGTGTTGATCAGCATCGCACGAAAGTGCGCTGCTAATCAGCAACTCCTCCTTTTTGGCGTAGGGTGTTTTTTTTCTATATCCTACTGCCACGGTCTGCTGATAAGTGCGGCATTTATCAGCAACGCCTTTGTTGGCGTAGGTTTTTTTTTTATACTTACTGTAAAAAAAAAAAAACACGTAAAAAACACATTACACCACACTACATTGAATAAAGTTTGACACTACACCACTACATACCCCATATACCAATCCCCGTATAAAGATGGCCCCCAGGGTGTTTTCGGCATCAGAGGGATACGTTATTATTGCCTCCGACACCGAAACAACCAGTGAGGATGAATGGGGGGATCCTTCTTTCCTCCATTCATCCTCATCATCCAGTGACATGTCTGGGGGGTAGCGTAGCGTACGCTGCCCCCCAGACACGTCTTTTCCGCCAGTACCGTCCCAATAAGAGATGACGATATGGCGTGAAATTCTACAAACTCTGTGAGCGTACCTCTGGGTACTCTTACAGATTTAGGGTACGTGCACACTGCGGAATGGCGAAGGATAACCCTTTGTGTATTCCGCAGCTGGCACCCGCCGGTGGACTGATGCGGGCGCGTGTCTCCACCCGTGTCATAGACTCCATTCTATGCACAGGCGGATTCCATCGTCCATCCAAAGAATGAATACGTTGGACGGAGAGCGGAATCCGCCCGTGCATATAATGGAGTCTATGACACGGATGGAGATGTGCGCCTGCATCACTCCGCCGGTGGGTGCCAGCTGCGGAATGCACAAAGGGTTATCTGTCGCGATTCCGCAGTGTGCAAGTACCCTTAGAGTGTATGAAGGAAGGGACACCCGAATCCAGCCCCCAGATGCCCCCAGATGCCCCCTCCCCCCCCCATCCTCGGAACAAGTGGGAAGATCGTCCGGGAACTGATCTTCCCACTGCTGGATAAAGGTTACCACCCGTACGGGGATAACTTTTATACCAGCACCCCCTCTTCCGGTCCCTCGCTGCCTTGTAGCTTGCGGCACGATCCGAACATATCAGAAGTAGTAATAGAGCCCTTATATTTAGCAGCCATGGAGCGGACCCAGCGCTTCTGGATATGAAGGACCCCGTATCGCACCAGGACAACATTTTCCAGGTGACGTCCCCCACACTGGAAAACAGGAGACCCCACAAGAAGTGCAGAGTGTGGCGTAACAGGGGGATCAGGAAGGACACCATTTTCCCGTGTGACACCTGTCCTGATCCCCCCGGCCTCTGCATACTGGATCGCTTCAAGGTGCACCACACGTCATCGGAGTTCTACATTATCTAAATTCCGTCCCTTATTCCTATTTCAGGGGTCACGTTGATCCGGGGATTATTCTGATCGCCATTATGGAGTCGGGAAGGAATTTTTCCCCTGTGATGAGGCTACTGTCGTCTGCCTCACGAGGGGTTTTTTGCCTTCCTCTGGATCAACACAGATTGAGTTTGATGGACACCTGTCATTTCCAACCTTATAAACTAATAATTGGCCTAATACCCCCAAATAAATTAGAATTGTCCCTTTTCCCCAGCTAAGTAGGTATGGCCACCATTCCCATTAGAGGATGCCATGATGCAATTACAAAGCCTCTGTGCGGCCAGGACAGTAGAAACCCCCCACAAGTGACCCCATTCTGGAAACTACATAAGGAATCTAACAAGGGGGGCAGTGGGGATATGGCCCCCTGGTGACGGCCACATTTGGGACGTGAAAATGAAAAAAATGGTATTTTTTATTTTCTCGGCACATGTTCTACGTAAGTGCCCGTCACCAGTGGGGTCCATGTGCTCACTGCACCCCTTGTTAGATTCCTTATGGGGTGTAGTTCCCAGAATGGGGTCACTTGTCGGGGGTTTCTACTGTCCTGGCAGCACAGGAGCTTTGTAAATGCGACATGGCCTCCATCCTCCATTCCAGCCTCTAAATGGCGCTCTGTCCCTTTGGTTGCTTGCCCTGTGCCTATATGGCACATTATGCCCACATGTGGGGTATTTTCGTACTCAGGGGACACTACCCTACACGTTTTGTGTTCATTTTCCTTTTTAACCCCTTGTGGAAATGGAAAAAATCAAGGCTAGACCAACATTTAGTGTAATTTTTGTAAAATTTTTACTCTAAATCATTAATCTTTTCATTTTCACAAGGGGCTAAAAGATAAAAAAAAACACTAAATGTGTAGCGTAATTTCCTCTGAGTACGGAAATACCCCACATGTGGACATAAAGCGCCATGCGGGTGCAGGGTAAGCCTCCGAAGGGACGGAGCGCCATTTGGTTTTTGAAGGCTGGATTTGGATGGAATGGATTTCGAGGGGCCATGTTGCATTCAAAAGGCCCCTGTGTTGCCAAGACAGTTGAAACCCCGCACAAGTGACCCCATTATGGAAACTACACCCCTCAGGGAATGTAACAAGGGGTGTAGTGAGCATATGGACCCCACTGGTGACGGGCACAAATGTGGAACAATGTGGCGTGAAAATGAAATATTACATTTTTTACACTATAATGTTGGTTTGGCCTTGAATTTATCATTTTCACAAGGGGTTAAAAGAGGGAAAAAAAACAAAATGTGTAGAGCAATTTCCCCCGAGTCCGTAAATACCCCACATGTGGACATAAAGCGCCATGTGGGCGCAGGGCAAGCCTCCGAAGGGAAGGAGCGCCATTTGGATTTTGGAGGTTGGATTTGGCCAGAATGGATGATGAACACCATGTCGCATTTACAGAGCCCTTGTGCTGCCAAAACACTGGAAACCCCCCACAAGTTACCCAATTCTGGAAACTGCACCCCTCAGGGAATCTAACAAGGGGTGCAGTGAGGATATGGACCCCTTGATGACGGGCACATTTGTGCCATGAAAGTGAAAAAATGAAAATTTTCCCTTTCACGTCACATTGTTCCACATTTGTGCCCGTCACCCCCTTGTTAGATTCCTTGAGGGGTGTAGTTTCCAGAATGGGGTCACTTGTGTGGGGTTTCCAGTGTCTTGGCAGCACGAGGGCTCTGTAAATGCGACATGGCCCTTGAAATCCATTCCAGTGAAATCCAGCCAATTGGCGCTCCTTCCCTTTGGAGGCTCGTCCTGCGCCCCCTTGGCACTTTATCGCCACATGTGGGGTATTTCCGTACTCGGGAGAAACTGCACTACACATTTTGTGTCTTTTTTTTCCTCTTATCCCTTTAAGAAAATAAAAAATTGAAGGCTAGAACAACGTTTTAGTGTAAAAAATATATATATTTTTTTCACGCCATATTGTTCGGAAAATCTGTGAAGCACCTGTGGGGTCCAAATGCTCACCGCACCCCTTGTTACATTCCTTGAGGGGTGTAGTTTTCTAAATGGTGTCCCTTTAGGGGTGTTTTTCAGGTTTTGGCACCCCAGAGCCTCTGCCAACCTGAAGTGGTACAGTCAAAAATGACCAAATATAACGGAGGCATTGAAATTCACTAGGCGCTCCATTATATCTGAGGCTTGTGGTTGCGTCAAATAGCGCAATAGGGCCATATATGGGGTATTTCTATAAACTGCAGAAACGGGGCAATAATTATTGGGGTGCATTTCTCTGGTAGTAGGTTTATAATTATGAAAAATATTGGATTACAATAAAATCTCTGCACAGAAAATTAAAATTTTCAAATTTCTTACACACTTGGCTTTTATTTCTGTGACTCCCCTAAAGGGTTAAAACACTTTCTGGATATGCTTTTGCAGAGTTTAGGGGGTGCAGTTTCTGAAATGGGGTGCTTTGTGGGGCTTTCTAACATACAGGCCCCTCAAATACACTTGAAAGCTGGGTTCACACTACAAATATTTCAGTCAGTATTGTGGTCCTCATATTGCAACCAAAACCAGGAGTGGATTAAAAACACAGAAAGGATCTGTTCACATAATGTTGAAATTGAGTGGATGGCCGCCATATAACAGTAAATAACGGCCATTATTTCAATATAACAGCCGTGGTTTTAAAATAACAGCAAATATTTGCCATTAAATGGCGGCCATCCACTCAATTTCAACACTGTGTGAACAGATCCTTTCTTTGTTTTTATCCACTTCTGGTTTTGGTTGCAATATGAGGACCACAATACTGACTGAAATATACGTAGTGTGAACCCAGCCTAAACCTGAACAGGTCCCTAAAAATATCTGATTTTGAAATTTTACTGAAAATTTGGAAATTTGCTGCTAATGTTTTAAGCTTCCTATTGTCTAAAAAAAATGAAAGATCGTTTAATAAATGCCGCCAACATAAAGTAGACATGTTGCTAATGCTATTTAATATATAATTTATGTGGTATAACCACTTTCTGTATACGCAAAAAAGTTTCAAAGTTGGAAAAATGCAGTTTTTCACATTTTTTCACATTATTTGGGGTTTTTTCATAAAGATTCGTTATGAGTATCGACTCCAATTTACCATAAATGTAAAGTACAATATGTCACGAGAAAACAATCTCAGAATCAGCCGGATAGGTAAAAGCATCCCGAAGTTATTAATGAATAAAGTGACACTGGTCATATTCATAAAATTTGTCTCTGTCATTAAGGCCATTTCAGGCTCTGTCCTTAAGGGGTTAAGCAAAAAATGTGCAAGAATTATCAAGGTACTTGCGTCTGATGATATATATATATATATATATATATATATATATATATATATATAAGCCAGACCACTGCTTTTAGAGTAGAGTGGTGGTCTGTAATGTAACCCAGACAATGAGCTGTCAACAATAGGAGGGAAGGAGCAGGAAATCAGGAGCAGGAGACAAGTTTACTGTATATGAATGTATATTTGAAAATATTTAACTTGACAAGGCCTACAAGTATAACTGTTAACTGAGATAATACCCCTGTAAGGGAACGTCCCATCAGTATGGCACCTGTCGTATCCTATTTGGTAATATGGACGTCATAGTGGGGGATCCTTCCGGGATGCCTATCTATTGGCCTGAGGGGACAATATATAGAAAAAGAGGCCGCGGTGGTGTTGACGTGTCAGAGTTGATACGCGATACCTATGGCCGGTGTAGGAAACGTTATTACTGCAGCTTAGTAAATGACGGCCAGAGGGGAATTAGTGACCCCTTAGCAGGTCAGCATCTTAGTCACCTGAATAATGTAATTTAGCTGTGGATTTTACCCGCTGTAAATAATATATTACGTTCAGCAGTTCTCAGCAACCTGTGGGCCCCCTGTGGCACTGTATTACATGGAACTAGTAGCTCTGGTGTAATACAGCTGTGACGGCTTATGACATGATGGGAAAATGATCCTCTGGAGACTTTACTGTCCCCGCAGAGAGGGGTCAGCGTCCTGAGCGCCTCATAGATGTAGGTAGCCCCCCCAGCTGCTGGAGGGTAATATTTACACATCCTATTTCCCATGGCCCCAGGCTTCCTGCTCCCACACGCTAATCATGTTGGTGTTACTATCTGGGTGTGTGGGGGTGGGAGGTGGACAGAGATCAGGACAAGGTCCCTTGTATGCACTGATCTTCCATGGAGAGAGAGGAAGCCAGCGCAGCGTGTAAATTCCACCGTGCAATGTAAAGGTGTCCTGATCAGGAATGAAAAACACATGAGGACACGGGAGTTGCTGGTTCTGGGATGTAGCGGTGTTATATCAGGCGTCCATTCCCTACTCTTTTGGTAATAGTGTCTGCACCACCTGGTGTATGGAGTCTTATACTTCAAGCAATGCTGCCTAGGAGAAAGAAAAATTATGCAAATTAAAAAAAAATGTCACTCTGATGCCACCTACAGGTATATTAACTTACAGTAAAGCTACCTCCAGTAGGTGGCACTAGAGAGACATTTGCATACCCCTTATCCCAGGGAGCATTGCCTGGCCTATAAGACTTCCAACACCAAGTGGTCTCCACAATGAGAAGCACTGTACACTGTAGTATACAAGCTGTATGAGTAGTATATACCTAAGTACATATACAGGACCCTTGCTCTTTTCATTAGAAGATTCTCTGATACTGTCTATAACAACCTGTGATTATCACATGACCAGGACAGTTTTTTATCCTCAATTAAAGTTTCTATTCACTGACAGCAAGTAGATAATTAAGTTCCTGGGGAACTGATATAGAAGGTAGAACAATGGTTACGCTTTATTTGATGAAACCATGATACCCCATAGAAGTATATCTTCCTACATTTGACTGTTTTGCTTAAAGATACTCTGTCAGTAGGTTTAAGGTGTCCTATTCAAGGGTATCATAATCAGTTCTGTGCAACTGATCCGGAGATCTCCTCCTGAATAACATGGACAATAAGTAGTCCTTTCCATTATGTGAGCTCAGTAGTCCTAGATATTCATGAGCAACAGCAAACTCCACCCACCAGCTGCTGATTGACAGTTATCTATCCATGCTGTGTATAGGCAGTCAACTGTCAATCGGCAGCTGGAGGGCGGGGGAAGTGGTGCTGCACGAGTCCTATTCCTGTTCAAAACAACTTTCCGAATCTTCTAATAATAACAAGGGACAATTTAGCAATAAAACAATTAAACGTTAACAACCAATATGGCTGCAACACCACAGAAAAATGCCAATATCTCTGTATGTAAATAAGATATAGTCACCAAGCGTCATCTGTTACCCCATCTCCTTATTTACTAATACATAGAGAATATTCAGGTTTGGGTAGAAATCCCCTTTAAGATTAGTAACAATTATTAGAAAATGATTTGACTCTCCATCAGAGTGGGTGGTGTCGGCCCTTAGTAAGAGGCATGAGGTCATGGTACGCTTAAGTCCTATTGGGGAGGGACATCTTCATTGTGCCAGACTAACATCATGGACAACATGATGGTGTCCCAGCCTAGCTACATCATCGGAAGATCATATTGTAATCTGTATAGGAGCCCAAATGAAGTAGCCTGTATGACTGGCGCACAGTAATCAGTTATTGTAAATAACTGGAAAAGTCATAGCCTGGTCTTGAAAAAGTTTGATCTTCAATTGAATAATAAGGTTTACCAGCACCAGCATATTCTAATAGGAATTCTTTAAAGGGGTACTCCGGTGATAAAAACCAACAAGTTTTCAGATTAACTGACAGAAGGTTACACAGATTTCTAAATTACTTCTATTTAAAAATCTCCAGTCTTCCACTACTTATCAGCTGCTGTATGTCCTGCAGGAAGTGGTGTATTCTCTCCAGTCTGACACAGTGCTCTCTGCTGCCACCTCTGTCCATGTCCAGAGCAGTAGCAAATCCCCATAGTAAACCTCTCCTGGTCAGGACAGTTCCTGACATGGACAGGGGTGGCAGCAGAGAGCACTCTATCAGACTGGAGAGAATACATGACTTCCTAAAGGACATACAGCAGCTGAACAGTCATAACTTGAAACTCCTAGCCCCTAATGGAATAGGGCCCCAGCTTACCAAGTGCAAATTATAATTGTGGTGGAGGAGCATTTGGGGTCCCAGCAACCAGGGTTGGGATGGAACCAGTACTGCTGCCTCCCCCATGCTATGCCCGTCTGTTGGCATTACCAATAAGAGTTCTCCAATGGTATCTCCAAAGCTGTCCATCTATACACAAAATTGCATTGTTTCGGTATGTGATACCATGCTTCTATACTGATCTCGAATCTCTCTATTGTAGGACCACTCATGAGAACATGGCAAGTGGCGATGAAGATCTGATCGGTATTCCATTCCCTAACCATAGCAGCGACATCCTATGTGGACTCAACCAACAGCGACACGATGGCTTCCTCTGTGATGTCATCCTCATCATCCAAGACCAAGAGTACCGCACGCACAGATCCGTCCTAGCAGCCTGCAGCAAATATTTTAAGAAGCTCTTCACCACGGGATCGGTGGTCGACCAGCCCTACATTTACGAGATTGACTTTGTTAAACCGGAAGCATTTTCCGCCATATTGGAATTCGCTTACACGTCAACGCTGACCATCACCACGTCCAATGTGAAACATATCCTGGACGCGGCTGAGATGCTGGAGATCCAGTGTATTATCAACGTCTGCCTGGAAATCCTGGAGGCCCCAAGAGACGGTGAAGAGGAAGAGGAGGAAAAGGAAGATGATGAGGAAGATGAGGATGATGACGAAGATGACACAAAAGACTTTGTGAACCAGGAGAACCCAATGGATATTCAGGAAAGCAGCTGCCATCAAAGCCCTTCTGCCTCGGACCATCCAGAAGAAGGCTACCATGGATCTCAGAAGGACTTACCATCCCAATACTCTTCCACCCATAATCCTTCTGGTCACCAAAGTGCTGTCAAAGACTTTTCAATAGAGTCTTTATTAAGTGAAGACTCCCATCCTAAAAATAACATATCAGACAAAAGACCAACCCTTTCCCATTTTGTTCCAGGCTTCTTTCCACAGCTTTGGAATGGAGATCTGGCGGCCTTTTCCCAACTCCAAGAGCCGCAGGTGGATATCGGACCCCTGAATCTCGTGATCAAAGATAAGAAAATTAAAGAGGAGGAGAACGATGAGATACCTACCCTACCCTTTCCCGCTGATTTCTTCAAAGACATGATCCTGGACCATTCCTCTAAGCACTTTGGGCAGATCAAGGCCGAGATGGACTACAGCGCCTACCTCAGCTTCCTCAGCGCCGCTCACTTGGGTATGTTTCCACCATGGCCATTGGAAGAAGAGAGGAAGATAAAGCCAAAGGCTTCTCAACAATGTCCCATCTGTCATAAGGTCATCATGGGAGCTGGGAAACTTCCAAGACACATGAGAACGCACACGGGAGAGAAGCCATACATGTGCAGTATCTGTGAGGTCCGATTCACCAGGTTAGAACCCGGCTGAAAACGCCAACAATGGTTTTATATATATATATATATATATATATATATATATATATATATTTATATCTCAGCATTATATAAAAAATATTTATAACTTATTCACTCTGCCACCTGGGAGTATCTAAATAATTCCTAAAAACATGAAAAATCTTTCCGCCTTGTTCTTTTTTTTTTTTCTCTTTATCTAATGGGGTATGAAGACGTCTTGTAAATAGCTCCGTACCTTTAAACAACATTCACACATCTCAAGGTCTGTTTTGAGAACTGATTCAGAAAGTTTTACCTAGATGACAACTCTCATCTACGCACAGAACAAGTCATATGTGGTCAATAATGATATAGTGCCATCTAGTGGTAGATTTTGGTATTAGTCCCAAAATTTTTTTTTTTAAAGGAGTTTGTTCCATCGACATCACTTATTACCTATGCACAATATAGGGGATAAGTTTATAATTGGGGGTGGGGAGCTGAGCTCTGGAATGTTCCGCAATCACAAGAATGGGGGGTCCTAAGTCTCTTGTCCAACATGGTACTTGTCTATCTTCAATAGTCCCGTAAACAGTGATTATGGAGGTCCAAAGTCTTTTTTTTTAAATAAAAACAAAACAAAACATTAACGTATTAGAAGTTGACGTGAGTTCGATTGACTTGTTGGTTACTTACTATTTTCATAATAATATCTTGACATATTGCAATTTTTGCGCTGGCCACTAGGGCGCACACTAGGCTGATTTTTTTTTTCTCTCTGTGACTCACTTGCCAACTTTGTTGAAGAGATTGGGGCAGAATGAGCAGAATTCATTATTATCAGGGAAAAGTGGATTTAAAGGGTTTTTCACAGAGAACACTTATCGTTGTTTGATAGGTGGAAGACTTCTCCATCACCAGAACAGGACTGATGTAGATAGCTATCCTTGGCTTTCCATTTGCACGTATACCCAGCTGTCACTCTATTCAGACCCTGCACCACCATCTCATCATCGGTGGGACCCCCATACACTTTATACATTTGGGGGAGATTTATCAAACATGGTGTAAAGTGAAACTGGTTTAGTTGCCCCTAGCAACCAATCAGATTCCAAAGAGTGTGTGAGGAATGAAAGGTGAAATCTGATTGGTTGCTAGGGGCAACTGAGCCCGTTTCACTTTACTCCATGTTTGATAAATCTCCCCTTGGCCTGTTAAATGTTGAGTAGTGTGAATGGGGACCCCAATACTATACACATGAATCAGGCTCTTCTACAGACTTACATCTGAATACGCTTTCTCTTTATAACCCCTTCCCCTACGTGTGATGGTCATGAAGCCCCCCGGGCAGTTTGTTAAGCTGAGCCGCAGGAATCCATGATCATCAGTGTTACTAACACAATGTCAGATATAACATGTTCTCCTTCTGTTCACAGCTATGTCCGCGTCTTATCTGGTGCTTTTCCAGCCAGGATGATGGTTCTGTGCCAGAAACCGTCTGTGTAATAAAACATTACTGTGTCAGGCACTTGGCCCACGGTCTTATATTTCGCAGCAATGGCTTGTGCAGGGCCGGCTTTACACATTGTACATCAACACAGTCACATAACATATATATATATATATATATATATATCTATCCATATCATCTCACAGTTCCTGTGTCATCACGACCCCACAGAAATTACCCGCTCAACCAATTAATGACTGCAGAGGTGTCCCGCCTCTGTCACTGATTGGCTGAGCAGGTATTTCTGGGTGGGGTTATGACATCACAGGAGATTATGTTCCAACCACTCAGTGCCCTACTTTTTTTGTTTTATGTTTGCCCCTTTAAATAAGCATGTTAGATGTTGGGTAAGTACATCCTCCTCATTAGGTGGGTTCGTATATTCTGTTAAATAGGTAGGGGGTTGCCATTAGGTAGGTTGTCCCCTATTAAGTAGGTACATAGGTCCTCCTAAAGGAAATTGGAACCTCTATAGGTAGGTAGCTCCCCTAATTGGTAGCCCCCCCCATCATTTTAATATCTCCCCCCCGTACAATATATATATATATATATATATATATATATATATATATATATATATAAAAAAGATCCCTGCCCCCATACAAAACATCAAGGACTACCCCTCTTCCCTAGTACAGAGTGATGTCATCTTGTGTACTTACACCAGGATGCTTTAAGAAGCTGGTGGCCTACAATAGTAAGTGATGGGGCAAATGTATTCAACTGTATGATTGTCTTGATGATGTGCATACAGTTGAAAGCATCGCCTAAGGCTGTATACATGTTTTCCAGGACTCCCTAAGGCGGCATCCAAATTCTCCAGTCAACGGGAGTTAAATGTCAAATGTTCAAGTCCATTCAACACTAATGGGGATAAGTTTGGTAAATGACTTCATCAGCCAACAAATGAGTTCTGGTCACAAGGTGATATCAACCTGTTTGGCCAGTAATTGACCTGTGTAATAGGGTCCATACTGTAGAATAACACGTCTACTATCATGGCATCTGTTATATATGTCTGTTGTGGTCCTGTATATTCATATTTTGAGCCCCAACGGAAACAGTATGTCGTGTCAATCTCTGTACGATGCTGCAGAATATGTTGGTGCCACATTAATGATATAGGCATTTGTAAATCAAGTGAATAAACATAAATATCTTATTTTTCAGGCAAGACAAGCTGAAGATTCACATGCGGAAACACACCGGGGAGCGGCCATATTTGTGCATCCACTGCAACGCTAAATTTGTCCATAACTACGACCTTAAGAACCACATGCGCATCCACACAGGCATCCGACCTTACCAGTGCGAGTTCTGCTACAAGAGCTTCACCAGGTCCGATCACCTCCATCGTCACATCAAGAGGCAAAGCTGTCGAATGTCCCGGCCCAGGAGAGGCAGGAAGCCGGCCTACTGGAGAACCTCAAGCCTACTGTTTGCCCGCAACAGTCGTCCAGAAGACGAGACCTTTGTTATGATGCCACCAAGTCTGGAGAGCGGTGGTAACCACAGGGCCAATGGGACTATTGGCGTACCGGGGAATAGCCCCAAACATCTACTTGAAGAACCTAAAAACATTCTAAATTTGCAAGACTTGGACAAACAATACGAGAGAACACGTTTGGAGTCGGACAGGCATGGTGGCCTTTACGCGTTTTCTTTGGCGCACAATGAGAACATCTCTCCTCAGCCATTTTTTGTCGGAGCAGGCGATCCCTGGAATATGACATTGAACCACGCTCCACTTTCTGACGCTAGTAACTAGAACAAAACCATTGGCTTAAAGGGGGTGCCACTTCATGGAGGCAGCCATGTTGTGGACTGTACCAATCAGGGCTGAAAGTGGAGTTCCCTATTGTCTGCACTCCCTCTGGACACAAGCAATGGTTGCCATAATCACCGACTAGGTGGCCGGTCCACACCAACATGCACGCCATTGTATCCCTTGTAGATTCTTTTCTTTTTTTTCCTATGAAATCTATACTATGGATATTGACAGTCAATGAATCATTCCAAAGAAGCACAGATCTGGTATATATGTATAGTGTGACTATATGTATATATAGGAGTATAAAGTTCATTTATGCATGTAAACTTTTTCTTGTAGTAAAGTTTTTGACATTAGGCCTGGAGTCGTAGTTCACGTTCCATGGAAGTAATTTATTGTAAAATTGGATTCGGTATTAAAGGGGTATTCTACTCAAACATAAATTTTGATACGTTGCTGCCCATGGTGAGACTAACAATTCCTTCCATACTTGTTATTATCTATTCGGTCTCCTTCCCCCAGTTCTCAGCTGCTGCTTTCTGATAAAGACACAAAAACCTGTGTGTGAGCTTTTCTCTCTGTCTCCTCCTTCTCTCCCTCCCTTTTGAGACGGCTGATGTAAACAAGTCCCTGACTGGCTTTATCTGCAACATTGCAGCTTCTTTTAATGCTGGGAGGGTTATTCTAAGGTCAAGTTGCTAATAAACTCACTTTGATTAACTCTCTCATCGCTACAAAGAAGATACAAAGTTGCAGATACAGTGAGTCAGGGACTTGTTTACATCAGCCGTCTCAGAAGGGAGGGGGTGAAAAGGGGGAGACAGAGAGAAAAGCTCACACACAGATTTTTGTGTTTTCAGCAGAAAGCAGCAGCTGAGAATTGGGGAAGGAGATTGAATAAATAATAACAAGTATGGAAGGAATTGTTAGTCTCACTATGGGCAGCAACATATTAAATGTTATGTTTGAGTGGAATACCCCTTTAATTGAAACCAATCTCTACAAAAACAGCCGAGTTTGCACAGTTTATCGGCATCCAATCCCCTCTCTGTGTTTCATGTACTGAGCATGTACGGTACTGAGCAATGGCGTCGGCACTCGGGACATTACAGGATGGCCCCTTCCGTGACGCTGCAGGCCCCTCCACTCCCAAAGAGAAGTAGTGAGATTTTTTGCTCCATTCATGACTACTTTGCCACTTAGCATCGCCCATGTGATCACATAAGGGTAATTTACATATGAAGCGGGAAATTGTTTTTCGAGGCTATGAAGGAAGCTGACAGCGATGAATTATATGTTTGGAAACCATGCAAGGGGCTTTATATCAATGTATAAATAGCTGCATAGCCGTTTTTCAAGAGATTGGTTCCCTTTAAATTTATCCTTTCAGCCTTTAGCTACATAAGCACAATAGGACACATTTATATAAAATGGTGTAAATCTAGATAGTATCTGGATGCCAATAGAAATCTTTAAGAGGACCCTATACTTACCATCTGCACGTTAGGCTACCGGTGTCTCCTTATGTGGCTCGTTCACACTCTATACAGGGGGATCTTTAGATTGTCCAGGCGGCCCATTGAAGAGAGCGAGGATCTGCTTTTATTGGATAAGGCCGGTCGTACCCTTTTCCCCTGTGGTCGGGGTCCTGTCGGGTTGCTACCGGGTCCCTTGGGATAGTGTCACAGATGATGTAGTCACAGGTGGCCAGAGCGGTGTAATGACCCTCCCGGATAGTAGGACCCGCCACCCACAGAAAGGGGAAGTGTCCCAAGGTTGCGGTGTATATGCTGTGCAGGTGGTGATGAATGATCACAGACTCTTGGAATAAAGTTGAGTTGGTTTACTACTTGTAAATGTGCAGCAGGTAATACAGAAAGTCTCGGGTATACACTTGACAAAGTTACAATACAGACTTGAACATAGGACAACCAAATCTGTAGGATAAGTGCAGTGTAGGAGATAGCCATGTTGGTAGAGTTGTGCTGAGGTAGAGTAGCAGAGAAGAGGATGCCGTGAGAGTCTCAACCCATGTAGTAATGTGCTCTGCCGGGATATTGAAGGATATAATAGAATAATGGTAGAAGAAGAAGAAGACGAAGAAGACCTGTGCCCGTGTATTGACCTTTGCTTTCAGTCTTCACACCACCATATGCCCACTAGCGTTAGCCAAACCCTACTAATGGGTGACACAGGTCCCAGACCTTGTTACCTGGGCTCAGCGGAATGCGGAGGGTTCCCTGCTGACACCCGCGCTGCGAGATGGAGTTCATAGGCTTACTGAAACTTTGCTCCACCGGGATCAGTTACTTGCTCATTGGCTCTATAGTGCATACTGTCCTGCACTGTTACTTCTCCTTATCCAAGGTGTGGGTTGAGGTTATCTTTTGGCTGGTCCTCTCCTAAGAGGTTTAACACTGCATAGTACTTGGTGTAGGGACTTGTGAGAAAGTTGGTAACAGTGTGCTGTCTTGCGTCCTACCCATGCGGTGTACTGGCTAAGGCTAACTACACTTCCTGTCTCCCGTGTGACTCATTTTCTCCCCAGCGTGTACGGTGCGCTGTTATTGGGTGAACAGAACGCAATAGAACAGAGAGGTGATAGGAAAGAAGAAAGCAGAAATCCTACTGGACTTCTGGTACACATAAACACAATAACCCTTTGTGATCCTTCAGCTGTGCAGCTTCCATATAGCAATACACAATACGGTGACATCTAGTGGTCAACTCTTAATACTGCTTTCACTATAATAAAACCACAAAAAGTACAGACTTTTGTGAAGGGTGTAGGCAATAGTAACACCCCTAGTAGGACACCACACTCACATTAGGTGCCGTCAATGATAGCTGAAGGAGGGCAGGTGGTGCTGGCTAGGCAGAAACTTGTCATAAATGTCCAACCAACAAAGGAGGAAGAAAAGCCGCACATAGGCCGTATTCACACGTCCGTGTTCTGAAGATAAGTATACGGCATTTGGAAAATAAAGAATCTCAAGGCTACTGTTGGTGAGTGCGGCTTTTCTTCCTTCTTTGTTGGTTGGACATACATGACTCCGACTTTCATTGGCCTATTTGTATCACTTGGGTTGTTCTCCGATATGTAGGACTTTAGTCTGATTCACATCCATACGTTATTTTTGTACATTTAGCATGTGACCAGTAAGTAACAAAAGCAAAGACATGTTATATGAGTGTGTCCTAAAATCAACTTGTGACAGAAAGTTATATAGATTTGTAATTTACATCTATTTGAAAATCTCCAGTCTTCCAGTACTTATCAGCTGCTGTATGTCCTGCAGGAAGTGGTGTATTTTCCCCAGTCTGACACAGTGCTCTCTGCTGCCACCTCTGTTCATGTCAGGAACAGTCCAGAGCAGGAGAGGTTTTCTATGGGGAATTGCTGCTGCTCTGGACAGTTCCTGATATGGACAGAGGTGGCAGCAGAGAGCACTGTGTCAGACTGGAAAGAATACACCACTTCCTGCAGGACATACAGCAGCTGATAAGTACGGAAAAACCTGGAGATTTTTTAATAGAAGCCATTTACAAATCTATAGAGGACCCTTTTAAGCTGATCCTATAAGAACTCATCATATGAGATACGGTCACTGCAGATAAGGAGTACAACTGATCAGACCATAAGGATCGTACAGTGAGTATGTCATCAGTATAAATGATCGGACATAAGAAATAAGCAATGGTGCTTTATAAGAGGTTGATTGATCTGTGCACACCATTTGGGGACCCGACAGTCCTTCATTTATACCAGTTGTGTTGTTTTGAAAAAAACTATTAACCTAAGGGGGATGAGTTAATATTGAGGAGGGGGGGGGGGGGGCGCGGATATGAATAAGCACTCTTCATGGGGAAATATGTACAGACGCAATCGAGCGGCAATCAGCGAGATCAGAGCTTGTTTGCGGTGCCTTCATAAATTGCACGGCTGGGCGCCCGAACGATCTCTATTGTTTGTGTGGCCATTAACATTAGAGATGAGCAAACCTGGAGCATGCTCCAGTCGATCCATACCCGAACGTTCAGTATTTTATTAGCGGCGGCTGCTGAACTTGGATAAAGCTCTAAGGTTGTCTGGAGAACATGGATACAGCCAATGACTATATCCATGATTTCCACATAGCCTTAGGGCTTTATCCAACTTCAGCAGCCCCCGCTAATCAAATGCCGAAAGTTCAGGTTCGAATGGACTCGAGCATGCTCAAGGTTCGCTCATCTCTAGTTATCATTCATTAACCTTATTGTTATTTACGCGGGATTTAACCACCGCACAAAAGGTCAAATCAGCAGATGAGCGGCCATTATCCCTAAGGTCTTCCTGATCACTGCCACCGTTACAAGGGTCGATTATGGGCCCTATAAGTGTTTCTAGGAACGCTCATTGCTGCTGATCGACTCCTGTAAAAGGGCCTCTAGTGTCAGTTCACATTACATTCTAGTAAAATAGCACAATTTTCACAGAACACACAAAAAAAGTGTGAACGCAGCCTCAGAGGAGGTGTATGACTACAGTATAGCCAGATCCCATAGAAGTGGGTAGGGAGGAATCTGAGAGCAGCCAGAAGGGATCTGATAGGTGATGATGCCATCCTGTAGTTCACAGGAAGTCAGGTGACCCAGGGCAGACCACTTCGTCTAATACATTAAAGGGGTTGATCACCCCCCCCCCCCCCCCCCCCAAAGTGCCAGAGATTTGTAATTTACTTCTATTAAAAAATTTCCAGTACTTATCAGCTGTTGTTCGTCCTACAGGAAGTGATGTATTATTTCCAGTCTGACACAGTGCTCTCTGCTGCCACCTCTGTCCATGTCAGGAACTGTCCAGAGCAGGGGAGGTTTTCTATGGGGATTTGCTGCTGCTCTGGACAGTTCCTGTCATGGACAGAGGTGGCAGCAGAGAGCGCTGTGTCATAATGTAAGTTTTTTTTTTTTTATAGAACTAAATTACAAATTTCTGGCAGCGTTTGATTTGAAAGAAAAAATATTTGGTGAACAACCCCTTTAAAAGGAACCAATAAGCATATTTGTACTGATTAAGCTTCCAAGGATGCATCACAGATCTTGCAGACATGTTACCATTTTGGGGGTTCCTTGCTCGGTATCTTAATCAGCACAAATGTACTGATTGGTTCCCTTTAAACCAGGGGTGGAGAACTTTTTCCCTGTCAAGGCCCTTTGGGCATTAATAAAATTATTCGAGTGCCGCAGCACTAAAATCTATACTGTGCACGGCAGTAGGGTAGCGTGGGTTCGCAGCACCCGGGGCAAGGCAAAGTATTGTTCCCCTAGTGCCCCTGCTATTGTAGTTAACCCTCTGTGATCCTTAGTGATGACCGGAAGCCAGAGTTAACCCCCAGTGATGTCTCTGGTAGTCTAGTTAACCCCCCAGTTATGTCCCTGGTAGTCTAGTTAACCCCCCAGTTATGTCCCTGGTAGTCTAGTTAACCCCCCCCCCAGTCATGTCCCTAGTAGTCTAGTTAACCCCCCAGTTATGTCCCTGGTAGTCTAGTTAACCCCCCCCCCCCCCCCAGTCATGTCCCTAGTAGTCTAGTTAACCCCCCAGTTATGTCCCTGGTAGTCTAGTTAACCCCCCCCCCCCCCCAGTCATGTCCCTAGTAGTCTAGTTAACCCCCCAGTTATGTCCCTGGTAGTCTAGTTAACCCCCCCCCCCAGTCATGTCCCTAGTAGTCTAGTTAACCCCCCAGTTATGTCCCAGGTAGTCTAGTTAACCCCCCCAGTCATGTCCCTAGTAGTCTAGCTAACCCCCCAGTCATGTCCCTGGTAGTATAGCTAACCCCCCAGTCATGTCCCTGGTAGTCTAGTTAACCCCCCAGTCATGTCCCTGGTAGTCTAGCTAACTTCCCAGTTATGTCCCTGGTAGTCTAGTTAACGCCCCAGTTATGTCCCTGGTAGTCTAGTTAACCCCCCAGTTATGTCCCTGGTAGTCTAGCTAACCCCCCAGTTATGTCCCTGGTATTCTAGTTAACCCCCCAGTTATGTCCCTGGTATTCTAGTTAACCCCCCAGTTATGTCCCTGGTATTCTAGTTAACCCCCCAGTTATGTCCCTGGTAGTCTAGTTAACCCCCCAGTTATGTCCCTGGTAGTCTAGTTAACCCCCCCAGTTATGTCCCTGGTAGTCTAGCTAACCCCCCAGTTATGTCCCTGGTATTCTAGTTAACGCCCCCCAGTCATGTCCCTGGTATTTTAGCTAACCCCCCAGTTATGTCCCTGGTATTCTAGTTAACCCCCCAGTTATGTCCCTGGTAGTCTAGTTAACCCCCCCAGTTATGTCCCTGGTAGTCTAGTTAACCCCCCCAGTTATGTCCCTGGTAGTCTAGTTAACCCCCCAGTTATGTCCCTGGTAGTCTAGTTAACCCCCCAGTTATGTCCCTGGTAGTCTAGTTAACCCCCCAGTTATGTCCCTGGTAGTCTAGTTAACCCCCCAGTTATGTCCCTGGTAGTCTAGTTAACCCCCCAGTTATGTCCCTGGTAGTTTAGTTAACCCCCCAGTTATGTCCCTGGTAGTCTAGTTAACCCCCCCAGTTATGTCCCTGGTAGTCTAGCTAGTCTCCCAAATATAAAAAAAAACATCCCACTCACCTTTCCTCCGCTCCCACACTGCCCAGGTTGTCTTCTCTCTCCTCTAGCCTGTGCCGGTCTTCTCCTTCAGGCGGTGCACAATGGAATGAAGTCATTGCACGCGACCCGCTGGAAAAAGAAGACGTGCGCCGCTCTGGGGGGGAAGGAGCCGGCACAGATGCTGAGTATGCCCGCTCCTAACCCACCAGAGCGGCGCACGTCACAGGAGAGCCGCGGGCCGCATTAGGAGGTCTCAGGGGCCAGAGGTTCCCCACCCCTGCTTTAAGCACTGTGATTTTTTGGTTTATCACATGACCCAGCTACTGTAATAAAACAAACAGATGCAGCTGTGCTTGATTGAAACAGATGGCACTGAAGGACAAGTGATGGTGAGTGTCTACTATATGGGCAAAAAACAAACTGCTTCTTTAAATACAAGGCTTGATCACATTCTGCCTGATAGACCCTTGGGGGTACATTCCCACTGCGGGCAAACGGTTCGATCCGGGATTGCTTGGAAGCACAGAGAGAGTAACTGGAGAAAACTCGGAAGAAGGTCATAATATACGACTCCAGAAAGTCACAGCATTGGACAGAATCTGACAATGAAGCTTCCTTCTTCTCAAACCTTAAGAAAAGTAGGTCTGTGAGTGGAGTGCTCGTATTCATGCTGCATTATACCGTGTACCCATGGCCTTTCCACAAGTAAAAGGGGCTATGTAGAGGCGTGATGGTTATCCAGCTTCAGGGCGCACTCTCCGCAGCTCAGCACTGTCCCTTAGCTTAGTTATTCCCATGCTATCCCTGCTCCACATGGTGCCCAGGTGTCCCGGTGTCCCGCTGTGATGTTACTAAACATCCCAGACTACACGTGCCTACATCATTTATAGATAGAGACAGGGAGGCAGCACTATATGTGCCTACATCATTTATAGATAGAGAAAGGGAGGCAGCACTACATGTGCCTACATCATTTATAGATAGAGACAGGGAGGCAGTACTACATGTGCCTACATCATTTATAGATAGAGACAGGGAGGCAGCACTACATGTGCCTACATCATTTATAGATAGAGACAGGGAGGCAGTACTACATGTGCCTACATCATTTATAGATAGAGAAAGGGAGGCAGCACTACATGTGCCTACATCATTTATAGAGACAGGGAGGCAGCACTACATGTGCCTACATCATTTATAGAGACAGGGAGGCAGCACTACATGTGCCTACATCATTTATAGATAGAGAAAGGGAGGCAGCACTACATGTGCCTACATCATTTATAGAGACAGGGTGGCAGCACTACATGTGCCTTTATCATTTATAGATAGAGACAGGGAGGCAGTACTACATGTGCCTACATCATTTATAGAGACAGGGAGGCAGTACTACATGTGCCTACATCATTCATAGATAGAGACAGGGAGGCAGTACTACATGTGCCTACATCATTTATAGATAGAGACAGGGAGGCAGTACTACATGTGCCTACATCATTTATAGATAGAGACAGGGAGGCAGCACTACATGTGCCTACATCATTTATAGATAGAGAAAGGGAGGCAGCACTACATGTGCCTACATCATTTATAGATAGAGAAAGGGAGGCAGCACTACATGTGCCTACATCATTTATAGATAGAGACAGGGAGGCAGTACTACATGTGCCTACATCATTTATAGATAGAGACAGGGAGGCAGTACTACATGTGCCTACATCATTTATAGATAGAGACAGGGAGGCAGTACTACATGTGCCTACATCATTTATAGATAGAGACAGGGAGGCAGCACTACATGTGCCTACATCATTTATAGATAGAGAAAGGGAGGCAGCACTACATGTGCCTACATCATTTATAGAGACAGGGAGGCAGCACTACATGTGCCTACATCATTTATAGATAGAGAAAGGGAGGCAGCACTACATGTGCCTACATCATTTATAGATAGAGAAAGGGAGGCAGCACTACATGTGCCTACATCATTTATAGAGACAGGGTGGCAGCACTACATGTGCCTTTATCATTTATAGATAGAGACAGGGAGGCAGTACTACATGTGCCTACATCATTTATAGAGACAGGGAGGCAGTACTACATGTGCCTACATCATTCATAGATAGAGACAGGGAGGCAGCACTACATGTGCCTACATCATTTATAGATAGAGAAAGGGAGGCAGCACTACATGTGCCTACATCATTTATAGAGACAGGGAGGCAGCACTACATGTGCCTACATCATTTATAGATAGAGAAACGGAGGCAGCACTACATGTGCCTACATCATTTATAGATAGAGAAAGGGAGGCAGCACTACATGTGCCTACATCTATTATAGATAGAGAAAGGGAGGCAGCACTACATGTGCCTACATCATTTATAGATAGAGAAAGGGAGGCAGCACTACATGTGCCTACATCATTTATAGATAAAGGGAGGCAGCACTACATGTGCCTACATCATTTATAGATAGAGAAAGGGAGGCAGCACTACATGTGCCTACATCATTTATAGAGACAGGGAGGCAGCACTACATGTGCCTACATCATTTATAGATAGAGACAGGGAGGCAGTACTACATGTGCCTACTTCATTTATAGATAGAGACAGGGAGGCAGCACTGCATGTGCCTACATTATTGATAGAGACAGGGAGGCAGCACTACATGTGCCTACATCATTTATAGCTAGAGACAGGGAGGCAGTACTACATGTGCCTACATCATTTATAGAGACAGGGAGGCAGTACTACATGTGCCTACATCATTCATAGATAGAGACAGGGAGGCAGCACTACATGTGCCTACATCATTTATAGATAGAGAAAGGGAGGCAGCACTACATGTGCCTACATCATTTATAGAGACAGGGAGGCAGCACTACATGTGCCTACATCATTTATAGATAGAGAAACGGAGGCAGCACTACATGTGCCTACATCATTTATAGATAGAGAAAGGGAGGCAGCACTACATGTGCCTACATCTATTATAGATAGAGAAAGGGAGGCAGCACTACATGTGCCTACATCATTTATAGATAGAGAAAGGGAGGCAGCACTACATGTGCCTACATCATTTATAGATAAAGGGAGGCAGCACTACATGTGCCTACATCATTTATAGATAGAGAAAGGGAGGCAGCACTACATGTGCCTACATCATTTATAGAGACAGGGAGGCAGCACTACATGTGCCTACATCATTTATAGATAGAGACAGGGAGGCAGTACTACATGTGCCTACTTCATTTATAGATAGAGACAGGGAGGCAGCACTGCATGTGCCTACATTATTGATAGAGACAGGGAGGCAGCACTACATGTGCCTACATCATTTATAGCTAGAGACAGGGAGGCAGCACTACATGTGCCTACATCATTTATAGCTAGAGACAGGGAGGCAGCACTAAATGTGCCTACATCATTTATAGATAGAGAGAGGGAGGCAGTACTACATGTGCCTACCTCATTTATAGAGACAGGGAGGCAGCACTACATGTGCCTACATCATTTATAGATAGAGCCATGGTCCGATCGCCGTGCCAACTAATTAAGTAATCAGATTCAGCTGTCAAGGTCGACAGCTGCATCTGATTACTACTTGCAGCCGATTTCCTGGTGTCTAGTGGGGGGATCGCCCCCACCCGTGACGTGATCGTGGAGGGGCGATCCCCGTGTCCTTACCAGGTCGGGGTCTGCGCCGTAATGGCGCTGATCCAGGCTCGGGACTCGGTTGTTTTCGGCTGCAACAGCCGATCTCATTGATCTATGCAATATATCTATACAGCATAGATCTCAATGAGAGATCAGTGCACTTATACCAGAAGTCCCCCAGGGGGACTAACCCTAACCCCAGGGGGGATAACCCTAACCCCAGGGGGGATAACCCTAACCCCAGAAGGGATAACCCTAACCCCAGAAGGGATAACCCTAACCCCAGAGGGGATAACCCTAACCCCAGAGGGGAATAACCCTAGCCCCAGAGGGGAATAACCCTAGCCCCAGAGGGGAATAACCCTAGCCCCAGAGGGGAATAACCCTAGCCCCAGAGGGGAATAACCCTAACCCCAGGGGGGATAACTCTAACCCCAGGGGGGACAACCCTAACCCCAGGGGGGATAACTCTAACCCCAGGGGGGAATAACCCCAACCCCAGAGGGGATAACCCTAGCCCCAGAGGGGATAACCCTAACCCGGGGGGAATAACCCTAACCCCTAACACCCTAACTTCTAGTATAAGTGTAAAAAAAAAAAAAGAAGTGTTATTATTAATAAAGCCCCCTCCCCTAATAAAAGTCAGAATCACCCCCCTTTTTCCATGTAATAAATAAAAATAAATAAACAAACATGTTTGCTATCACCGCGTCCGTAATCGCCTGAAATATTAATTAATCACATTCCTGATCTCGCACGGTAACGGTGTAAGCGCAAAAAAATCCCAAAGTGCTAAATTGCGCATGTTTGGTCGCATCAAATCCAGAAAAATTGTAATAAAAAGCGATCAAAAAGTCGTATATGCGCAATCAAGGTACCGATAGAAAGAACGCATCATGGCGCAAAAAATGACACCTGACACAGCCCCATAGACCAAAGGATAAAAGCGCTATAAGCCTGGGAATAGAGCAATTTTAAGGAACATATAATTGTTAACAATGGTTTGAATTTTTTACAGGCCATCCGATACAATAAAAGTTATACATGTTATATATCATTGTAATCGTAACGACTTGAGGAACATAAATAACATGTCAGTTTTACCCTAGGGCGAATGGCGTAAAAACAAAAACCCTTCAAATAAAAAAAATTTGTTTTTTATTTTTCAATTTCACCACACATTTAATTTTTTCCTGCTTTTGCAGTGTACTTTATGAACAAATTCAGCCTGTCATTGCAAAGTACAATTAGTGGCGCAAAAAATAAAGGCTCATGTGGGTCTCTAGGTGGAAAAATGCAACTGCTATGGCCTTTTATGCACAAGGAGGAAAAAACTAAAACGCAAAAATTTTTATTGGCCCGGTCCTTTAAGGGTTAAGCAGTGGGGCCACACAAGGCTCTACTCAGGCCAGGGAAAATGATAGAAGAAACCTCAGTAATCCCTGATGTGTAGGACATACGCCCTCTAGTGGCGGTTGGAGCGCCTGCTTATAACTGTAAGCCCATGTATTGCGCCGCGCTCCATAGTTATCCTACCGCACATGCGCACTAGCCTTCTTATCCTTCCGTTCATCAAACGCAAGCACGCTGCAATCCAAAGCGCGTCATCATCACGGGCGGGACTTCCTCTTGATTGACATCCCTTTCAAACGTCATTTTCATTGTCTCTTATAGCCTAGGACACGCCTCTCAGGGGGGCGGGGATTACCCACGGAAAAAAAATGCAGCTTGACGTATAAAGTAGGACAAGAAAGAGGGCGGAGCTATGATGAATGACAGTACACACGGCCAATACGATAGCTTGGTTCTTTTCCGTGCGCCAATGTAATACAGCGGTTGAGGCGAAGGGGAGGGGTGTCCGGGACTGACAGCTGAGCCGGCCAATGAGTTATCCGGATGTTTTTCTCTGCGCCAATGGCGTTGCGCGGTTGAGGCGGCGGGCGGTGCTGCGGGCCGTGGCGAGGTTGAGGTTGGCCGGTTGCGTGCGCGGCTTTGAGGAGATTTTTTTTGCGGGAGAATAATAACAATATTAATAATAAATATAATAATAAGAGCGGTGACGGGAGCGGGGACGGACGACGCGGGGCGCCGCTGCGCGGGCTCTCCCCTCCCTCCATCTTGAATAGGGGTCGTCGTTGCGTATCCCCCCCCCTCCTCCTCCTCCACCTTCCCCGGCCGTCTAGGCCTCTCGCCGGGCTGAGGATCCCGCCTGGACCGCGGCCTTCAGGGGGGGAGACGGGAGCCGTATCCGGGCCACAGCTGACAGCGGGGCCCCCGGCCTGAGAGACAGCGGACCTCCGGTGCCAGCCCCCTCCTCCAGGTAACCGCACCGTCTGACTGAGGTGTTATGTGTGACCGGCCTGTGGAGTGCGAGCTCTGCTGCCCAGTGTGCTGGGGGACCCCGGGGAGAGACCATAGAGAGGCGAGGGTAGAGCGGGGGGACGGGAGGAAGCCCCCTCCTCAGCTCTGTTTACATTCCTGCAGCTCCCCCTCCCCCACCACAGCCGGACTTCTCATCTGCTGGGGGAGTGTAAGCTCTGCGGCCCAGGCTGCACTCACACTGTGTGGGGGTCAGTGATAGATTAGAAGAGTCACCCCCTATAGCAGTGTGTTACTGTGCAGGCTCCTATATCCCCCCTATAGCAGTGTGTTACTGTGCAGGCTCCTATATCCCCCCTATAGCAGTGTGTTAGAGTGCAGGCTCCTATATCCCCCCCTATAGCAGTGTGTTAGAGTGCAGGCTCCTATATCCCCCCTATAGCAGTGTGTTAGAGTGCAGGCTCCTATATCCCCCCCTATAGCAGTGTGTTAGAGTGCAGGCTCCTATATCCCCCCTATAGCAGTGTGTTACTGTGCAGGCTCCTATATCCCCCCTATAGCAGTGTGTTACTGTGCAGGCTCCTATATCCCCCCTATAGCAGTGTGTTACTGTGCAGGCTCCTATATCCCCCCTATAGCAGTGTGTTAGAGTGCAGGCTCCTATATCCCCCCCTATAGCAGTGTGTTAGAGTGCAGGCTCCTATATCCCCCCTATAGCAGTGTGTTACTGTGCAGGCTCCTATATCCCCCCTATAGCAGTGTGTTAGAGTGCAGGCTCCTATATCCCCCTATAGCAGTGTGTTAGAGTGCAGGCTCCTATATCCCCCTATAGCAGTGTGTTAGAGTGCAGGCTCCTATATCCCCCCCCCTATAGCAGTGTGTTAGAGTGCAGGCTCCTATATCCCCCCCTATAGCAGTGTGTTACTGTGCAGGCTCCTATATCCCCCCTATAGCAGTGTTACTGTGCAGGCTCCTATATCCCCCCTATAGCAGTGTTACTGTGCAGGCTCCTATATCCCCCCTATAGCAGTGTGTTAGAGTGCAGGCTCCTATATCCCCCCTATAGCAGTGTGTTAGAGTGCAGGCTCCTATATCCCCCCTATAGCAGTGTGTTAGAGTGCAGGCTCCTATATCCCCCCTATAGCAGTGTGTTAGAGTGCAGGCTCCTATATCCCCCCCTATAGCAGTGTGTTAGAGTGCAGGCTCCTATATCCCCCCCTATAGCAGTGTGTTAGAGTGCAGGCTCCTATATCCCCCCCTATAGCAGTGTGTTAGAGTGCAGGCTCCTATATCCCCCCCTATAGCAGTGTGTTAGAGTGCAGGCTCCTATATCCCCCCCTATAGCAGTGTGTTAGAGTGCAGGCTCCTATATCCCCCCCTATAGCAGTGTGTTAGAGTGCAGGCTCCTATATCCCCCCCTATAGCAGTGTGTTAGAGTGCAGGCTCCTATATCCCCCCCTATAGCAGTGTGTTAGAGTGCAAGCTCCTATATCCCCCCTATAGTATTGTGTTAGATTGCAAGCTCCTCAGTCCAGAATAGTCACCCCCTATAGCATTGTTAGATTGCAAGCTCCTCAGTCCAGACTAGTGTTGCTCTCTCAAGTATTGTTAGATTGCAAGCTCTTCAGCCTAGGCTGCAATCAGCCTTGTGTGATTTTTGAGTTAGATTGCAAGCTCCTAAGTCCAGACTAGTCACCCCCGCCCCCTCTAGCAATGTGCTATGGGGCTAAATTGTAAGCACTTCAGTGTAGACCAGGCTCTGCCTCTTGTAGAGTTGTATTAGATTGTAAGCTCTTCAGGCTAGAGCAGAATCAGCCTTTTGTAGTGTGGTGTTAGATTGCGAGCTCCTCAGACCAGAATAGAGTCACCCCTTATAGCATTGTGTTAGAGTGCAAGCTGTTCAGTCCAGGCTAGTATTACCCCCGCAAGTATTGTTAGATTGTAAGCTGTTCAGCCTAGGCCGCATTCAGCCTTGTGTGGTGTTAGTGTAAGGGTCCTATTCCATGGGCTGGTGGGGCTCCAATCAACGATGAATCTGCTAGGTCGCCGCTCGTTTACTGGGCCTATTCCACGGCCCAATAATCGTTGAGCGAGGGCTACAGGGACATCGTTACCGATGTCCTTGCAGCCCTTGCACCATACATTACCTGGCAGGACTTCTCCGCTCCGTCTTCCTCCCCGGGTCCCGCGGCGCAGCATCAACTCTGGTGCGGCCTGTCTGAGCTGTCAGACCGCTCAGCCAATCACTGGCCGCGGTGGTCCTTGCCTGTGATTGGCTGAGCGGTCTGACAGCTCAGACAGGCCGCTCCGGAGCTGCTGATGCTGTGCCGCGGGACCCGGGGGGAAGACGGAGCGGAGAAGTCCTGCCAGGTAATGTATGCTGCTTCTCAAATCGTTGGTCGCCTGCCGCACACCGCTATTCCACCGTAGCGATGCCCGGTGGGGGACCGATGATCTTAGCTCTGGCCCTATATAAACGATCAGCCGATGACATGATCATCGGCTGATCGTTTTCTCTATTCCACCAAGCTATAATCGGCCGAATGGGGCCAATTTGGCCGATTATCGCTCCCGTGGAATAGGCCCCTAAGGCTGTGTTTACACACAGATAGTTAACCTATTTATCTGACAGATTTTTGAAGCCAAAGCCAGGAACAGACTCTAAACAGAGACTGAGATTTCTCCTCTTTTCAAATCCATCCCTGGCTTTGGATTCAAAAATCGATCATAAATTTGTCAATTATCTGTGTGTATAAACACAGCCTTAGTCTTAGCTCAGTCTAGACTAGTATTACCCTCTCAAATGTTAGATTGTAAGATCCTCAGACTAGAGCAGAATCAGCCTTCTGTAGTGTTAGATTGCAAGCTCCTAAGTCCAGACTAGAATCCCCCCTTTAGCTATGTGTGTTAGATTGCAAGCTCTTCAGTCTATATTTGTCCCTCCTTCTTACATTGTTTTACTGTTAGATTGCAAGCTCCTCAGTCCAGACTAGAGTCACCCCCTCTAACAACGTGTTATAGGGCTAAATTGTAAACCCTTCAGTGTAGACCAGGCTCGGCCTCTTGTAGTGCTGTATTAGATTGCAAGCTCTTCAGTCTAGAGCAGAAGTGGGGAACCTTCTTCCCTCCAGCTGTTGCAAAACTACAATTTCCATCATGCCTGGACAGCCAAAGTTTCGCTTTGGCTGTCCAGGCATGATGGAAAGTGTAGTTCTGCAACAGCTGGAGGGAAGAAGGTTTCCACATCCCTGGTCTATTGATCAGCCTCCTTTAATATTACTGTATTAGGTTGTAAGCTCTTTGGTTTACACCAGCATATAAAGTTAGCTTGCAAGTCACATGATCAGGATGACAGTACTGTAGTATATTAGTGTCAGTTATCAAGCTCTTTGGTCTACACCAGAATCTGCCTTCTTTAGCCTTTCATTATAGGGATAGATTGCACGCTCTTCAGACTAGAACAAGAGCATCCTTCTCTGTAGGAACAGGAGACTGTGAGCACTTTGGTACTGTATTATTGCATTGCAAACTCTTTGTTCTAGACTAGAATCAACCTCCTTGTGTGGTGTGTTCTGTTGCTAGATTGTAAGCAGAACAGGGTCAGTCACCTCTAGTATTATGATACAGTGATAGATCGCAAGCTCTTCAGCCTGGGCTAGAATCACTCTCTTCCAGTAACCTTGTAAGATTAGATTGCAAGATCGTTGCTTTACAACATTATTGGCCTCACTTAGTTTTATATTAGATTGCAAGCTCTACAGTCTAGACCACAATCAGTCCCTCTTTTATATAATAATATACTTAGGGGCCTATTCCACGGGAGCGAGATTCGGCCGATTATCGCTCGGTGGAATAGAGAAAACGATCAGCCGATCGTGTCATCGTCTGATCGTTTATTTAGGGCCAGACCTAAAATCGGTCCCCCACCGTGCATCGCTACGGTGGAATAGCGGTGCGTGGCAGGCGACCGACGATGTGAGAAGCAGCAGCATACATTACCTGTCTGGGCTTCTCCTCCGCTCCGTCTTCCTCCTCGGGTCCCGCGGCACAGCATCAGCAACTCCAGAGCGGCCTGACTGAGCTGTCAGAGCGCTCAGCCAATCACAGGCCAGGACCGCCACGGACAGTGATTAGCTGAGCGGTCTGACAGCTCAACCAGGCCGCTTCGGAGCTGCTGATGCTGTATCGCCGGTCCTGGGGAGGAAGACGGAGCGGAGAAGTCCTGCCAGGTAATGTATGCTGCAAGGACATCGGTAACAATGTCCCTGCAGCCCTCGCTGAACGATGATCAGGCCGTGGAAAAGGCCCAGTAAACGAGTGCCGATCTAGCAGATCAGCGCTCGTTTACATCGTTTATCGGGTCCCCATCGGCCCGTGAAATAGGACCCTTAAAGACTTGGGTCTAGACCAAGTATCCATGTAGCTGAATACAATACAAACTCTTCAGTCTACAGTAGCATCATCCTCATACTGTTGCGTTACAAGGTCAGGCTATGTTCACACTAGGTTTATTTTCATAAAAGTACTGCCGATTGCAACAATGGCTGTAATTAATACGAAAATATACATTACGTTGCCGTCTATCGAATTCCGGCCGGAGAGTATACACCTAGTATATGCTCTGTCCAGTATCTCTAGCGGCGAACTGAACTGACATGTCAGTTTTCTGCGGACGTTATTCATTGAATAGCGGTAACGGAGAACCTGTCAGTGCACACTATGGAGCGAGCGACTTTGGCTGCACGCTCCATTGTGTGCAGTGGGGAGTTCTGATGCGAACACACTCTGCATCAGAACTCAGTGGGGCTAAAGATCATCCAGTAAGCTCTTGAGTCTAGACAGAAATCGTCCTCCTGTACTAGTGTATATAAGATTGGAGTGTGAACTGTTCTGTGTAGAGTAGAATTGTCCTCAAATATTTTATTATAATGTTAGATTGTAACCTTCATCCTCTAGTGTCGTATCAAACACTGTCTAGAACCAAACTGTACTGTCTTATATAGATTATATTCTTATCTCCTGTTCCCCAATTCAATGCCAGTTAAAGGGATCTCTAGCCAGAAAAATCTTTTAAATCAACTGGTGTCAGAAAGTTATATAGATTTGTAATTTACAGAGCAGGAGAGGTGTTCTATGGGGATTTGCTCCTGCTCTGGACATTTCTTGACATGGACAGAGGTGGCAGCAGAGAGCTATATGTCATACTGGAAAGATTACACCACTTCCTGCAGGACATACAGCAGCTGATAAGTACAGGAAGACTGGATATTTTTAAATATAAGTAAATTACAAATACTGTATAACTTTCTAAAACAAGGTGATTTGAAAAAAGAAAATGTCTGGAGTACCACTAAATAAGAGTATATTAGGTTTTCATCACTTTATAACATTTTAAGGGACTTTAGATTATAAGTAGTGGTATGCATTTACATCCTGTATTATACTCAAGAGCTGCACTCACTATTCTGCTGGTGGGGTCACTAAGTACATACATTACATTACTTACCCTGTACTGATCCTGAGTTACATCCTGTATTATACTCCAGAGCTGCACTCACTATTCTGCTGGATGTTATTGGAAAGCTTCTTATGGTACAGACCACATCATAGGGCAGGTAATTTTCTCTGTCATATTACTGTACATTATCCAGCATGTAAAGAGTCACTTCCTAAAGGCAGAGATGGGACATCAGCTGTGAAGTGTGTAGACTTGTGAATGGATTTGTGAAGGACCAGATAGGTAAGTTATATGTGATGATAGGAATATACTTTAAGGGTGCCTTCACACCTACCGGATCTGCAGCAGATCTCACTTCTGCGGATTCGCAGCGAGATCAGCTGCGGATCCAGTATCAATTCACCCCTATGATAGCACATACTTGCAGTGGGATTGACATCCCGCTGTGAATATGTGCTTTAACCCCCCGCTGTCCGCAGCCCCGCCGTCGCATCCCCCATCCCCGGCCGCATAAGCCCATCCCGGCCGCATCCAGCAGCCCGCACCCCCACGGCGCATCCCCCCACCCCCGGCCGCATCCAGCAGCCTGCATCCTCCCATCCCCGGCGGCATCCTGCAGCCCGCCGCCGAGAGCATACAGTACCTGCTCGGCAACGCGGCTGCAGTGAGGCTGCCGGCTCCGGTCCCGCTCAGATCAGCTGAGTGGGACCAGAGCCGGGAGTCTCACTGCAGCCACGCCGCCGAGCAGGTACTGTATGCTCTTGGCAGCGGGCTGCAGGATGCGGCCGGGGATGTGGGATGCGGCGGCGGGCTGCAGGATGCGGCGGGGATGCGGCGGGGCTGCGGACAGCGGGAGGTTAAAGCACATATTCACAGCGGGATGTCAATCCCGCTGCGAGTATGTGCTATCATAGGGGTGAATGGTAGCAGTTCTCGCTACGAATCCACAGAAGTGAGACCCGCTGCGGATCCGGTAGGTGTGAAGGCACCCTAAGCTTGGAGATAGATGACTGGATTCCTTCTCATTAGTATTCCAGCCCTCTTCCTTTTCTCCTATCTATTAGATTGCTAGCTCTTTAGCTGAGCTCTGAATGCTGCTATGTGTACATCTTCCTGAGGAGCAGCTATGTTATGTCCCTGCCTAGTCTTATAAACTTAGATTGCAAGCTCTTCTTTCAAAACCCGCACCCCCACTGTAATTGTGACTATTCATTGCAGTTTGGATCTCTTCGCATTCTTTACGGCTATGTTCACACTTGTGTTGGAAGCTCAGTCGCCGGTTCCGTTTATTTTGCCTGATCTTAGTTGTAAAAAGAAAACCTGCAAGCAATCATTTTTTGTCTGGAGAATAAGGGCCCTATTTCACCGGACGATTATTGTTCGCATAATCGTTAACGATTAACGATCTCAAACGACCGCTATTGCGAAAGACCTGAAAACGTTCACTCATTTCCGTGGAGCGATAATCGTTACTTATGATCGTATTTGCGATCGTTTTTTCTTCGCTATTGCGTTCGTATATACTGCGAACGACCAAACGACGTCTTATTCAACCCAAGCAGACCATCGGTGTATCAGAAGAGAACACGTCTGCAGGGGTATTTTCATCTCCTTGATTGGTAAAGAAGGGAAGTGATGACTGCACCGCACACTGGCAGGATGGAGCAGGTCCTTTAGGGGCTGCTTACACCTCTACCCCCGTCTCATAATGTAAGGTTACTGTGTTATGCCATCACTGAATGGGAATCACAGCCTTGAGGAAAAGGGGGCTGCAATACTTCAGTGCTTTGGACCCTTTACTGCTTCCCCCTACACAACCAGGCTTTAAAGTGTCACGTTAGTTTTTTTTTTTTTTTTTTGTTGCAGAAATCAATAGTACAGGTGAATTAAACTTTGTAATTGGGTTTATTAGGCAAATATGCCATTATCTGCATTCAAGAAGCCTTTTCCCAGCCCCCCCCCCCCCCCCCCCCCCGCCTCCTCTCTCTCATTCACTGCTCATTATCAGGAAATCTCGACTGGTTTACATCAGACGGGCCCTGTGTAACCTATGGAGAGGGGAGGAGGGAGGAGGGAGATTAGTCGCCAGCAAAGAACAAAGGATTACACAGTGGGACCTGTGTGAAAGCTGGTATTCAGAGGTCAGTGCTGACTTCAGAGGAGAGAGCCTGGTGATGTAGCTGTAAATTAACTCTTTGTTGTCCTGTTTTGCTTCCTCATCTTCCTCCACCCCTCCCCTCTCAATAGAGAACCACAAAGCCAGGGAGGAGAGCTTCAATCTGGGTTTTCAATGCATTTTTCTGGTAATAAACCCAAATACAAAGTTTTTTTTTAAATCGCCTGTACTATTGGTTTCTGCAAAAAAAAAAAATTAAACGACAGTGACACTTTAAAGCCGTAACACACAGGACAGTAATAAGCCGAGCAGACAACTACTGCTCTGTGATATAGAGCTTGCGATTAGCTGGCAAATGAGCATTTATGGCCCTGAGAACTGCGCTCCTGTAATGGCCGGACCAGGCCTTATTCACTTCATCAATTACAGCGCTGTAGTCCCTTTTCCAGTTTTGGGGTCCCATAAAGTTTTGGCCTATCTTAGTTTTATGTCTCCACTTTGAGATGGGAATGCCCCTTTAATTTTTCCTTAGGTTTATTTATTTAGTTTTTTGCTTAGAGATTTTGCAAGATTTTTTTTTCTGTGTACAGGCTGGTACCGGCCTAAACATAAAGTAGCTACACATCCCTATCCCTGCAGCCTGTGCTCTGAGGTCCCCCATGGGGCCTGCTGCCAGGACATCATGTATATTGTTCCCATAAGACCTCACTGGTCTCTGTGTGTATAGAAGGTACAGTGATTGGCTGCAGTGTCACATAAACAGTGTACATGCTGGCGTCACCAGCTGGGGACGTTGTTGGTAGATATTTTTTTTCCTCTGTCTAATGCAAAGGCCGAAATCGGCAACGGATTGGAACCGCTGCTGATCTGACTATCCATCCTGTGATTTACTGCAGGGCAATTCTGCTACTTATCATCTCCTCTCAGGATATAGGAGGCCACAGTTATCACCTACTGCTATATACCTGGCGTCAGGATTTAAAAAAAAAAAATAGTTTTGCATCGATGCTTCATGGGGATGAAGCATTGCAGGCCTCACTTATTCTCCTCTTTTCTACCTTGGATCACTTGACCTTACAAGTTCATTTTGATGGTGGTGTATGTCTGACTCCTGCCTATACTGGTAAACCCTGTGCAGACACTGAACAAGCAGGAAATACAGGGAGACTTTAGAATTGTGACTATATAGTAATTCGGGATCAGTACAATATAAGTATAATGTCATATACCCAGTGATTTGTGTTACAGTAATGTGGAGTTACTCTGAAGCTGCAGTCACAAGTGTGAATTCTCTCCGCATGTCCTGCTTGTTCAGTGTCTTCCCCCCCCCCTTTGTGTTAGGGCCCTATTCCACTGGACGATTATCGTTTGCATATCATTAACGATTAACGATCGCAAACGACCACTATTGCGAAAGACCTGAAAACGTTCACTCATTTCCATTGAACGATAATCGTTACTTATGATCGTAATTGCGATCGTTTTTTCTTCGCTATTTATTCGCTATTGCATTCGTATCTATTGCGAACGACCGAACGATGTCTTATTCAACGCGAACGATTTGCGAACGAGCAACGATAAAAATAGGTCCAGGTCTTATAAAGCGATCAACGATTTCTCGTTCGGTCGTTAATCGTTAACTGCATTTCAACCGAACGATTATCGTTTAGATTCGAACGATTTAACGATAATCTGAACGATAATCGTCCAGTGGAATAGGGCCCTTAATGTCTGTTCACCAGGCACTGTATAGCTTTAATTCTCATAGCCCTCTTCTTGCTGTATTGTGTATCTCCATCTATTCTTTTTGGTTAGAAGCTTCTAGAGCAGGGGCACATGTTTGACACGCATTGTTTTAGAGTCTAGTCTATCTGTAACATTGGGTATTCTTTTAAGGGCCAGTCCACTTGATATTGAACTGAGATGTGAGGGTCCTCTCCTTTAATATTTTGGTTTTTGACCACTTTACAAAATGTTTTGCATCATTTTTTGAACACTCTTTTTGTGGCCATCCATCCCCATTGTATATATGACCTATGAGAAGAACTCCCCAATAGGATATAGTATATCTCCTCGCTATTGGGCTGCAAACAGGACATGCATCACTGCATGTGAGCTCCCTCCTCCCCCATACTGCTTACAGTCCTGTATCTCCCCCCCCCCCCATTCTGCATTATACACCAGGGGGACTTATTGGCAGAAAATGATCTAGTCTCAATCAATGTGTCTGCACTAGATGTTCCCCTATAAACCTGTCCATCCTAGCGGGCTGCGTACGTGTCTTCTTCTCCAGGCCATTGTGTATTAATGCTTGCAGACAGGTCAACGCTCATGGCTCGTGATTTTCTTCTTTATAGGATAACGCAGCCGTATGTAGAGCGTTTGTGCAGTGCACCCCTCTGTAGGAGGTCCGGTGTGGTCTGGGGTGGTGTAATGTCACTTACTGTGTTTTTATATATATACTTTTTTTTTTTTTTTTTTTTTTTGGGGCAGAAATCAATAGTCCAAGCGATTTTAAGAAACTTTATTACTGGGTTTATGAGGCAAATATGCCATTATCTGCGTTAAAAAAAACGTTCCCCAGGTCCCCCCTCCCTCCTCTCTCTCATCCACTTCTCATTATCAGGAAATTACGTCTTGTTGCATTAGACATACTCCTTTCTGTTCTATGGAGGGGGGAGGAGGGAGATTAGTCGCCTGCAGAGAACAAAGGATTACACAGCGGAAACTGTGTGAAAGCTGGTATTCAGAGGTCAGAGAGGTCGATGCTGACTTCAGCAGAGAGAGCCCGGTGATGTAGCTGTAAATTAACTCTTTGTTGTCCTGTTTTAGTGCCTCATCTCCCTCCACCCCTCCCCTCTCCATAGACAATCATGAAAACGGGGAGAGCATCAAACTGTTTTTTCATGATAAAAATGCATTTTTTGGCTAATAAAACCAATTACAAAGTTTCCTAAAATTGCCTGTACTATTGATTTGTGCAAAAAAAATAAATAAATAAATTAAACGACAGTTCCTGTGGGCTGTTGTAGTGATTTTTGCATTACCCTTACCACATGTGTGTTGAGTGATCTTTGCTTACCACAGGCTTGCTATCTCAGGATGCAACATAGTGTATTTAGAGGGGGTTATCTCAGGAGAGTCATCGATGGCACATGACTAGGTGTGACACCCGCTGTTTGCAGCAGTGTAAGGAAGGAGTCGTCCATTAAACGTTGATGCTATATTTAGCCTGTATAACATAAGTGTTTATTATAGCACAGTGTGATCATCTCCCATTGATGGTAGCTTGTACTGATCCTGTATTACTCCAGAGCTGTATTCTAAATTCTGTAATCTTCAGAGCTAAAATTCCCCATCATTTTCTCATTGTCCAGTCACCAGGTCCTGCTGACTGTCTAATGTGTGCAGGGACCTCTTGTCTCTCCCTGACAGGTGATGGGGAGAAAAGAATCATGTTGGATTTATACTGCCTAGTTCTTTTTTCCTGAAGAAGTAAGCCACTACCAAAAGAATTCCTCAGTGGCTTACCCCTCCGCTCTCCATTCAGAACACAGAAACATCTGCTGAACGTTTATGTGTGCAGAAGTCATCAGATATCCTGTATGTTACCAGCCCTTGTGCAGTATAAAACACACTCATTGGTGGTTTTGAGGGACAACCAGCTTTGTAGTGAGTACAGAATGTAACTCAGGATCAGTACATAATAAATAATGTATGTACAGAGTGACCCCACCAGCAGAATAGTGAGTGCAGCTCTGGAGTATAATACAGAATGTAACTCAGGATCAGTACATGATAAGTAATGTAATGTATGTACACAGTGACCCCACCAGCAGAATAGTGAGTGCAGCTCTGGGGTATAATACAGGATGTAGCTCAGGATCAGTACAGGATAAGTAATGTAATGTATGTACACAGTGACCCCACCAGCAGAAAAGTGAGTGCAGCTCTGGAGTATAATACAGGATGTAACTTAGAATCAGTACAGGATAAGTAATGTATGTATTTACACAGTGAACCCACCAGCAGAATAGTGAGTGCAGCTCTGGGGTATAATACAGGGTGTAACTCAGGATCAGTACAGGATCAGTAATGTATGTATGTACACAGTGACCCCACCAGGAGAATAGTGAGGGCAGCTCTGGAGTATAATACAGGATGTAACTCAGGATCAGTACAGGATAAGTAATGTAATATATGTACACAGTGAACCCACCAGCAGAATAGTGAGTGCAGCTCTGGGGTATAATACAGGGTGTAACTCAGGATCAGTACAGGATCAGTAATGTATGTATGTACACAGTGACCCCACCAGGAGAATAGTGAGGGCAGCTCTGGAGTATAATACAGGATGTAACTCAGGATCAGTACAGGATAAGTAATGTAATATATGTACATAGTGACCCCACCAGCAGAATAGTGAGTGCAGCTCTGGGGTATAATACAAGATGTAACTCAGGATCAGTACAGGATAAGTAATGTATGTACACAGTGACCCCACCAGCAGAATAGTGAGTGCAGCTCTGGAGTTTTATATGGGATCGTAGCTTTTAATGTAGATTTAGGTGAGTGTCACGACTACATGTCGGGTCCCAAACTGCTGACATTGCTAGATGCTCTTGGGTCCAGGAGACACCTGGTACCAGTCCGCTTCCATAACGTAGAAAATGCCTTCTTTCTCTGGTGCAAGAAAAGTCAGAGAGACTCCTAAGATCCATAAGTGCTGTAAGCTGGAATACCTCCTCACTCCCCGTTCCATCATTGTTTGCTTGATTGACAGTCAGCTGGTAGATAAGTCTAATCATGTCATATATGGGAGGGGAGCGAGGAGACCTTCCATCTTACAGCACTTCAAAGAAAATTGGGAAAGCCTCCGACTCTCTGCCCCATAGAGTAACAATAACTATCTAACAGTGTCAGCAGTTTGGAACATGAATTGCAGCTGACAGATTCCCTTTAATTCGTTACATTACATTAAGCGATGTACACATCCTCATTGAATGCTACAAAAAATCCCAGATGACCCCATTATAAGCTGGTGGGGTCTATTGGGAGCAATGGATCCAGCACAATAAAAACAACGCTGGTGTAAACAGAGACTAAACTCTAATAAATAAATAAATAAATAAATAAAACAAACAAACATACACCGTGAGGTTTATCCTTGTGTATAGAAATCTCTAGAATCCCAAGCTGTAATGATCCTATAGATGTATTTATGGCTGTGTATCTCCCTGTGGTGTGGCTCCATCCACAAGTGACGATTGTTGCTGCATGAGAACAGATGTGTCGGGCTTCGGCTTACCTCACATGGCACCGGCCTCATTGTTTTTTTCTGTGGTTCAGACACCTTAACTGGAAATTGTAGCATGTTACTTTTCTCTGCGGCGGTCTACTTCCCCCACAAGAATGTGTTATGTTCGGTATTTTTATGTCATAGTGTAATAGAAATAACAGATTGACTCTCTTCCTGTATGGAGTGGAAGTCGTGAAGGTAGCGCTTCAGCACCACGCTGGAAATGACTGACTGTGATAATAATATATGCCAGATCTGGTTTAGTTGGCGGATGCAATATTTAGTATATGTAATTCTTTATGTAGATTCTTTATTGGTATGGCAGGTATACTGAGGGGAAACTAGCTGAACATAGGGATAGCAGCAAAAAAGTGTGTGAGAGATATATATATTTATATGTATGAAGGGGGGGGTGTAAAAACAATAATAACTTGGAGCTACCTATAGACTTCTTGCATTAAACTCTGCGGCCTCATTCATAGGTTAGTTTTTCAGGATCATATATTATGTCCACAATCTTCGTCTGCAATCCGAAACACTTTAATCCGTAGTGCATCCATAAACTACGTTTTTGCGGATATGCAAGCAATGGGAAGGTGATAGTTAAATTAAAGTGATTTTTTTTTTTTTTTGCGGACGTTACATCTGCAAAAACATGCGGATCCCATAGACCTCTATTGGCTAATCCGTTGTGCAATTATGTTATGTACTAGGACATGTCCTATTTTTTTTGCGGCACAGATTGCGAATGGAAAGTGTAAATAGCCCTAATCCAATTTTCAATTCTGGAAAAATTTACAGAACATGTGTTTAAAACTAAAAAATCTGTGAAATCTCCCAATCTTTCTTACTGTTCCTAAAGAGGGTGACCCCGTGCCAGTCCCAGTGCTCCTACTGCCCCTACCGGACCAAGGATTTTGGAACAAACCGTGTGGGAACGCCGCAGAGGTTGAAGGTAACAGCCATACCTTCATCCTCAGGGCCCCGTGCGTACTAGGGAGCTATCCGCAGGTTAGATTCCCCTTTAAGGAGAACCTATTGAAGGAGAAGTGTGGCCAACATGAATCCACAGAAGGCATGAAGGTGTGGGAACATAACAAAGAATTATACTTACCCTTCCCTGTGCTCCGGCAGCACTGTATGGCTGCTCCAGGACCCCTAATGGGTTCCTGCAGCTCCCGCTCTTGCCACTTTAAGACTCCGATTCCTGATTAGGCAGTCAGTGAGGCGGGACACTGCTGCAGTCTCTGATTGAGCAATTGTTTTTCCGTGATGTACCAGGAAGCTAGTAGAAACTAGAGCCTTGCGTCGGTCAGGGGGCTGCGGGGGCATCAAGACAGGTAAGTATATAATGTTTATTATGTTCCGGCTCCCCATGCCTTCAGTAGATTTTTCATTTTGGTCGGACTTCTCCTTTATATTAATCACGCAGTCCACGTTGCAGACGGCAACCTAGAAGGACAAGGAGATAAACAGATTGAAATATAGTTGTATGGGAAAATACGTATTCAGTAGAATTGGTAATAGAGTCTTTCCAGGTTTAGGAGTGCTGTGTGTGGGGGTCCTACACAGTGACTGACCGCTTGCCCTGTATAAGAATACTTACAGAAACTGATGGGACAGCCCCAACCTGTGCCTCTTCAATAGAGTGTGGCTGTTAGGACATGATGGGAGTTGTAGTTTTGCACCAGAGCCGCAGGTTGGAGAGCCCTGATCTGCACTGTTCCATCTGTCTCCATCATTGACTGAGCCTACACATGTTTGTTCTCTATGAACAAAAGGAATGAGTAAGTTTCCAAATGAATCATCTGCTTGGCTCAGATGTATACGGGGCGTCAGCATTTATATGCTTTACTTGCACTTATATGTAACAACAGCTCAGTTTCCATTGGAATATGGCTTTCCTGATCATTGTAAATGGACTCCAGTAAGGATATACTGGATATTATATGGTACTTATTCATACTAGGTAATGTGCACTTGGCAACTATAGTAACATTTTCTCCATCATGCAAATTGTAGCTTTTTTCCATTTTTGCTATTTTTGCTGTATATGTCTTTATCATCGTGTTCCCTTCTTTTATTGCATGAATTTTGGTTGTGTTAGTTTGTGCCTAGATGGTTGTCACCTAATCCACCCTATATCTCTCTCAGGTCAGACTTCAGAGTCGAAACGACACCATTATGTCCTCCATATTGCCCTTCACACCTCCCGTCGTGAAACGTCTCCTGGGATGGAAGAAGTCGGCGAGTGGCACCACCGGAGCTGGCGGCGGGGAGCAGAACGGTCAGGAGGAGAAGTGGTGCGAAAAGGCAGTGAAGAGCCTGGTGAAAAAGCTGAAGAAGACGGGACAACTGGATGAACTCGAGAAGGCCATCACAACGCAGAACTGCAATACAAAATGCGTTACAATCCCAAGGTATACGCTCAGGTTACCATACCTGGTCTCAATTTTTGTGGAGTTTTTGGATGAGCAGGCCAACCAAGTATCTGTTTAACCCCCTTGGCAGAGCGTGGCTTAGACAGGTTCTCTTAACTTGTATTACATCACTAACATTTGACATGTGCTAGCAAAACTACAGTTCTTATCAGGCCTGGAGAGCCTTTGGTTGTTCAGGCATGATGGGAGTTGTAGTTTTGACACAGCTTTAGGGCCACAAGTTTGACCCCCCTGACACAGCGGATGCTTCCTTTGCACATCTGTATAAGCTGTCTTGTAATCCGTACGTTTGGCGTCTTTTGTTTTCCTTTTAACCACATTATGGTCTTCTATAACAGCTGGAAAATATCTCAGCAGGATCTTGCTCTCGGTCTATATCCTAACACCCGGAGGCGGTCCATTTAGCAGCGTCACTGAATTACTCATCCGAGTGATGTCACTACTTCCTGGTGGGCCGCATAGTGCTTCTTGCAACATAATGGCTATATTTATCAAGCTGCTGTGTTACCCAGTTACCGTGGCCTCACATTTTCTATTGCTTTACAGCATATATTAGGGAAATGACACTTACAATGTATTTTATTATCAGACCAGCTGCATTTAGTAGCGGGAGTGGAATGACCAGTTTCTTAATGGCTTCCTTTCCCTCTGTTCTAAGAATTATAGCTTATTGTTTATACCTAATAATCCTATGGTAAAAAAAAAAAATTATATATATATATATATATATATATATATATATATATATATATATTTTAATAACACAGCAATTTTTCCCATTTTTATTGGTATTTATAATCTCAATGAGGAAATTAGCAAGTTAAGATGGATAAAAATAATGAATTCAACAAAGTAAATCAAGATTTTTGACTCTTCAAAAGTAACATCCTCAAGCTGATCTAACAACTTTATGCAGTCCAGACATTCTTTCTACTATTGCATTCAGCTATGGTTCAGAAATTTCTTCCATCATTGTTTCTTTGCTTTCACCCTTCCTATACAAGTCACCCCCAAACAAGCTAAATGGGTTTTAAAGTGTACCTGTCACTACAGATAAGTCTTGACATGTCATCAGACTACTCAAACGTTAGTAATCACAGCTGGTCTCCCTGCTGAGACCCTCTGTAGGGAGATTGCAACAGCGCAGTCCACTCCCTAGCCTGCCACTCGTTCATCAATATTTTACACTGACAAATTATTGAAGCAAAAGGCAGGAATACATTTGAAAAGAGAGGGAATCTGTCTTTGCTTTATGACCTGTTTTGTGTAAAGTCTGTTTCTGGCTTTGGCTACAATAATCTTTCAGATAAATCTGTCTGTGTAAACACACCCTAAGGGCCCTATCATATGAAACTATTATCGTCTGTACTTGGTCGTTCCGGACGATAATTGTTTCATATAAAAGCTCATGTTAAAAGACAACGATCAGCTCACATGTACAATGTGGGCTGATTGTTGTCTTTCAGCATGTTGAATAAAAACGACAGCAATAATGAGGGTCTGCTGGCCGTCCGGGCAGCCCCCTATGGCCCATAGCCCCCCTGCTTCTCCCCGCTTGAAGCTTGTCTGTCCATGTAATGTGACCGACAGTGAACTGGGAAAGAGGAGCAAGAGAGCGCTGACCTGACGGGTCCTAAATATCAGAATGTGTAATAGTCTATGAGAGAATTTTGACAGACTGAGCAACTGGCTGGGGAGTGGAGGGCACTTCTGCCATGTCTCCTGATCAGAGTGGTTGTCAGTAGTGAGACCTGCTGTGATCATTAACTTTTTTTTTTTTAAACTGTAATTTTTGTTGAACTTTTGTAGTATAACAAAAAACAGCGTCATCACTTACTCATGGCTTTACAGTTCAAGTCCAACAAATTAAAGTCCATCTTCGGTGTCAGTCCAGCACATGCTTAGCGGGAGTAACTTTTAACATGTCAACACTTATTTGTAGTGACAGTGCATATAAGTCTGGAGACTGTGTGCCCATTCCATTCTTTGAAGTTTTCTGCTTTTCTTGGGACGTTCTAACATAACCTAGAAGAATGTATTCGGTCATTGATTTGCTGTAATATGAACCCACTGTGGATCCAGCAAAAGAACTTCTCACCATCTCACTCCTCCTCCATTTTGATCTAGGTAGTGTTTTCTCCACCCCTCAGTGTGCTTAGCCCAGGTAGTACTTTTTTCCTGTCAGTATAATTGATCTTGGTAATGCCGCCTTCCCCTGTCAGTGTAGTAGGCCATGGTAGTGCTTTCCCCATGGTCAGTCTGGTTGTCCAATGTAGTGCCACCTTCCATGTCAGAGTGGTCGGCCCAGGTAGTGCCACCTTCCATGTCAGTGTGGTCGGCCCAGGTAGTGCCACCTTCCATGTCAGTGTGGTCGGCCCAGGTAGTGCCACCTTCCATGTCAGTGTGGTCGGCCCAGGTAGAGCCACCTTCCATGTTAGTGTGGTCGGCCCAGGTAGTGCCACCTTCCATGTTAGTGTGGTGGTCCTGGCTAATGCCACCGCTGTTAATTCCATGTAAGACTAAAATTGAGCATTTCCTTGATATATCCTATAAAGCGGATGTTTTCTTACATGCAGCTAAGGGCACCTGATGCTCTCCGCAGCATTTCTGTGTCTAGTAGCTTCAGTTTAGTCCAGGCAGAACCCAGTTGACCTATAAAGGGGTCGATCATAAACCTTGGCAATATTTCCTTGGTCAACACTTCAGTGTAATTTTAAGAACTCCCAAATTTTAGGGCATGGGTCTCCAAACTGCGGCCCTCCAGCTTTTGCAAAACCACAATTCCCATGATGCCCGGACAGCTAAAGCTTTGGATTTGGCACTCCAGGCATAATGTGAAATATAGTATTGCAACAGCTGGAGGGCTGCAGTTTGGAGACCCATGGTTTAGGGTAATCCTCTTCTGTTCATCTTGCTGGGAGGGCTCATTTCTCCTTCTCCATGGCTCTTAGTGATCTTTCTATTTAACTTGGACAGTGAAGAGTTTCTGTTCATTCTTTTCCATATACTGTAATAGAGACACAAATCTCACATTCTGTCATTGTACTTAATATTCCTTCCCTTACACAACCCCGCCACGTCCAGAAGGCCTATGTCATAGGGGTATCCACTAAGGCTGCATTTCCACACTCCATAAATACGGACTGGAGCACCATCATCTTTTATGAGGCCAGGAGCTCCGAACCTCTTAAATCTCCTCGCTACTGTACAGATACAGCTGTGTCAGTACAGTAGCGTGAAGACTGAACTCTGATACAGTAAATGGCTTCCAAATAGTTTCTGCTGAACAGTTTAGGTCTTCAGGGCACAATCGCTTTTTATAACGTGAGACACCCTGTGTGCATGGGACAGAAGTAGTGCTCTTCTTTATACAGGACTAACACATTTTAACCTATACCTTTCTACACATAGGAGAGCTCCTAATATGTTCTCACGCTATTGGTGGCAAGGTGTCCTTGAGTTATACGCCATTCTCATTGCTGTCTATAGATGACACCACAGTTTTATATGAATAGGTTATATTATACACATGGCACATGATATTTGGAAATGCTCACACTTCTTGCTGCAATATTTTCCAGTAATACTTATAATGTCTATCTTGTTGCCTGTTTTCAGTCATTTTCAGATTTGCACCTAAGGCTGGTGATAAAGGGGCCCATACATATAACAAATGATATTTGGCCAAATCTGCCAATATCAACAGGGACGTCCATCTAATTTAACTGGGGGGGGGGGGGGTCATCCCTTCCACCTTACAGCAAATGTCTATGGTAGGAAAGATAGATCGGCCATGCAGAGTTTTCAAACCGCAAAGATGACAGAATAGTCTGGCGGCGGCCTATTACACTTGCTTAATTGAGAAGCAAGACATGGCAGGGCCCAACATGTATCTGCATGGAGGAGATAGGGGAAAATAGGCGTTACCCCACAGATATGTACTAATATTCTATATAATCATGTTTCATCTATCTTAGCTGTTTTGGTGTCTGACCTTTTGCAGTGTGTACATGTCGCATGCATTAGCAGCACGACTATCCAGCTGTGTTGGCTCTGTACTATAGGTTGTGTCAACATATAGTTTGCTGTTTGTTCTGCATCATGGCAGGCTGCGCAGATATGCTCAATGTTGTATCGATAAGTTCCGGAATATGTGTGCGTGTCCTGGCGAATTATAATTAGTATTGGTGTAGCATGAGGGGGGTTGTCTGTTGTACTGGAGTTATGTGTGTGTGTGTGTGTGTGTATAATAAATATATATATATTATATATATATATATATAATAAAAAAAAAAATATATATATATATATATATATATATATATATATATATATATATATATATATATATATATAATTTTTTGTGTGTTTGTATGTGTAATTTGCTTTCCTTTTGGCATTGATTTTTGACATACAATTGATTGTAATTCAGTGGCTCGGCAGTGATATCACTGTTATAAAATCTGTAGCAGTCGGGGGATTTTTTTTGTTTAAGCGGGTTGTCCAGCAAAAATCTTTTTTTTCTTCTTTCAAATCAACTGGTGTCAAAGTTATATGGATTTGTCATTTACTTCTATTAAAAATCATTAAAAAATATATTTCCTGCAGGACATACAGCAGCTAATAAGTATGGGAAGACCTGAGATTTTTTAATAGAAACAATTGACAAATCTATATAACTTTCTGACACCACTTGATTTAAAAGAAAAAGATTTTCGCTGCATAACCCATTTAAAGCTACAGTATAGCTAAAGGTGCCTGGATCTAGGAGTGAAATAGATGCTTAAAGGGGTTATCCAGCGCTACTGTTGTCTCCAGTTCAGGTGCAGTTTGCAGTCAGCTCCATTTACTGCAATGGAATGGAGTTTCAAAACCCCACCCAATCTGGAGACAACAGCAGGGGGAAAGTAGCCATGTTTTTGTAGCGCTGGATAACCCCTTTAAAACCTGGGGTAGTTATGCCGCATCTACAGTATGAACAGGATAAGGCATAACTAAGAGATTGTGGGGCCTTTGACCACTAGGGGGCCTCATGATCTTCAAAAAGGGCGCCTCAGAATCACCATTGACTAGAGCTGTGAGCTGCTACTCCTGTCATTCTCTATGGAGCCTATAAAGAGAGTGGAAAGATGCCTTTGCCTCTCTTTGGGGGTTCATAGGGCCACAGCTATGTTCAGCATGGATTTCTATTTTCCTTATCCTGTGCCTACTTTGGATAGGGCATAACTACCCTAGATCCATGTATGAAGCGAACAGTCATGTAGAAATCCTGAAGCATTCGTGAATGTGGCGACACAGTGTAGTATACAGTTTTCTTTCCTATGGTTGATGGGGGACGTTTAGTGTTTATTATCGGGGAGCAGTCCTCTCTTTATAGCTTAGTGGGTCCACTCGTGGCTGGGTGATGGATGAAGCGTCGGAGCCTCTGGACTGATCTCTCCGCTCAGGATAATCTGATATAAATATAATTCCACGTTGTTAGTGTAATTGACTTTGGCTGGTCTCCTATAAATTGCAGTGTGTGTTGACTGTCTCCCCATGCGTCCTACATTTCGTAATCGCGTCTATTAAATTATCTTTGTTTGCTTTGCGGCCTCTCAAATATTTGATAAAAATACCAGAGGTCAGCTCCACTGCAGCAATGTAGAAACCACAGAAAGTATCATAAAGTTCCAGGGCTAAGTTACCTTATCACCGGCTGTTTCGTCTGCTCCGGCCTCCCGTCCCCAAAACACGGGCTCTTCATTTATACGTGACCAGTGAGCTCAGCGGAGGAGACGTCATCTACGATCTATCTGAGCCGGCCATAGAACTCTCCACTGCAGACTGCCCCAAAGATGGACGGTCGACCAATCAAGTTCAATTTAAAAAAAAAAAAGATTCTTGAAGCAACAAATCATAAATAAGCTGAGCTGTGATTGGTTGTTATTCTTTGAAAGGTTTTTATTGGTTGGTGTTTGAGCATTCTGACCTCAACGCATCATGAGAATGAGTGCGGAAACTTTGCACCTCTTTGGTTTGAGACCTGGACCGCCCTATAGACTTTTATCATGAATCTGTCAGAGCCAGGAGAGAACACACTAAGGGTAGTATTACACGGGCCGATGGGGGCCCAATAATAACTGTAAACGAGCGCCAATCTGCTAGATCGGCACGCGTTTACTGGGCCTATTACACGGCCCGATAATCGTTTAACAAGGGCTGCAGGGACACCGTTACCGATGTCCTTGCAACCCTTGCTTAACCGTCGTACATTACCTGTCCATGCTGCAGGGCTCCTCTTGTGGTCCGCTTCTCCCCGGGTCCCGCACGCTGCCGCTTCAGAGCGTCCTGTCTCAGCTGACAGGCTGCTGAGCCAGTCACTGGCTGCCCCGGTCCTGGCCTATGATTGGCTGAGAGGTCTGTCAGCTCAGACAGGCCGCTCTGAAGCTGTAGCGTGCGGGATCATCGGCTGATGGTTGTGTTTATTACACGGAACGATAATCGTTCAGATAGGGCCGATTATCATTCAGTGTAATAGTCCACTAAGCACTCCGCTCACTTTATTGGAACTGGGCTGCAATACCACACACAGACTAAAGATGAGAGAGGTGCCATTGCTGCGTTTCTATTCTCCTGGATAACCCCTTTTTAAACACTTGCCACCATTGGCCTTCATCTTGTTACGGCTTCCGCAATAAGTGCTCTCTACATGACGGCACAATATGTACTCAGCGTGCCTGCACCGCATCCTACGTGTCCTCCATTATTACTGGATGAGATGACCTCATGTACTTTATATCCAAAGACAAAAGAAGTAGGTCGGCGTGTGTAGGCATCACGCACTGTAATAGTCTCCTTTTACCTCCTTTTACTTACTGAATACAACGTGCGTGTGGTCTATGTACAATGCATCATATTTAATCCGAGCCGCCGGATATTGTTCATCACTTGAAAAGAAGCTTATTGGGAGCAGCAAAGACTCGCCGGTCCACACTCCAGACCTTGGAGTTTGTTCAGATTACAGACACTGACATCAGAAGGAGCCGCTCACGTCGTCCAGGATCAGGATGACACAGTTCTTACTCATAGCATCAGAGCTTAGGAGACATCCAGTTTGTATTGGAGGAAACAACAAGTGAAAGGAAGAGCAGATTGCTCAAACTTTGGCTTGTGGATGGATGCACTTCCTGTTTTTTATTTTTTATTTTTTATTGTTCCTATGACTAGGGAGATGGTATGGAGCTATGGTGCAACTAGTTTTTATATAGGTGGCCTGTGCACTTTGGTTGTTCATTGCTTTCTTCTTTTGGATGTTAATGTAGTATACGCCAGTGTATGTACTGCAGGAAGTAGCAGGCCGTCTGGCACAGGAGTTGGACTTTCTATGCGTTAGAGCAGGGGTGTCAGATTCATAGCCCTCCAGCTGTTGCAGTACTACAATTTCCTTCATGCCGTGATGGCCAAACGCATCATGGGAAATGTAGTTTGGCGGTGAGTTTGGCACCCGTGCATCAGAGCATTGATCTCAAGCCTGTGGCAAAACTACAGGGCATGATGGGAGATCTAGTTTTGCAACAGCTAACCACAAGTTGGAGATCAACATAGAGTCCATCTGGACTATGCCTATCAGGCACACCCTCCCCAGTAGTGATCATCTCACACCGCAATGTATACAGTGGGTAGATAACGTGTACGGAGTGTGTATGTTCTTGCCAAGTATCCTGGTCACCTCCCACACTCCATAAGCTACAGATTTGGTTTCCTATGAAATTTTCTTTAGTATTTATGTATGCTTTTGAGATTGTGAGCCTTGTCGGGGCAGGGACTGATGTAAGTGATGATGAGAATGGGTACACTACATGTATGACAATTAGCCCCATCTCCTTCCCAGGTGACACTAGGTCAGCAATACCTCTGACTGCAGTGGCTGCACTAGTTTAATATTGTTAGATGTCAGTATTTAAAAAAAATAGTAATCTGCTATATCACAGTACTACGGTTGTATACAGTGCTACCTCCTAGTAACTATAGAAAGTGCCAATCTCTGAAAATACACTATCATAATACAGTGATACATCTGTTATCAAACTTAATTGGTTCAGAAAGGCAGTCTGAGAACTGAGCAGTGTTTTCCTATAGCAAAATAATGTAAATGTGTTTCCCACCAATAATTACTTACAATACTCATATATTACGTTGTAAAGTGCTCAGTATAATCCCTGCAGGACATTACAGAGCAGCACTGTAATGAACTGTACTGTATAGAATCCCCACCCCCCCACCCCAACACTGTAACAGATGGGAGATGGTGGTGCACTGACTGTACTACTACTGTACTGTATATGTACTCCAGCAGTCTTATACAGTACAGGATGGGAGATGGTGGTGCACTGACTGTACTACTACTGTACTGTATATGCACTCCAGCAGTCTTATACAGTACAGGATGGGAGATGGTGGTGCACTGACTGTACTACTACTGTACTGTATATACACTCCAGCAGTCTTATACAGTACAGGATGGGAGATGGTGGTGCACTGACTGTACTACTACTGTACTGTATATACACTCCAGCAGTCTTATACAGTACTGTACAGGATGGGAGATGGTGGTGCACTGACTGTACTACTACTGTACTGTATATGCACTCCAGCAGTCTTATACAGTACAGGATGGGAGATGGTGGTGCACTGACTGTACTACTACTGTACTGTATATACACTCCAGCAGTCTTATACAGTACAGGATGGGAGATGGTGGTGCACTGACTGTACTACTACTGTACTGTATATGTACTCCAGCAGTCTTATACAGTACAGGATGGGAGATGGTGGTGCACTGACTGTACTACTACTGTACTGTATATGTACTCCAGCAATCTTATACAGTACAGGATGGGAGATGGTGGTGCACTGACTGCACTACTACTGTACTTTAAATAGAATTTTACTGCTGAAAAAAGGGATTTTTTTTTAGTTAAATTTTTTTTAACTAAGTTATTACTTTTAATACTTAGTATTAAGATGCTCTTGGTGCACATTCACATTACTTTTATGGGAAATTATATATTTACCATAAAAGTAATGTGAATGTGCACCAAGAGCATCTTAATACTATTATATATTTTTAAATATATATAATATATATATATATATATATATATATATATATATATATATATATATATATATATATATATATATATATATATATATATAATATATATATATATATATATTATTATGGTCAGAAAACAGACCTTTTCATTTTTGTATTTTCAGTTATTAAAATTCGCCTTTTTTTTCTCATGTGGTGGTGGGTAAAAAACATCAGATGTTAGGGAAATCGTCTTCTATAGACAGGAAGTTATGCGGCTGATTATGATGACTAATGTGGCAAAATCCTCAGCAGATCGCTATCCCTTTTACACAGGCCAGTTATCGCCCCTTTAAAGGGATTTTACCACCATAGATACATATACCGAGGAGATAAGAGTCTGATAACTGGTTGTCCGGCAGCTGGGAAAGCCTTACATATAGTGAATGGGACTCCCCAATCTCCCATTTGAACGGAGTGGCACAGGGATAGTCCAACCCCTAAAACGTGTCCGGTATTCACACGTGGTACTGACTACTACAGCTCTCATTCCTAAGGCTCTGCTCCATACATGAGCGGGGTCTGGCAGGTGCTGTCCATCATGCAATGCATCCAACATTTTGGCTTGGAAATGATGCTACAACTGCTGTAACAATGTCGTGCTCTGTAATCCTGTATATAGCCACAAACTACTGTGTGATTATATGTTATAGTATTCTAGTGTTATATAACGTTGTATTAGCTGCTGATCTATAGACAATAAATCAGTTCTTCCCGCTGGACCATCAATCGCTTAGTGCCGTTCCCATTGTTACTTGACGTCATGATTTCACTCACTTACTGAAGGGTTGGGTTGTCCTCCATCCTCCGTCTTCCAAGCTGCATTGTGATCTCCATCCAGTCTCCGCTCCTCTGTCTTCAGCTTTCCACATTGTCATAGCTTACCTCCTCCGATCACTTCTTCCATTATTTAACCCCTTCCTTTACACTAACGATGCCATTCTTCTGTATCTTTATATGTGAAGGAAGTGTTCTGTACATTTTCTCCATGTTTTGACCTCATGGTATATCCAAGTAACCATGCTTCCATTGTTCACATCAATTTTTGTTTTTTTTTTCAATTTATTGCACAGCACTTGCTCTGAAATTTGGGGACTGAGTACACCAAATACCATAGATCAGTGGGATACCACAGCCCTTTACAGCTTCTCTGAACAAACCAGGTGAATATCTTCCACTCTGTCGCATAGAGCTCTGGGAGGGGGAGAGGTTCTAGACGTGTATCGCAGGATGCTGCTGCTTCTTCTCAAATCACTTTACAGATGCATTCTGGATGTTTTATCTATTTATTTTTTTCCTTTTTCCTTTTTGTGTTTTTTTTTTTTTTTTTTTTTTAACTTTGTTTTATTAGCTGATGTTTTGACCAACGAAATCTGACTTTGGAGTGTACGTGTTGGTCGGCCACAGCGGAAACGGTCACTTTTGTGGACACAAACGTTAACCTATCCCTCCCCTGTGATAGATCACATGTACATTTTAAACCCATCGATCTCGAGTATTGCAGTATAACGGACCCCAAGTATAGTCTATAGAGCTTACTGTTCAACCCATCATTCCACGGTTCTTTTTCTCAGCTGTTTTGTATTGGTTGAGGAGCAAGTTCCACGCTTCAAGCAATACTAGATATTACTTGGTTTATGTTCTTTTTTTTTTTTTTTTCTTTTTTCTTTTTTTTTTTTTTTAATATATATTTTTTTCTGTTTGTCTCTTTTTTGATCATTTCATAACCATTTACATCTGCATTTGTGTACGTACATATGCAGTTAGTCTTCATGGTCTTATTGTGCCAAAAGCAAGTGGGAGGGGGCAGTATATAGGGTAGGTTCACTATTAAAGGGGTTATCCAGGGCTACAAAAACATGGCCACTTCCCCCCTCTCTTGTCTTCGGATTGGGTGGGGTTAAAAACTCTGTTCCATTGAGGTAAATGGAGCTTAATTGCAAACCACACCACAGAACTGGAGATGAGAGGGGGAAAAGTGGCCATGTTTTTGTAGCGCTGGATAATTCCTTTAAACACCATTTTGCTGATAACGTCTTTAGACTACCTAAAGGTTTCAGTCACTTTAAAACATATGTATGATAAATTTTAGTGAGTGAGTGCAGCTCCGGAGTATAATACAGGATGTAACTCAGGATCAGTACAGGATAAGTAATGTATGTACACAGTGACCTCACCAGCAGAATAGTGAGTGCAGCTCTGGAGTATAATACATGATGTAACTCAGGATCAGTACAGGATAAGTAATGTAATGTATGTACACAGTGACCCCACCAGCAGAATAGTGAGTGCAGCTCTGGAGTATAATACAGGATGTAACTCAGGATCAGTACAGGATAAGTAATGTATGTACACAGTGACCCCACCAGCAGAATAGTCAGTGCAGCTCTGGGGTATAATACAGGATGTAACTCAGGATCAGTACAGGATAAGTAATGTATGTACACAGTGACCCCACCAGCAGAATAGTGAGTGCAGCACCGGAGTATAATACAGGATGTAACTCAGGATCAGTACAGGATAAGTAATGTATGTACACAGTGACCCCACCAGCAGAATAGTGAGTGCAGCTCTGGAGTATATTACAGGATGTAACTCAGGATCAGTACAGGATAAGTAATGTAATGTATGTACACAGTGACCCCACCAGCAGAATAGTGAGTGCAGCTCTGGAGTATATTACAGGATGTAACTCAGGATCAGTACAGGATAAGTAATGTAATGTATGTACACAGTGACCCCACCAGCAGAATAGTGAGTGCAGCTCTGGAGTATAATACAAGCTGTAACTCAGGATCAGTAATGTGTATAAAAAGTGACTCAAACATTTATGTAGCTTTATTCTCTGTATAAATGATGCTGGGTAGTGGACCTGCTTTATATTGGGTATATGCTTTTGTTTTGCCACGCTTCTCTCCTTAGTGCATCTTGCGGCCAGTAGTTTCTGCTTCTCTACCAGTTGGCCTCTCTGTGAGTGTAGGTAACCGTCAGAATAGAACAGATAGGGGGCGCTATAGGTGCATTCCTGACTTCTCTCTTCAGGACGGTTCTGCTGTGCAATATGCAGTCTCCTGTAAACATTAGGATACATGTCAGTGTCTGGCGTTTTATAGCTTTTGCTTATGTTTTTTTGCTTTTCTTTTTTTCCCAGCGCTGCTGCTATCGCTGTCTTTGTGTTTGCATGATGATCTAGCATCCGTTTTGCTGCAGCTTCTCTCTCCGCTTGGTTGTATACTCAGCCGCTCCAGTCTCTCGAGCGTACCTTCATTTTTATTTCTCTACCTCTCAACTAATTGTCTTTTTGCCAGGTGTATGTGCTATGTGTCAGTGGCGGGTACATTCATCCACAGCCCTGTACCTCTTCGTCTCGGTGAATGCTCAACTAGCTCCTGCTTTCTCTGTGCGCTCTCTGCCGTATTCTTCCATCTTCTCCTCTTGCTTCAGTGTTTGCACCTGTAATGCCATGGAATAAATTAAAGCTTTTCTTTTTTTTTTTCTCCCTAATATCCATCTTTCCTTTGCCCAGGTCTCTAGATGGCCGCCTTCAAGTGTCTCACCGCAAGGGGTTACCACATGTTATTTACTGTCGACTCTGGCGTTGGCCAGACCTCCATAGTCATCACGAGCTGAAGGCTATTGAAAATTGTGAATATGCTTTTAATCTTAAGAAAGACGAAGTTTGTGTGAACCCTTATCACTATCAGAGGGTGGAGACTCCAGGTAAGTAAATGGTTCACTTGCTTTATGGTTATTTTCAGCATCTCAGCTTCTGTGAAATGTTTCCAGAATTGACTGAAAACCATCTCTGTACCATATGTAAAAACAGCAATTTTTACATTTTTTTTTTTTTTTTTTCCACATCTGTCATACTGAGGTTGGCTCTTATTGAGAAATTGAAGAGAATGGCCAAACTAGAGCTGCATTCGCACAACTTTTTTAAAAATTTTTTTATACAAGAACGGCCATTGTTAGCAATTGAAACAACGGCCGTTCTTGTCATAAAAAAAAGTTGCATTGAAGTCAGTTCAAACAACAACTGTTGTTCTTACAGTGTAGAGAACAAGTTGTTGTTCTTACAGTGTAGAGAACAATGGCCATTGTTTAATACGGCCGTGGAAATAATTGACATGTCAATTATTTCAAGCTGTTGTTCTATACACACAGTACCAGAAAAGTAAATGGGATTTTTGTAAGTCTTGTCCAAGTTGTGTAAAAAAAAAAAAAAAAACACAAAACAACCCAGCTATATTTACCTGTGGTGGGAATATGAAAGGGGTTATCCAGGATTGGAAAAAACACCTACATTCTTGTGATTACAGCGCCACCCTTGTCCTCAGGTGGTGTGTGATATTACAGTTCATGTCCATTTGCTTTGGTGAAACTGAGCTGCAGGACCCCCACACCCAACCTGAGTACAAGAGAAGTGATTTTTCTGGAAGAGACTGGCCATATTTTTCTAGGACTGGATAATCCCTTTAAATTAACAGTATGCTAACTGGAAATACTTTGGTTTTTCAGTAGAAAAGTCAATATCTGCAAGAACTGTGCAAGAACCTTTTTTTGCAGATTGTGCTTCTTGGCACAAAAGGCGTTTTTTTTTTTTGTTTTTTTTTTTTAACATTTGCATAATCTGCAATAGATCCACATAATTTGGGGCAGATTTTCATTTGCGTTTTTAGTGCAGAAACAGAAAGGCTGCAGTGTATCTATTCATAAAGGACGTGTCTTAGCGAATATCCATCTGGGACACCTATGGCATATACCAATCATATGGCATATACCAATCATATGCCATAAGTGTTTCCTTGATGTCGTCTCACTTTTGGGACCAGCACTAGAAATGAGAAAATCTCCGACACCGAAAGAAGAAGTTGGCTGCAGTGATAAGGAGTCCTAGAAAACATGGATACAGCTTTAGGCCGTGTGCATTTTTTCCAGGACTCTTTAGGATTGGATCCAACTTCAGAAACCGGTAATCAAATGCATCATCTCTAACCAGCTTCCATTTGGTGTTTACCGGTCCCATCTAATCTGTGGCTGAAAAGGTATGCTGTTTGCATAACTCCCATTGAAATCAATAGGACTTAGGCAACTTTCATACCTTATCCATCGGTTTCAGCTGTTTTTGGCTTGCATATGTCCATGCTGCCAGTTTCCAGATGAGGAGCTTCACAAGCATACCTTTTGGCTATGCTCTCTGATCTGATTTCTTCAGTAAAAAGCTGCTGTATCTTCAGGCTGGAGAGTGGGGCAGAACGCATCTCTGTGACACTGTCAGCCCAGAATATAAATTCTTTTTACCAAAGGAGCCGGATCACAGAGAATTGCCTATGGTACATATGCTCCCGTGATCGGCGTCTAGAAATTGGCAGCACGGATATATGTGTATAGATGCTGTCAGTTTCCCTTTAAATATGCTATAAGTGTCCCAAATTGGAATACCCCTTTCTCGGGCATCCTATTGGGGGACACGGATACCATGGGTGTTGTCCGCCAATGAAGTCTATGAGAGACATTTTACGGTAAGTAAAAAATCCTTTTTTTTCCCGATTTTTCTTATTGTGTGACAAGGCATCCATGGTATCAATGTCCCCTAATGAAGACTACAAGAAAGACATTTTACAGTAAAATCCTCTTAAAGTGTCAGTTATTTTTTTTTTTTTTGCAGAAATCAATAGTCCAGGTGGTTTTAAGAAACTTTGTAATTGGGTTTATTAGCCAAATATGCTATTATCTGCATTTAAAAAGCCTTTTCCCAGGTCCCCCCCCCTCCCTCCTCTTTTCCATCCACTGCAAAAAATCAGGAAATTGTGACTTGTTGCATCAGACGTACCCAGTCTGGTCTAGGGAGAGGGGAGGTGGGAGTTAGCCGACAGCAGAAACAGATAACAGAGGATTACAGGCACTGAGCTGGGTGACAGTTGTAATCAGAGCTCAGAGAGGTCAGTGTTGTCAGAGGAGATAAAGGGTGAGGGATTTGTAGATTAACTCTTTGTTGTCCTGTTTTGGTCTTTTGTTTAGCTCTCTCCATAGGAAAACAGTGAAGACAGGGGGGAGAGCTTCAAATTGCTTTTTCATGATAAAAATGCATTTTTCGGCTAATAAACCCAATTACAAAGTTCCTTAAAATCGCCTGTACTATTGATTTCTGCAAAAAATAAAATAAAAAATAACAGTATTTTTTGCAGAAATCAATAGTCCAGGTGATTTTAGGAAAGTTTGTAATTGGGTTTATTAGGCAAATATGCCATTATCTGCATTCAGAAAGACTTTCCCCAGGTCCCTCCCCCCCTCCCTCCTCTCTCTCATTCACTGCTCATTATCAGGAAATCTCCACTTTTTTACATCAGTCGAGCCCTGTGTAACCTATGGAGAAGGGAGGGGGGAGGAGGGAGATTAGTTGCCAGCAGAGAACAAAGGATTACACAGTGGGAGCTGTGTGAAAGCCGGTATTCAGAGGTCAGAGAGAGGTCAGTACTGACTTCAGAAGAGAGAGCGGGGTGATGTGGCTATAAATTAACTCTTTGTTGTCCTGTTTTGGTGCCTCATCTCCCTCCACCCCTCCCCTCTCCATAGCAAACCATGAAGACGGGGGAGAGCTTCAAACTGCTCTTTCATGCTAAAAATGCATTTTTCGGCTAATAAACCCAATTACAAAGTTTCTTAAAATCGTCTGTACTATTGATTTCTGCAAAACAAAAGTAAATGACAGTGACACTTGTCCATGTTCACACCTTTTTTGCCATTATAATGATTGTTCAGTCATGCACTTTTTGGGTCAGTTCAGACCTACAGACTCGCAGCGTAAATCTGGCTGCGAGTCTGTCAGGTCCTGCTTTGGGCTGGGCAACACACTGATTGGCCTGGCGGGAGAGCAGTATGCCACGACCCTGTGCAGCGAGGACAGGTAATGTATACAGACACAGCGGGTGGCGGCAGCAGCGGGAGCCGAAGGGGTTAAGGGGCCGGCAGAATTACATACACGCAGCGGTCATTCCGACCGCTGCCAGTATGTTGTGACAGTGAAGTGCCAGGACCTGACAGACTCGTAGCCAGATTTACGCTGCGAGTCTGTACGTCTGAACTGATCCTAAAGACCATGAAAGTCATGCAATCCCCAAAAAACACAGGATCTTAGCCTAGCAGTGTTTTTCAGAATCCCATTTACTACATTGTATCATGTGACGCCTCTGAAATGGTATACATGAATGTGCCCATGGCCTACACTCACACGTAGTTGTACACTCCTGAATACATGTCATTTGTTTTCAGTAGGCCTCACAATTTATACTGAATTAGAGCTCATAACATTTTTGATATTGCGGGATTATGCCTTTTATACACGTTAGACAGCAGTCACATTTACCCATCACCCTCATGGACATAAATGTGTGTATTATGCCAACCCTTTATTTCTCCCATCATAAAACTACTATGTAATGCTGGTGGATTTATGTTTTATGGATATCATAAGATAGTGGAATGATTTCAGATGGTATAAATGTTCCATTCTTCCTGTGTACAGAAGGTGCTCTGTCCCTGTATCGTCTAACAGAGTATTCTCCTCCTTTTGTAGTTTTACCGCCTGTTCTGGTCCCACGGCACACAGAGATATTAACAGAACTTCCTCCGCTTGATGACTACACGCATTCCATTCCGGAGAACACTAACTTTCCAGCAGGAATCGAGCCCCAGAGCAACTATATACCTGGTGAGATCATGAGCTTGTTAGCACCATACAATCCGTGTCACAAAAACTGTATATGGGCTTTCTGCCTGCACCTGGTGTTGGCGCTATTCGATGGGCCCAGATAACCATTTCTCGTCTGCATAGTCTCTGTTACGAGTTTGAAAACACAAGACTAGCCAGATATCCCTCCAGGGAAGGCCCTAGCAAAGGGATGACTCCTGTATGGAGACCACCAAAACCACCATATCTAGTTCAATTACGAGTCTGATATGATCAGGTGACCCTCCACAGACAGCTGTTTCGGGGTGTTGCCCCTCATCAGTGTGGAGCAGGATTCTGGCTAGTGGGAGCAATGCCTAGTAGACCATTACAGCAAACAGCTGATCTCAGGGAGACCAGCCAAAGATGACACTGTCAGCTGCTGGTTAAAGTGCTCAATACAGTGACATCCTGAGTGCATTGCCCCCGAGAAACATCAATGTGCAAAAAAGTCTGCGGGTTTTCACTGCATTGAGCGATTTAACCAGCAGCCGACAGTGTTTTCTTTGGCCGGTCTCCATGAGATCAATGATCTGTTTGTCATTCAGTCTGTGAGGTATTGGGTTTAATGGGGACTAAAGCACTTAAAAGCAAGTCTGTACCCACAATCTGTTCCCTCCAAACCACTTGTACCTTCGGATAGCTGCTTTTAATCCAAGGTCTGTCCTGGGGTCCGTTCTGCAGGTGATGCAGTTATTTTCCTAAAAAACAACTTTTAAACTTGCAGCCCCGTGGCCAACGGCCATGGCTTAGAGTATCTGTGCCCTAACTTTGCACCACCCCTCCATCCCTCCTCCCCACCCTCTTCATCATCAGGAATGCCCCTAGAACATTTTCTCCTGTCTGAACATTGAACAGGTGCCTTAACAATCCAGCCCATGGGCCGTTTTCAAACAGCTGATGAATAGGAGACAGTCTGCCTGGAGCATCAGGAGGGACAGAGCCTGTTACACAACTGGATAATCATGCAGCCATAGCGGCATGAACAATTGTTAGCTTTAGTCTTCTGTCGACAGTACATCACCTATTACACTGGTAGATTTGCAGCCGACAGCAGATTATTACAAGTTCATTATAAGTTCAGAATTGTGCGGTGAGCTGACATTTGATTATTTGTTGGCTGATCATTCACACTATTATATAGGTCTGCAGCGAATGATTAGGACTTGATAGGAGTTGTAGTTTTTATAATGACTGGAGAGCCGTGACTTGAGGGCCACTGATTTAACTAATCAAAGGATCGCATGTCCAAGTTCCATAGTAAGAATAAAAGGGGGAAAAATTATGAAAAAATATTGGTATTGTCACTAAACAAGAAGCAAAACAAAAATTGCAGCGTTTTGTGTACGTTAAACAGATGTGATTTGATCTGTTTGTTTTTTTTTTTGTTTTTTTAATGGCTTTTTTTTTTTATAATGAAAGTCCATGGAAAAATCGATCAAAACAGATGCACAAAAATAAACCTGTTTTTCATCCATTTTTTTTTTTTTTTTTTTTTTTTAATGGACTGCAAAAACGCAGTGTGAACCCAGCCAAAGAGTTAGTTAATACATATACTGAAATTTTTACCATAGTGGGGGTAAAAGATCAACATGGTGGTTTGAGTGCTTGCTTTTTTTGTGGAATTATATTTATATATATATATATATATATATATATATATATATATATATATATATATATATATATATATATATATATATATATATGTGTGTGTGTATATATATATATAATATGTTACAGGTCTTTTAAGGCCACGAAAAATAGAGTATTCTGGTGTTAAATCCTGTATAATTTTGTTACTGCAGAAACTCCACCTCCGGGATACATTAGCGAAGATGGCGAGACAAGCGATCAGCAACTTAACCAAAGCATGGACACAGGTACCCAGACCTCCAGTGTGCTTTGTATAGATTCATGATTAAGGAGGAAGACGTGTTCCATTTTCTGCAAAGAGAATATAAAATACAGCAGAGATATGGTGACTGTTTGCAGCAGACAGATAACCTTGTGTCCCTGCGCTGCAGCTGAGATTGTATACCTAGACATAATGCATCGCTCCTATACACAAACCACTGTAATGTGGTACTTAGGCGGGGATGGGGAACCTTTCGCCCTCTGACTGTAGCAAAACTACAATTCCCATCATGCCTGGACAGCCAAAGCTTTAGCTTTGGCTGTCCAGGCATGATGGGAATTGTAGTTTTGCAACAGCTGGGGGGCCCAAGGTTCCCCATCCCTGTGCTAAAGCAATACCTGAATAAATGTTGTGATCCCACAGCTGTGTGGCTGACTTGCTTAGTAATGAGGGTGAATGTTTTCAGCAAAGAACTTTGATTTATTCTTGTTACAATATAAAAATGTACTTGGAGTTTCTACTAAATAACATGCATCACCTCAAAGCCTGCCCATGTTATGTGACCAGCGGTAGTCACCCATTATGCTTTTTTTTTTTTTTTTCCTTCTCTATAGGTTCTCCAGCTGAACTTTCTCCTAGTACACTTTCTCCAGTCAATCATAATCTGGGTAAGTCTGACACACAGTTCCATACACTTAAGGGCCTATTACACGGGTTGTTAAGAGGAGCAAACGAGCGCTCTCAGCGCTGAATAGCGGCGGCAGCGAGCGGGAGGGGGCGGCGGGGAGGCTGCCCGGGTGATCACTAATCGTCCGGGCAGCCCATAGGATATAGCAGCGTCTGCTGCCGACGCTCCTATTCAATGGAGCGACGGCAGCAGATCATTGCTATATCAGTCGCTTGTTTTTCAACATGTTGAAAAACAAGCGACGGCAACGATCAGCCGACATGAACGATGTCGGCTGATCGTTGCACTCTATTCCACGGGACGATAATCGTTCCATGGAATAGGGCCTTTAGCGATTGGGCTGTTTGCACAGTGAATAACCTACTCATTTCTATGTAGTCTGACAGCAGAGTATTTCCTTATCATGGGCCTAACCCTTTTGGGCCATGCAGTTCATCTTGCATTTTACATCACTTTAAAATAAAAAAAAAAATCGTCATCGCTTAGAGGGATTATCCAGCCCTAGAAAAATAGACATAAAAAAGTCAGTCTCCTAATTCTGTCCTCTATGGGGAGGGGAAAGGCATGGTGAGAGCACACTCGCTGTGGTTTATCTCTCTGAACAAAGTAGTTTACCATCATTTTCCATCACGGCTGGTCCCTGTCACCACTGACACCTTATTCCAGTCTATGACCTTTAGTCTCGATGGTCACATGTAGGCATAGTTCGTCCAAAAGCTGCACAGTGCCACCATAACATCGAAGACACAATTATCAGGATTCACTCCTCCATATCTCGGAAGGGATACTTTTGACAGATACTTTTGGATTGAGAGGAAGTAAGAGATGGGGTGGAGAAGGCTACAGTAGTCTCCTGTGTCCTGGACAACCCCTTTTAAAGGGGTTATCCAGCGCTACTAAAACATAGCCACTTTCCCCCCTCTCGTCTCCAGGTCAGGTGTGGTTTGCAGTTAAGCTCCATTTACTTCAATGGAACTGAGTTTCAAACCCCACCCAATCTGTAGACAAGAGTGGGGCAAAAGTGGCCATGTTATTTTAGCACTGGATAACCCCTTTAAGGATCCTAATAGTAGCCCTCTTGCTGCTTCCTGCAGTTTTTGGGATCTGCCATCTGACAAGGTTATGGAGACAATTATGGCAGTCACTTTCTTGCCTTCAGGTGTAAGTGCACAGGTGCTCCCAATGATTTGTTTGTGTATCTTATGGCCCAATTCTTAGATCTATGAAATGGTGCCCTCAGGTAGTTTGTATATTGCTCACCTCACTTTGCTTCTATATGCTGTGATTGCTCAATTTTTTTTTTTTTTTTTTGGCTCCTACAGATTTGCAACCCGTCACTTACTCTGAGCCAGCTTTCTGGTGCTCCATAGCCTATTATGAACTAAACCAGCGAGTGGGGGAAACGTTTCACGCATCACAACCTTCGCTCACAGTTGACGGCTTTACAGATCCATCGAATTCTGAGAGATTCTGTTTAGGTTTACTTTCAAACGTGAATCGTAACGCCACGGTGGAGATGACTCGGCGCCATATAGGTAATGTCATCAGCAAGAGGTGTAGGAATGGATTTACTTTAAATTTTTTTTTTTTTTTTTTTTAACCCTATAACCACAATGTTCTCTGCTCTCACAGGAAGAGGAGTGCGGTTGTATTACATTGGGGGAGAAGTATTTGCAGAGTGCCTAAGTGATAGTGCTATTTTTGTCCAGAGTCCTAATTGTAACCAGCGGTATGGGTGGCATCCTGCAACAGTGTGTAAAATACCACCAGGTAGGTCCATCTGCATAGTACACAGTGGATACAAGAGCTTGGGCATGGCAGGGGCACCTGTGGCTTTCTATTTGTTTTAAAACTACAACTGGACAGCCAGAGCAAGTTTCGGCTGTCCATGCATGATGGAAGTCATAGTTATGCTGCAGCTGGAGGTCCCCCAGTTCCCCTTTCCTGAGGTAGCATGTTACACAGGCAGAATGATGCCCAAGACAGGTGCCGATCATGTAGATCTCTGCTTGTTTAGCGATCCTTTTATGTGGTTTGGTTAATGGTGCAGACATGGCTGCACAGAATGATTGCTGGATTGTTTGAATGGCCCTTTACTCCTATTATTTGTCAAATGCACATTCTCTATTAGGGTCGGTTTACACAGAAAGATTATCTGACAGATTATCTGCAAAAGATTTGAAGCCAAAGCCTGAAATAGATTTAAAAAGAGGAAAAATCTCAGGCTTTCCTTTATGACCTGTTCCCTGTTTATAGTGTGTTTCTGGCTTTGGCTTTAAATCTTTGACAGATAATCTTTCTGTGTAAATGGACACTTACACAAGGAGATCATGCAGTTAGCCAATGAATTGGTGTTTACTTTGTTGGTAAGCCTGTGTTCACACGCATTAGTGGTGTGTTTTTGCTACAAATTGGCGCCAAAATCGCCACACTAAAACATCTTTAACGCAAAAGAAACGCCATGTGTGAACACAGCCTCAGCTGATGGCTGGACCTAATACACAAGGCAATTATTGGCCTATTTTGACAGCATATTTACCTTACACAGTTCAGGAATAGAGTCACTAATGCATCCATGGGTTATACCTGGGTTGTTCATGGTCTTCATTTCTTCTCTTAGGCTGCAACCTGAAGATTTTCAATAACCAAGAGTTTGCCGCCCTCCTTGCTCAGTCTGTGAACCAGGGCTTTGAAGCAGTTTACCAGTTAACTAGAATGTGCACCATCAGAATGAGCTTTGTAAAGGGCTGGGGTGCCGAATACAGGTAGGTGAACGTGTACTATCATACAATGCACAGAATAAGGCCTTAAAGAGTCACTGTCATATATATATAATTTTTTTTTTTTGCAGAAATCAATAGTCCAGGTGATTTTAAGAAACTTTGTAATTGGGTTTATTAGCCAAATATGCCATTATTTGCATTTAAAAAGCCTTTTCCCAGGTCCCCCCCTCACTCCTCTTTTCCATCCACTGCAAAAAATCAGGAAATTGTGACTTGTTGCATCAGACGTACCCAGTCTGGTCTAGGGAGAGGGGAGGGGGGAGTTAGCCGACAGCAGAAACAGATAACAGAGGATTACAGGCACTGAGCTGGGTGACAGTTGTAATCAGAGCTCAGAGAGGTCAGTGCTGTCAGAGGAGATAAAGGGTGAGGGATTTGTAGATTAACTCTTTGTTGTCCTGTTTTGGTCTTTTGTTTAGCTCTCTCCATAGGAAAACAGTGAAGACAGGGTGGAGAGCTTCAAATTGCTTTTTAATGATAAAAATGCATTTTTCGGCTAATAATCCCAATTACAAAGTTCCTTAAAATCGCCTGTACTATTGATTTCTGCAAAAAAAAATCTCACAACAGTGACACTTTAAGTGCACGTCCATTTATGCAGACAGTGTGGAACAGAACAGAGTTTGGAGTTCCCAGCATCATGTAGCATTATGATGCCAGCAGCTCTTCAACTGTTTAAATGTTGGTACTACTGTACTGATACAGCCTCACAGGCTGTACCAATACGGTAGTGCGAACATTTAAACTGTTTTGGAGCTCCCATCATTATGATACATGATGCTGGGATGATGTGAATACGGTCTTCCACATATGGACCATATTCACGGAGTGTGTCAATGCATCCCTTAGTCAAATGCAGCAGGTCACCTCTCAGTAATGTGGCGGACGCCAGAAGTTTTACTAAGCTTGCCTCTTCATTGACCCTGAGAAGCTGAAATATGACATATGGAAGTGTTTTTTAGCCATCTCATAGCTCAGAATTCCCGAATAGGGCGACGTAGGTGACAATGGATTATTAAAAGTCTGTTTCCTTCTGGACAGTCATTGCATATCAATACAGAATGCCATAATTGTCCCCTAGATGCAGGTCTCACCTCTAGGACACCCATCTAGGTTGAGATTAATGGTTCTTCCAGGCCTGTTTGCGGTCATGAAGATTAAAAACAACTGAAGCCTTGACTTTATTGTGGGTTATGTAAACAGTGTAGCTAATGCCAATCATTAAAGTGTTAATGTCAGTACAAAAAAACCCTTTTGATCGGTCTGGGCTGAGTGCTCAAACCCTGACCAATCGTGAGAATGAGCCGTGATGAGTCGGACTCATAATGTAGCTCTATGAGGCCGTCTCTTTTCACCGACACAGAGCAGTCAGGTTCTCAGACCCATTCAGGTTACTGTGAGACATATTGGTAGTAGTGTGATTGCGCACTTTGTCCTCACCATCCATCTTCATTTTGTTTCTCTCCCAGGCGGCAGACAGTCACAAGCACTCCCTGTTGGATTGAGCTTCACCTGAATGGACCTTTGCAATGGTTGGACAAAGTGTTGACTCAGATGGGTTCTCCTTCAGTCCGTTGCTCCAGCATGTCCTAATGGGGACCCCTCTTTTTTTTTTTTTTCTCTCTTTTTCCATACAGTCTACGGGTTTTTAACCCCCCCTGAAGTCCTGACAACAGACTTTACAATACAGCTCGTCTGTCATAGTATTTGTGTATGGTCCCCATGAACTATTTACCATCATATAAAGAGAAAATACCAAGAAGCAGCACTTGAGGTCCCATCAGCTTTGAAAGCACCTTGTTTTCTGATCATCCCATAGAAGAAAGTGCAGTGTGGAGTCACTCCTTATCGGGAAGCTATATTTTAAAAGGACTTTTAATGTATTATTGGGCATATAGCGGAAGTGTCCGAACGGTTTAACAATAACATGAGTAGCCCCCTTCCCCCCCTGCGTATTTGTCATGTATAGTTAATCTGTTTTGCTGTTATACATTTTTAGATCCCAATTAGGGTTTGTCTGCTTTATTTTAGTTTTTTTTTTTCCTTCTATCCAAAAAATCCAAACATGGGTTAAGTTTTCCATTTATTATCTTTTTTTTTTTTTTGCTTATGTTTTTTTAATTTTGTTTTTCTTTTTGCTTATTTTTATAAGTTGCCCTAATCATGTTGCATCCGCTTGCTCATTTTCCTTATTTCGTCTTCTCGCCACAGCCGCATAGACCTTAGATCATATTTTCCACAGCTTTTGGACAGCGATCAGCGACTACTTTGGACAGGTTTGCAACTTTTTTTTTTTTTTTACCCCCCCATATTTTTTTCTTTTAGTTTTCTTATTCCCCCACAGTGCAGACCAATCAGGCAAAGATTTTAATTTTTAAGTGCATGTTATTTTGAACCCTTGGACACTACATTTTGCACCCTATAAAAAAAAAACTTTTTAGAATTATGTTATGGACATGCAAGGATAGGGACGGGTGGGGGTCAAAGGTTGTGTAGTAAAGGGTACTCAGAATTAAGTGTACATCTTATAAACATACAGTACTTGTTCTGTAGCTGTCTGTATTCTTTTATAAACGTGACAGTGTCAGACTTGCCCTTCTTCTCTATCTTTCTCTCGCTATCACCTTGGACTGTATCAGTGACACTAGTGTACTTTGTGAGTACCTCTAGTGGAAATCCTAGGTTTTCAGAACAAACTGGTGGCCAGTGTTACTCAGGCTTTATCATTGGGCTGATCCATGACGCCTCGTGGTAGGTGGCGATATACTGGCCCACCCTCAATAGGACACAAGTTGAGGGCTCCGCCTACAGACGTCAAAGTGGATGCTGGCCCAGAATGCCTTGTGTCCAGTTACGGGACTTCTGATACGATGCCCTGTTATGGGGACTTCAGTACCGCACCTGAGAACCCCCTTCTTCTGTTCTGCATATATTGCAGTCCCAAAAACCAAAAATATAATATCACGCTGATGTTAAACAGAAAGCCAAACCATTGAACCGTGACTGGCAAAGCATTTAACATTTGTGAACTAGTTTTACCAGTAGATTGTCGTATTGGTAGAACTTGTGAACTTGACGTAAGCTTTGTGCGTGTTGCATTTGCCGAGTATGTGAATACACTAATAAAAAGGATCAATTCTCACTTGGTGTGGTGGTGGTGTTTACTAGCCATGATAAGGTTTACTGAATTGCAGTCCTTCATAGTATAACAGTCTTTATTGTAAAAGTTAAATCTTTTTTATTTTATTTTTGCATAGAGCTGCTGAATGAACACAATAAGCAACTCTTGGGCCCACTTCACACGTCCAGAAAATTTATCCAGATTTGTTATGAAATCCGGATAAATTTCAAGACCCATCGGCTTCTATTGGGCATATAGAATATAGAACTCCAGAAAATATTGGACGTGTCCTATATTTTTCCGGAATTCCGGCACAAATGCCCCATAGAACCCCATGGTGGCATCCAGAATTCCAGAGAGCGCCGTATATACATCCGGATTCTAAAGTTCTGGATGAGTTGCATGGCAGCCCGGGCTAGTTCGAGTACCCGAGCAAGTGCGCCTGGTGCTTACTGTGTAAGCTACTAATCAGGAGTGCATACAGTTAAGTGCAGTGCTGTGAGTGCCCGGGCTGGGAGCCATTGGTCCCCGGCCCTGTCAATCACTCTTGTGGCTGGGCGGCAGCATTATCCCTCTGGCCACAAGTGGCTGCTACTTCCCCCCAGCATTGCAGCGCACAAGTGACATTACTTTCCTGAAGCCTCCTGAAAGGCTTCCTGGTCAGCATTTATAATGATCACTATGCATCCTGGCAACATGACTGAGCCTTGTAGTGGCTGTGCAAGCGAGCGCCAATCTTAGTGTAGAGAATAATTGTAATTAAAAAATAAAATGTCCTTCATATTCATTCACCCAATTCATATATCATTTAAAAAAAACTTTTTTAAAATAAGAAATATTCTACATTCTGACCCCTATAACTTTTTTTTTATATTCTATCAATAGGGCTGGGATCACTTTTTGCACTGTGATCTGTAGCTTTTATTGGTAACACATTTGCATAGATGTGAATTTTTTTTTTTATACTTTTTTTTTTTATTTTCGGGATGTGATATGAGCAAACTTGGCAATTTTTGACTTTTTTTTTTTTTGCACTTATGCCTTTGCCATATCAATGTGAAGAAGCATCTAGGAGGTCTCAAAATGCAGCAGATGATGACATCACCTTCTACAGCAATTCACATAGCGATGTCCATCATTGACATCAAGCAGTTTGGAAAGCTTTGTTAAAAGGGTTCTATTAACCCCTTAAGGGCGGGCCTGAAATGACCTTAAAGTGACACGGTCACCCCCTTTGTGCATTCTGACATCTCTACACAGGTATAAAGGGGAAATTTAGCGTTTTTCATATCATACGTCATGGTGTTTGTTCAAGTAAAAAGTGTCCTTTTATCAACTGAAGATTGTATTAAGTGGGCGTGGCCGTGCGACATTAGTGCCACTTAGCCCCACCCACAACTGCATAGTTGGCCCGCCCCCTAGACGCCCATTGGTTGGCCGACGTAAAGGGGGTGGGGTCTAGACCTTTCGGCCAGCCTGTTCCACTGGCCACCGAGGGGGCAGGGCCAACTGTGGTGTTGCGGGCGGGGCTATGTGGCGCTAATGCCGCGAGGACAGTGTCACTTTAAGGACCGGGCCATTTGTCACTTTTGCGTTTTCGTTTTTTTTCCTCCTCGCCTTCTAAGACCCAGTACTCTTTTATTTTTCCACCTACAGGGCCATGTTAGGGCTTGTTTTTTTCAGGAGTAGGTGTACTTTGTAATGGCGTCTTTTAATCTGCCATAAAATGAATGACTGAACCCCCAAAATATCATTTGTGGGGTGAACTTGGGTAAAAAAAATGATTCCGCAAATTTTGGGGGATTCCATGTTTATGTAATGCACTTTGCGGTAAAACTGACATTTTTTCGTTATTCTATAGGTCGGTCTGAACACGGCGATATGCATGGTTACTAGGTTTTCTAATGTTTTACTATTTTTATTAGCAGTAAAACTTTTTTTTTTTTTTGCAAATAGGTGTATTTAAAATGGCCCTATAGTGACTCTTATTGCTCTTTTAGTTTTTCACCTATGGGGTGTCATTTTTTGTGCCATGATCTGTAGTTTTTATTAGTAACATTTTTTTTTTTAGACAAGACATATTGATCACTTTTTATAAATTAGTTTTTATATATAAAATGTAATAAAAAAAGCAATTTCTGCATTTTCTTACTGCTTTTTGTTCACGCGGTTCACCGTTGTTTTATTTTGATCGGATGCTCAGTGTTCTGGTTGGCGCGTACCCGAAATTCCTGTAAGTTCGCTCATGTCTAGTTCTCACCTGAAGCTCTGGTACAACTGGGCTATGCAGCGGAAAGAAAGAAACCGCACACGAGTGCTTGTTCGACTGTCCTGACCTTAAAGGGGTTTTGTAACTCCTTTCCATTGAAGTGAACGGAGCTTAATTGCAAACTGCACCTGACCTGGAGACAAGAGTCATGCTGTCTCTGTAAGAAAGTCGCCATGTTTTTGTAGTACTGGATAACCCCTTTAATGGACAACTCTCATCACTTTCATGCTGCCCGAACTACCAATCTTTAGGGTATTTGCTCGCTCATCAGGCTTGATTGATACAGCTCTCCCAGTTTTTAGTATAGGAAGAGATTGATCAATCGGGGATGGAGGAGCAGGGTAAAGCAACTGGGGGACCTCCTGGCTCGGGCAGCATGAAAGTGATGAGTTCTCTTTAGAGTAGCCAATGTGATCAGAGGCAAATACATGTCCTAGGCCCCTTCCTCGTTCCCCTGCCCCCTACTCGTTCTAGATGTGATGCCATATGACCCTGTATCCTATTACCATATAGAAATATGGTCCGATACCTAGAGCCCTCAGTCTGCGCTCAGCTTTTTGTGATTGTAGCGGCCGTCCACCCTGGATGATGCTAGGTAAGGCCATGCTCAGATAGTGCTACTTACATGAAGTTTCCTCATCTAATGGGATTTATGTTATTCTACAATTCCTATTCTGTACATCATTCTCAGACGTTACCATTGATGCATTCTGTTAGTCCACCACTAGATGGCGCCACAGTCCTTTCGTTTAGAGCTTGAAGGCGCCTAAGAATTATCTAGACAAGTGGTGTGGGACTCTTGGCTCTCTAGCTGTTGTAAAACTACAATTTCCATCATGGCTTGACAACCAATGCATGATGGGATTTGTAGTTTTATAACAGCTGGAGGGCCAAGAGTTTGACAACTGTAATGTATTGGATTCTAAGAAGAGGCTGTGATCATTCATATGGCAGGACCATGCATGTAGTTCTGTCATCTCAATAATACAGGATGTAACTTAGGATCAGTACAGGATAAGTAATGTAATGTATGTACACAGTGACCCCACCAGCAGAATAGTGAGTGCAGCTCTGGAGTATAATACAGGATGTAACTCAGGATCAGTACAGGATAAGTAATGTAATGTATGTACACAGTGACCCCACCAGCAGAATAGTGAGTGCAGCTCTGGAGTATAATACAGGGTGTAACTCAGGATCAGTAATGTATGTACACAGTGACCCCACCAGCAGAATAAGCTATTACTGATGCCCTGCTTTGTAGGATTTTGGCTGTTAGTGTCAATTTTTAAATATCATTAAAACAATGGACACAAATATTTTTTGTTTTGTACCTATTATAGTGCAGAAAACATTTTCTCAGTAGGTCTGTCTTGTACACAACCTTTTTATCCCCCCCCCAGGACTGTATTTGTATACTTTCCTGTCTTGTCATTCTGTGTGAGCTGTCCTTCCAGCCTTTAATATAGGCACAGATACAAAGATTGTTTTATGCATGTTTACTGCTTTTACTAACCATATTATGCATTACTATATGTCAATAATATGTATGTGTATATATATATATATATATATATATATATATATATATACACATATATACATATACACACACGCACACACATAGTATTCTGCATCCATGCTCATGTGACTCCTACAGAAAAACAGCTATCAGATAGATAGATAAAAAGAAAGAAATAAAAATATTGGCTCCTAAAAAGTGTCTTCCTCAATGCCCTGTAAGAAAGCTCTCAGAGGCTACTCTTGGTTAGTGTACCTCTTAGTGAGAGATCATTGACTGCCAGATATGGGGCCATATGATTGGAGAGGCAGGATGGTCATTCTGATGACTTTCCTCCATCCTGCCCGCTCTGATATAACTGTAGGGAGGTGTTGGGAGCAGTGGTTACATTGGGACACACATGGTGAACAGGTAGCATTGTGAATGAAGAAGCCTGGGCGGCTATGAACTGAATGGTATAATCTTTAAAGGGTTTATCCAGCGCAACAAAAACATGGCCACTTTCTTACAGAGACAGCCCCACTCTTCTCTCCAGCTTGGGCGGGGTTCTGCTTCCGAGTTCCATTGAAGTGAATGGAGCTTAATTGCAAACTGCACTTGAACAGGATACAAGAATCGTGTTTTCTCTAAGACAGTGGCCATGTTTTTGTAGCGCTGGATAGCCTCTTTAAAGGGGTTATCCAGCGCTACAAAAACATGGCCACTTTTCCCCCTACTGTTGTCTCCAGTTCAGGTGCGGTTTGCAATTAAGCTCCATTTACTTCAATGGAACTGAGTTTCAAAACCCCACCCAATCTGGAGACAACAGTAGGGCGAAAGTGGTCATGTTTTTGTAGCGCTGGATAACCCCTTTAAGGGTGCCTTCACACGTAGCGTATTTTCTGCTGCGGATCCGCAGCAGATTTGACTACATGAATGAACACAGCATTAAATCCGCACTGTCAAATCTGCTGTGGATCCGCAGCGGATTTGATGCTGTGTTCATTCATTTAGTCAAATCTGCTGCGGATCTGCAGCGGAAAATCCGCTACGTGTGAAGGCACCCTAAAGATGAACCTAGGTTTTTTTTTGGCATTTGACAACAGAAAATGGAGGCTTCATGGTGAGTTCTTCAATCCTGTCTTTGCTGCCCCCTGCTGGTGTGATGATCGGGGAAGTAGGGGGTAGGGATGTAACCCCTAGTAGTGATATGCGGGATAATAACAGCTCAGCGAGAGAGGAGAACAAGCTGATCCCTTGGGTGCAATCCCCTCTAAATGAACAGCACACAGGCCGCAGTGGCTGAGCAGGCACGGAGAACCCTCAATTCATTGTGGAGCAATTCCATCCCCATTCTCAGGATCAATGGGGGTGCCAGTGGTCAGACTCCTATTGATCACCTGGTTATCCCCCTATCCTATGAATAAGGGATAACAAGATGACATTGGAATATCCCCTTTAAGTCCAAACTCGACTTTTTCTTATAATAGAATTGCCCTTTAAGCCCCCTCTCTCCCAAAAGTAACTTCCAAAACCAGATTTTCCCTTCAAAGTGAAATTGCCCTTTAAAGAGGTGTAAAGATGGCCGCTTCCTTCAAGGGACAGCATAACTTTTGTCTCCAGTTTGGGTGTATGTTTTGCAACTTGGTTCTATTGAAGTGAATAGAGCTTAATTGCAAACCAGAGGTGAACTGCAGACAAAAGTGGTACTGTTTCTTTAAAGGGGTAGTTCACAATTTTATTTTATTTTCAAATAAACTGGTACCAGAAAATGCCAGAGATTTCAAATGTACTTAAATTTAAATCTCAGGTCTTCCAGTACTTATCCTCTGCTGTATGTCCTGCAGGAAGTGGTGTATTCTTTCCAGTCCAGTAGAGAAGTTTTCAATGGGGATTTGCTACTACTCTGGACAGTTCCTGACATGGACAGAGGTGGCAGCAGAGAGCACTGTGTCAGACTGGAGAGAACCTACCACTTCCTGCAGAACATACAGCAGCTGATAAGTACTGGAAGACATGAGATTTTTAAATTGAAGTAAATTACAAATCGCTGGCACTGTATAGCAGCAGTTGATTTAAAAGAAAAAAATGAGTTAACAATCTCTTTAAGCCCCTCCACTTCCCATTTTAGAAGGGAAAGTAACTTTCCATACAATATCCCGGTTAGTTTATAGAAACCAATGATCTCGGTCTTCTTCCCACGCAGAACGCTCCATTGTGCGGAGAAGAATAGAAGGACATGGCGAGGAGAAGGCACAATATGGTTCCGTCCGCTGAAGCGTAGATTCTACTAATAATTAAAGTCCAACAATAGGCGGCGTGGTCAATTATTTATTGTTAATTAGAACATTGTGAGGATTGACCCCTGACCTTTCACTCGGCACAATGGTCGGCTCGGGCGGCTTTGTACTGACTCTCTCAATTCGGGCAGTGTCATGTGTTGGATGTCCGCGCCATGGCCGAGCCGCTGCTGTAACCCGAGAATAGTCACTAATGTCGGGCTAATTAGTCCAAAATTAATTTTCCACTCATCCTGATCAAGAATAACAAGGGCATCTTAAAGCACCAGAACGCTCTTTGAGGAAGACACAAGTCGGACTAATCACTGGGAAAACGGATATCGCCTGAGACCTACGTCTACGCTGGGAGGGGGCTGGTAATGAGGGATCTGAAAGGGATCTCCGCGTCCTTATTGTTTGCCGGAGAAACTCTCATTAATATGAAAGGATTCTAAAGATAGAGAAAGTTACAAGTCATTGCAGGGTCCTAGAGACAACAAGGCCTTAAAGGGGTAGTTCACAAAAAAAAAAAAAATTCTTTTAAATCAACTAGTGCCAGTCATGTGCAATGCTACGTTGACACGAAACGATTATCGTTTGAATTTTCGCAACAACGATCGCATTTGAGCAATAATCGTTCCGTGTAAACGCAGCGAACGATCAAGTGACTCGCGAGAAATCGTTCATTTTGATCTTTCAATATGCTCTCAAATCGTCGTTCGATAAAAATTCGCAGATCGCTTTGTGTACAAAGATTCACCGTATTTGAAAGATGGGCTTTAGCAATCTTAAAAACTATCGCAATAACGATTTTTTTTTACGAATTTTCTAACGATTTTTCTAACCATTTATTCGTCTAAGCGTTGATCGTTATAAAAACCAAATTGTTGCTTCAAAATCGTTAAATGATCCATTGGGCAAATTATCGCTCCGTGTAAACGCAGCACAATTTACTTCTATGAAAAAAAACAACTCTTTCAATACTTATCGGCTGCTGTATGTCTTACAGGAAGTGGTAGACTGCAGTACAGGTTTTCTATGGGGATTTGCTGCTGCTCTGGACAGTTCCTGACAGGGACAGAGGTGGCAGCAGAGAGCACTGTGTCAGACTGGAAAGAGTACACCACTTCATGCAGGACATACAGCAGCTTATAAGTACTGGAATATGACATTTTCAAATCTTTCGCACTTGCTGGGACGAGTTTATTTGAAACAATCTTGTTAAATTGGTGAACTACCCCTTTAAGGCAGCGATGGGGAATCTGCGGCCCTCCAGCTGTTGCAAAACTACAATGCCCATCATGCCTGGACAGCCAAAGCTTCGCTTTGGCTGTCCAGGCATGATGGGCATTGTAGTTTTGCAACAGATGGAGGGCCTTGTGTTTGACATCTCTGGCCTACAGTATGGGGGAGATTTATCAAACATGGTGTAAAGTGAAACTGGCTTAGTTGCCCCTAGCAACCAATCAGATTCCAGGAATGAAAGGTGGAATCTGATTGGTTGCTAGGGGCAACTGGGCCAAATCTACTTTACACCATGTTTGATAAATCTCCCCCTATATCCATAAGGGCTCGTTCCCACTGAGCAAAAGCAGCTGAATTTCTGCGCTGAATCAGCGCTGAAATTTCAGCCGTTAAAATAGGTGCAGACCTAATTTCCATTGTGTTGAATGGAAATTCTGCTCTGCAGTTCACACAGTGGAATTTCCGCACTGAACTAATCCGCTTTCCGCCAGAAGAATGAACATGTTCATTCTTCCGCTAGCGGAAGCCTATACAAATCAATGGGGCTCTGATTTTCTGTTTCAGCGCGGATTCAGCGCGGAATACAAGCGGAAATTACTCGCTGAATCAGCGCGGAAATGGGGGAAAAGGGGGGGGAGGAGGATTCTAGTATATGTTCTGGTATAGTCTAGTTTACTCGCCAAATACTCGCTGAATTTCAGCGCTGAATGCATGCGGATTCAGCGCGGATTCCTCGAGTATTCCGCGCTGAATTTGTCAAGAGCTGATTACGAGCTGAACACTTTCCTAGCAGAATACGCAGGGATTCTGCTTGCATTCTGCTTATATTCTGCTCGGAATTCAGTGTCAGTTGATTTCAGGCGGAAATATTTCCTTGCGTAATCCGCTCCTTTTGCTCTGTGTGAACGTAGCCTAAGGCTCCCTTTAGGCTATGTTCGCACTGCCGTCAGACGTTTTGGAAGTCTTGGCATATTTACAAGAATCTGACGGACCACAATGAATTGTAGTTTCCGTCTTCTGACTGATCTGACTTTGTTTTGCAGTTTCCGTTATAAATGATGCAAGCGGGATCACCACATTGGCGTAGGTAGCTGAAGTACTAAATTTAGGACCAAAAATAAATTTGCTCTCTGCTGCCACCTCTGTCCATGTCAGGAACTGTCCAGAGTAGTATAAATCCCCATAGAAAACCTCTCCTGCTCTGAACAGTTCCTGACATGGACAGTGGTGGCAGCAGAGAGCACTGTGTCAGACTGGAAAGAATACCCCACTTCTTGCAGGACACACAGCAGCTGATAAGTACTGGAAGACTGGAGATTTTTAAATAGAAGTAAATTAAAAATCTGTATAACTTTTTGATTTACAAATTCCTTAAAGGGGGTATCAAGCATTAGGGAAAAAAAGCTACTTTCCTCAGTACATTGAATGTTATCTTGCCTTATTATATTCTTCTGCTTTGGTTTCTGCCTTCTGTCGTCTCCTCTCCTGCTCTTCGCAGCGTCCCTGGTGGTCAGGAGGAGGGAGGGTGTGATGGAGCGGTGAGTAACTATTTGCACTATTTGGTGCTGTGATTTAAAACAAACAACATCTGCTGAAGTTTACTGGTCAGGGAATCTCCCCTCGCCGGGCCTCAGCCTTTTATTACTTTACATTGCCGCATATATTTTCTGAATTCTTGCATTGTTGTTGTTTTTTTTTTTTTTTTTTTTTTTAACTCTAAATTTCTCTGTTCTTCTCACATTGGTATGAAGGTTTTTTTTTTTTAATTCTAGACAAAGCCAGGACCGATACAAAAGATCTGTGATACCTCAATCTGCCCCAAAACTACTCTAATGGTAAGTGCGCCATATGCAAATTAGTGATATGCAGTCAAGGAGGAGGAGATACTTATTTGCAGTCATGATAGCCACGCCCTCCTTCCTCTCTGCCAGGCTTGATTGACATCCCTGACTATTCCTAACTTATTGCCTTGGTCTACTCCCCACTGCATGTGAAATTTACTTTATGGTCTTAAAGGGGTACTCCTTTTCCCTTTTAGAAAATCTCCAGTCTTCCAGTATTTATCAGCTGCTGTATGTCCTGCAGAAAGTGGTGTATTCTTTGCAGTCTGACACAGTGCTCTCTGCTGCCACCTCTGTCCATGTCAGGAACTGTCCAGAGCAGGAGAGGTTTTCTATGGGGATTTGCTACTGCTCTGGACAGTTCCTGACATGGACAGAGGTGGCAGCAGAGAGAGCACTGTGTCAGACTGAAAAGGATACACCATTTTCTGTAGGACATACAGCAGCTGATAAGTACTGGAAGACTTGAGATTTTTAAATAGAAGTAAATTACAAATCTATATAACTTTTTGACACCATTTTGCGTGCGTCCTTTCTGCTCAACAACGTGACTAAGACTCACTAACACTTCCTTTCCCCATGTGACTACCTCCTACAGGGTATGTAATACCTGCTGTGAGTGGGTGAGAAGAGAGTGTAAGAGAAGAAAGGAAAAAAGAGATACTGTAGGTAGAAAAGAAGAAAGTCACAAATTACAATAACCCCTTGAGTACTACAGCTGTGCAACACCTAGGTACAAGATATACATACTAGCGACATCTAGTGGCAAAACATAAGTCAGACTACATCACCACTTACACTTGGAGTACAGGCTTTTGCGAAGGGTGTATTTACTAGCAACACCCTTGGTGGGACACCACACATGTACTCAGGGATGTCAGTCAAACCTGGCTCGGAAAGGGGAGGGTCACTGCAGGCAACTGTCTCCTCCCCCTTGACTGTTGACCGAGATTTGTATACTACATTGTTTTTAGGCAGATTGCGGCATTGCTTTGGGCACCTAAGGACATCATTAAAGAATATATAAGTATATCTCTATGGCACTGGATAAAGGATTGGGGGTCATAACTGGGTAAGAGTTTCCCTTTAATTCACTGACCTTTAGGAGAAAAAACTGCAAAAAATTCATAAAACTTTTCTTCTCCTCATCCCGGCCCTTACGGATCTTTACATTGGGGAGGGTAAAGTCCTGAACGGCATAGAGCTGGTTAATAAATTTACTTGGCAGTCGATGCCATATAGGATTTCAATTAATTTTGAGCATTGACAAGCCACCACGTATAAATTCTGGCCCCGCGATTAAGTAAAGTATCGTTTTAAAGCAATCTTTTTATGGGCAGGAAACCAGGCTCTTCCCAGCCGTGGAGGTCTCGGGCTCAATCAATGCAGGGACAATAAAACCGTCTATGGTCTAGACGAGGATTGTGCCGGCTCAGGTGCTTTGCCTTCAATGTCAGATCCCTGATGTTGGTGGAAGGTGGAAAACTTCACCCAGTAGGTCAACTCAATGGATGGACAAACCTAGACTATGGGTGGGAGAACCTCGGAGGGGACATCTGAGGGGTCCATGGAGGTTGGTCCCATTATAGATCTTCACCTGCACAAGACTCCTCCGATAGGTTAATGAACCAGTGTGAAGGTCAAGGAGTCCATCTCCCATACAACAAAAAGGAACATTGGAAGTCACTGTGTCTATACTGGTGGATGGACCACTACCAGAGATGGACCATATCGGGGTTTGCCATGGATGACCTCTTTATGTTCCATCTTTCCAAATAGATAAGCAAAAATAAAGAAGAGTAGGAGAAACTTCTGTATTGAAGACCCATGATGTCAGCTTCTTCATGTGCTGGATCGGTTTACATATTGGCATGCATTGGAGCAAACCATGGACCTAATGGATCAAACTGGGGTATCTGGGGCCCACCAGAGGGAATGATGCTGGGGGCCCACCAATGAAGAACCAGTTAGAAACAACATCAGGCAGTGTTTGTGCAGGTTGTAAAGCTGGGGGCCCACCGGAGGATTCTCCAGTCCTCTAGCGGGCCAGTCGACACTGGACGAACCTCCAATATAAATTGCTGAGTCTGAATCTAAAGGATCACTCAGCCTTTGATTTATTTAGTCTTGAAGTATGAGACTCTGTGCTCTGTAACCCCGAACTTCTCCAGAATACTTGGAAATCATTCAAACCAGGAAACTTTTATAGCTCCAAAACCTATCGTCCTTTTGGGAATGATGGTCAGGAGACTGATGGGGCAAGCTGCTTCACACCCATGTGTAGTTGTATATCTTAAAGGGAAACTTTTAGCAGGTTAGAAGTATCTAACCTGCTGACATGTCCCTATAGCAGATGGTGAGCTGAGGATGAAGGTATGTTTCCCCCATAAGGGTGTCATCTACAGATCCCCCATAACAGTGTCATCCACACATCCCCCATAAGGGTGTCATCTACAGATCCCCCATAACAGTGTCATCCACACATCCCCCATAACAGTGTCATCTACAGATCCCCCATAACAGTGTCATCTACACATCCCCCATAACAGTGTCATCTACAGATCCCCCATAACAGTGTCATCTACAGATCCCCCATAACAGTGTCATCCACACATCCCCCATAACAGTGTCATCCACACATCCCCCATAACAGTGTCATCCACACATCCCCCATAACAGTATCATCTACAGATCCCCCATAACGGTGTCATCTACAGATCCCCCATAACAGTGTCATCTACAGATCCCCCATAACGGTGTCATCTACAGATCCCCCATAACAGTGTCATCTACAGATCCCCCATAACAGTGTCATCTACAGATCCCCCATATTTGAGAATATATACTGTATATCCAATGACCAGAGCTGATAGCTGTCCATTCGGGTCATTAGAAATGCATTGAGGCCAGGATCTGTGTCTGTATTACCCATATACACCCCTCTATCCTTCTCTATGGCAGAATCACCTCCATCATGTGCAGGACATGATGAGAGTTGTAGTTCTGCACCCACTGAATAACCACAGGTTGGGGAGATCTGCTCTCGGTAACCTATTTTTTCCATTCTATTATTTAATTATAATGAAAACCCCCAAGTTCATAAAACCCCAGATACTATAATCCGGTCACATTGGAATTAAAAGGAATAAAAAACAACAACAAAAAAAAAAACAAGAAGATACATGAGAAGAAAATGTAATAAAATAAATTGTAGCCAAGGTGTTTGATAACCAAACTCTTGCACTGGAAAATAAATAGCAACAATCACTTCTTTCCCCTAAAGCGTCTTTGAAATTGCGCTTTGTTTGCCAATACTTGTATGAACCGGTATCGCTTTGTTAATTTAGCTGCAGCCATATATAAGAAATTGTGCCAGTGTAATCTGAACTTGTAATTCTTAAATGCACCCAATTCATTCTTATGTTAAATTGAATTGTTTGCACACCTGAGGGTGCTGGTAAATGGCTGTGCAGTTGGGAAATTTATTACCGATGGTGTGGTGCAGTACCAGCTATTGGCCACTGGATGGCAGCAGAGAGAGGGGAAAGACCTTGCTCCATGCAGCAGCTGTGGCTTGTTCATATAAGCACACTTCTCTGCTAGGAAGGTAATTTAGAACAATTACACCAATTATTATTGCTTTTCTAATTAGTGTTTTTCCTACAGAATTAGCTGAGTGTTTATTAGAAGTCGCACGCTGCCTGTGCCTTAACCGTTTCGCTGCCGGGCGCCGCGTCACAATAACGTTTTCATTGTTATTTATCTATTTTTATAGCATTAAAGCATAAAAAGCATTGATGAAATATTCATTTTGCTTTGTTACATTTGCCATTAATTTTTAACGAGCTCTATGTCTTCCTTAAAAGATAGTGTGTTAAATCCAGGCCTTTCGGAAATGGAGTAAAGTCTTCTTCTTTAGCTGGACCGTAAAAGACCAGAGCGGATTCAGGAATGAGATGGATAAAGTGAGTTTATTTCTGGGGGCCGAGATGGGAGGCTGCTCCTCTGCAGTGTGCTGCTCCTAAATCTCTGCACAAGAGACCCTGACCAAGGCTGAAGGCAGACAGACAAGATTGTTATATGGGGGAGGGGGTGGACACCTGAGAGTTGTCTGTCTGTCTGTCTATCTCCTATCTATCTATATATTATCTATCTATCTATCTATCTATCTATCTATCTATCTATCTATCTATCTATCACCTATCTATCTTCTATCTATCTATCTATCTATCTATATACAACGAATAGTCCGCAGCACTCCAAAATTGTGAAACAAACGTGGTATTTATTCCAAATAGATCATAACATCAAAGTAGTGACATGCAGCAAATAGACGCGACATTTCGGCAGCCTCTGCGCTGCCATTCTCAAGCCTTTTCTTTATATCTATCTATCTATCTCCTATCTATCTATCTATCTATCTCCTATCTATCTATCTATCTATCTATCTATCTATCTATTTATCTATCTCCTATCTATCTCCTATCTATCTATCTCCTATCTATCTATCTATCTATCTATCTATCTATCTATCTATCTATCTTCTATCTATCTATCTATCTATCTATCTATCTATCTATCTATCTATCTCCTATCTATCTATCTCCTATCTATCTATCTATCTATCTATCTATCTATCTATCTATCTTCTATCTATCTATCTATCTATCTATCTATCTATCTATCTATCTCTTATATGTCTATCTTCTATCAATCTATCTATCTATTTCCTATCTATCTCCTATCTATACATATTGCAAGAGAGCGACACAACTGTTTCAGGATCCTAGGAAAGTTGGGTGCCAGCAGGTTGAAGAGTTCATTCAAAGTCCCCTTCGCTCAATATTAACAAGGAATTAAAATTTTTATGGCATAAAGCACAACTTCACATTCACCTACATTGAGTGCTCATAGCGATTTTAGATAATAGATAGAAAGATAGGTAGGTAGGTAGATACATAGGAGATAGATAGGGCAAAAATTGACTGCAGCACATCCAGACTTTGACGTGAAAAAGCAAGTGAACGATTTATTCCATAAGTAACACACAAGGAAAAAACAGCGACGTTTCGCTCCTTTAATAGGAGCTTTTTCAAGCCGTTTTGTTTTCGATAGATAGATAGATAGATAGGAGATTGATAGGAGATAGCTAGGGAGATAGATAGATAGATAGGAGATAGATAGATAGATAGATAGATAGATAGATAGATAGATAGATAGGAGATTGATAGGAGATCAATAGATAGATAGATAGGAGATGGATGGATAGATAGATAGATAGATAGATAGGAGATAGATAGATAGATAGAAGATAGATAGATAGATAGATAGATAATAGATAGATAGATAGATAATAGATAGATAGGAGATAGATAGGAGATTGATAGGAGATAGATAGATAATAGATAGATAGATAGATAGATAGGAGATAGATAGATAGATAGATAGATAGGAGATAGATAGATAGATAGGAGATAGATAGATAGATAGATAGATAGATAGAAGATAGATAGATAGGAGATAGATAGATAGATAGATAATCGATAGATAGATAGAAGATAGATAGATAGATAGATAGATAGATAGGAGATAGATAGATAGATAGATTGGAGATATGGTGCGTTTACACAGAGAGATTTATCTGACACATCTTAGAAGCCAAGAACTGAGTATAAACAAAGAACAGGTCAAAAAGGAAAGAGTGAGATTTCTCCTCCTTTCAAATCCATTCCTGGCTTTGGCTTCAAAAATCTCTCAGCTAAATCTCTTTGTGTAAACACAGATAGATAGGTAGAAGAAGATATATAGATAAAATGATGATTAGATAGACATATGTATATATGTAGATAGATGTAATTTTTGCCGGATTAGTGGTATTTCTGAACCATTGGGCGCTCTGTAGCCTTATGTCCCCTGGACGCTGCGCTGGTTAATAAGTACTGAACTCCTGACCAATCACAGTGAGCGCAGAGAAGAACTAATTAAAGCTTGCCGAGATCTCCCGGTAGTCGGTGACTGGGCCGCTCCAGGTTCAGACCTCTTTCTGCCTATTTTTTGCTGGCTGCCATTGAATTGCTGAGTTCCTGCGGTTTCTGAGCAGCGCTCCTTCCTATTCTCGGGGGGAATACTTACCAGGGAAATATGCAATTAATAATTCAGAGCTGGTAATTGCTAATTATTAAAACAATGATACCCTTATTTCATGGCCTAGTTATTATCAGGGCTGCTTTCTTAAATAACAGCTGTATGAGTTACTTGCTGAAATCTAGAACAGATCTCATAAGTCTTAGTTAAATATGTTAAAGACAATGTCGTAGTGATATTAATAGCTCATTATAAGGCGTACGCCGGGACTGATTAACATGGAGAAAGTGGAGCAGCCGAGGAAGGACTGTATCACAGTATAATAGATAGCTGTGCACCGGGGCCCAACAACACCTGGGGTGCAGGACCACAATAGGTTAAAAACATGGGGTTACCTATCCTATCATAATGTACAAGTATATAGAGGAGCAGAGATGTTTGTACTCCTAGGCCTGTAACCAGGACATCTATCTATCTATCTATCTATCTATCTATCTATCTATCTATCTATCTATCATCTATCTATCTCCTATCTATCTATGGTGGGCCAATGATGGCTCTACTACTTGGTCAGGAATGTTGTATGTCATGACGCCAGTGCTAGTCCAGGGCTGGCTGTGTTCTCCAAATGGCTGGTAACCTGCCGGGTTGTGATGGGTCCCTTGGGCTCCTGTCACGGTAGTCCTAAATGGCAACTGACCCACCAGGACTATCGGTACCGCCACCCACAGAAAGGGGAAAAATAACCCAAGGTGTGCGGTTGTGTCTGTACAGGTGCAAATAAAAGATGACTAAGACCATGCGTTGTATAAAAATATAACCGCTTTACTGTAAGGCTTTACAGTATAACAGTAGGCATTTTCACAAGTAAATAAATCTTCACACACTTGAATGCTTGACCTTAGTGCTTGGAGGAGGTGCTTGAGAGAAGTAAGAAAGGTGGTTGTAGTGGTGCTTGTAGAGTAAAGAGTAGAGCAGAGAGGAGAGGAGTGTGCCAGAGGAGCCCTAACCCAGTGTAGCTGTGTACTCTGTTGCAACCTTTAGTAGCTATATCTTAAAGTGAAGTGATACTCGTACTTACGTTTAGACACTGTCTTGCTGCCTTCTGCCCTCTGGTAACGTAGAACCCAGTAGGGTAGTACAAGCCCGATCCGTGGTTATCTGGGTGTAGCTAGGTGTCTGCGGAGTATCAGTTACCTGCACTGTGCAGTAGGATACGTAGACCTTTACTTTCATGGTTGCTTTGTCCTACTGAGGCTAGTTCCTATCTTGTCAGGATACTGCCCTGCTCTTTTCCGACGTGTTTCTACTGTGGTTCAGGGTGTTCCTTGGTGACTACTCTCCCTTGGGTGTGCTTAGCACTGCATAAAGAACGTGGTAGTGTTTGTAGAAGATGCGTTGGTCTCTAACTGCATCTGCTCATTTTGGTGGCTAGACTCAACTGAACTGCGTCCTTGACAGGAATTCTGACATCAGCCTGTCCCTGACTTAACTTCTGCAGGGACTGTTGTCGCTTGTGTCCTTCCTCTCTGAGAATGTAGGCAAGACTGACTGTACTCCCTCCTCCAGTAAAACTCCTCCTACAGGGTCCTTCTGTATGCCTGCCTGTGGTGGTGGGGGTGAGTGTACGTAAGAGAAAGAAGAGATATGAAAGGTAGAAAAGAAATGGGCACCTCCTATTGGTCAGCATGGAAAACATGGCACACCTAAACATTAACCCATGACTTACTTCAGCTGTGCAATACATATAAGAATACAAACAATGGCACCTAGTGGGGAAGCTCAATACTTCATCCGCCACTTAACCTGAGAGAAAAAAAGCTTTTTGAGGAGAAGAGAAAAACACCAATGGTGGGACACCACATATCTATATCCTATCTATCTATCTATCTATCTATCTATCTATCTATCTATCTATCTCCTATCATATCTATATGCATCTCACTATCATCGCAGACAGGATTCTTTACTGTAACAGCAGTGAGGCTATGAAACTTTCCTGCGCCCCCATGTAGTAGTTAGGCCTCATCTGTAATAGTTAGTTGCCGCAAAATGTTGTGATGGTTGATTCATTGACCAAGTTCACTAGAGGCCTGGATGAATCTAATATTACAACTTAGAGAAAAGCGTGGAAGCCCTGAGGAGTTGGCCAAGTGCTGTCACTGTACAAGTCTGCTGCCTGATCCACAAGTCGTTGGTTCTTTTGATTGATAGGTCACTCCTTCTACCTGAACAGAAAGATTTGTTAATCAAGGCTGATGAGGGAGGGAGAAGACATGGGGGAACTTCCCTTATTGTGTATTGTTCAGGCAGCATGAAAGTGATAGGCATCCGATTGGCTCAGTATTCACAGTTGATCTGTGACATCACAGGAAGAGCTCACACAAATATTGAGAAGGAAATGTGCATTTAAATATGAAAGCCAAACATCACCAGGATCCAGTCCAGATTTTCTGACTGCTTTACATTTATGGCTACAGTCTAATAATAATAATAATAATAATAGATTATCATGATAATAGAATTCCATTCTACTGTATTGGGGTTCTGCAGTGCTATGCTTCGCTATGTGCTGTTTGCTTGAACCTTTTCTCCTCTATTTTACAACTAGTGAAGAATAATTCCATAGATATGGCACCCAACTAACCACGTCCAACAGCACACAAATGTCGTATTGCACTATACTAGGGATCCTTATAGGATGTGGCTCTATCCTGTGTATAGGTGTGGTGTCCCACCACTGGTGCTGTCTATGGCACCTTAGTAAGTCACTCCCTCAGGCTCACAAAAGTATTGTGTTTTCCCAACTAGGTGTCACTACTGTATCTAGTCGACTTGTTGCACAGCTGAAGTTATCAAGGGTTAAACTGTATCACATGTTTTATGCTGACCAATCTCAGGTGCTTGTTCTTTCCTGATGTTTCTCTTTCCTTCTCTCTCACACACACACTCGGCCCTAACACTCACGGGAGGGTTTAGTTTAAGCCCCTGTAGGAGGAGTTAGCTTTGGTGGAAGGAAGTGAGTGCAGTTTAGACTTAGTATTCAGTGTGGAAGCAAGCTAGGGAGTTAGTAGTTGGAGGTCTAAGAGGACGGATGTGTGAGATACTGCTCCCTTACAAAGTTTTTCCTATTAGGTTCTAAGGTCAGTATACAGTGCTAAGCCCTATTTAGAGAAGAGAAGTCACCTAGGAATAACCCTTGCCCACACCAGGAACCTCTCGAACAAGTGCAGGGCAGTCTCCTGAAGCAAGAGGAACTGACCGCAGTAGGACAAAGCTATCGTGCAAGGTTTACGTATCCTACTGTGTAGCGCAAGATGACTGGGAAACCTCGGACGTCTGCTACACCCAGATAACCAACTACTGGGGCTCGTATTATCCACCTAGGATGGGTACCTCACAATTATGGGGCATATTGTCATCCGTGAGTTCGAGTATCTTCTTATTTCTTCTACTTATACACCTGTTTCGGCAGAGCACAGTCACTACTTTGGGAACCTGTTACTTCTACAAGCACTGGTTCTACCTTGTTGTCAGCACCAAAGTTCTGTATCAAGATTTGCAGTACTGTTATCAGGTGTACTGTTCAACTCGAGTCACACTACAGTAAAGTATTATATTTTTTATTACTAAACGCACAGGACTCTGGTCTATTCTGTCAGCACCTGCACCTACCGTATACTTGGGTTATTTCCTTCTTCCCTGTGAGTGGCGGTACCAAAAACCTAGGGTGGGTCTGCTACCACTCCAGGCTACAGAGACAAGTGCCCAAGTAACCCTAAACACTCCTGGAGGTTACCAACCATTGGTGCAGCCGGCCGACCAAGGCCGGCCCATCATGACATAGGAGTTTAGCTAAAATATTGACAGAGTTGTCCCCCCAGAACTAGTCCCCACACAGTTCTCACCTTTGCCAGGCAAACTGTTGTTTACTTTAAAGAATCACTCTCCCCAAATATTTTTATTGCTATAATAATAATAATCTATACTCACCTGTGATGATCGCTTTCCAGTGGTGCGCCTTCATTCTGCTCCGGTGCCATTCGAATCCCTCACATGACATCATCTTCGTCTGTCTTGCAGCCGAGGAGGATGGAAGTCAGAGTCTTCAATGCATCTCTGTGGGAACGCTCTCATAGAGATACATTGAAGACCCTAAGAGGAAAAGACCAAAGAGAAAAGCTGGAGCATATAAAGTACAAATGCACACCAACAAATATGAAAAATAAAATGGCCTTATTAAACCGGCTAGACTATGACTCCCGATCTTCAAAGAAACTGGGGAACGAAGAGGGTCAGAAGAGCCATGACGTCAGGGCCTTTGGGATTTAGGACAAAATGAAGACGTGGTGTTGGAAATTGATCATCGCAGGTGAGTACAGATGCCATCTGGCAGTATTTGGGGGGAGTGCTTCTTTAAGAGAATAAGAGCTGGAGGAAAGTTTGGAGCTCACATCCTACCAGAAAGAAGCTCCAGAGGTAACATGCTACATGGAAAAGCCCAGATTCAAGTACAACTGAGCCAAACAGGAAACTGGTAGCGAAACAAGCACTGGAGTGTCACACACTGAGAGCTGGAGAACTGTATACCAGGGCCTATGTGGCTGGGGGTGTGAGACTTTCCTGACGTCTTAAACTTTCAGATACTAAAACCTGTTCTTTTATTCTAATCTGTTCCTATTTTGTCACCATAATTTATTTTATTTTTTATTTTTTGTACATTGTTATGGGGCTGCCATCTTGCCTGGGCTGTCCTTGACAGCATTTAGTGACATGCTTTACAGCAAGCCTCATGGACAGACTATGGGCCCTATTCCACCGGACGATTATCGTTCAGATTATCGCTAAATCGTTTGAATCTAAACGATAATCGTTTGGTTGAAATGCAGTTAACGATTAACAACTGAACAAGAAATCGTTGATCGCTTTCAAAGACCGGGACCTATTTTTATCGTTGCTCGTTCGCAAAACGTTTGCAAGTCGTTCACTTTGAATAAGACATCGTTCAGTCAGTCGCAGTAGATACGAACGCAATAGCGAAGAAAAAACGATCGCAAATACGATCATAAGTAACGTTTATCGTTCCATGGAAATGAGCGAACGTTTTTAGGTCTTTCGCAATAGCGGTCGTTTGAGATCGTTAATCGTTAACGATTATGCGAACGATAATCGTCCAGTGGAATAGGGCCCTATGTCCCCTTGAGATGAATGTGAAACATTACTGAGTGCGCTCTGTGACCTGTGAATAGGCCATTCCAGAGGATGCTGCTATTGTCTCCTCTATCTATTGGTGTCACATGACGCTGCAATGCTGTACAGATTATTTTACAGCAGCCTACAGAATAGGAAGTCTCAGCTTAGATTTAGCCCCAGTAGTGAGAATGAAAATTGCAAAATTTCAGGATTATTTCACAATATCGATAGAAAAATGGAAAATTAAAAAAAGTCACCAAAAATTCTTAAAAAAACAATAGGTTTAACATAGAAATATTATTTAAACAATTCAATTTTAGTAAATAGTTAAAGGGGTTGTTCACAAAAAAAAATATTTCAAATCAACTGGTGCCAGAGATTTGTAATTTATTTCTATAAAAAAGAAATCCCAAGTCTTCCAGAATTTATCAGCTGCTGATAGTTTTCTATGGGGATTTGCTACTACTATGGACACTTCCTGACATGGACAGAGGTGGCAGCAGAGAGCACGGTGTCAGACTGGAAGGATAACACCACTTCCTGCAGGACATACAGAAGCTGGTAAGTACTGGAAGACTGGAGATTTTTTAATAGAAGTAAATTACAAATCTCTGGCACTTTCTGGCACCAGTTGAAAGAAAAAAAATCTTGGTGAACTCCCCCCTTTAATTGCAGATTTCCACCTGGTTATTGTTGCCTATGCCCATGCACTCCTTACAGGGGTTTGATCCCTTATATTTATGGATCTACATATCTACAGGTCATTGATCAGTCAAGGTCACAGATCACTTTGTCAGGATTTCCCCTTTAAATGGAACTTGAGTACAGATACTAAAACAGCCCAGAATCTACTATGACTGATCCTAAGTTTCGCTACAGAACAGATGGCTCGGAAGATTCAGTCTATTAATCTACCAATAATTGCAACAGATGCTTTCGAATGTTTACATTTCAAATCAAAATTAAATTTATTTTTTTTCCCCGAAATAGACGGACCACAAGGAATCCATCGAAAGAGAGAGAAGCCGCCATCAATTAGGACTAATATGTGGATGACGCGGGGCTGGGAGCGTGCCGCCGCCTGTGCAACTAGTGGAGGAAGGCACTGCAGATGTAAGGGATTCCTAGAGAGAGACACCAGGAACGAGAGAGGAAACCGCTCCCAAGATTCTGCGCCCAGGTAATTTAAAGGTCGAATTTAACCTCGGCTCTAACAGCGGTGTCCATGTTAAAGATTCTGCAAGAATGGGGCTTGTAATGAGGTTGTGCCGCAGCCGAGATGCCCACCAGCTATCTGCAGTGTCCTCCCCATGTAGAGGTGCCATGGCTGCAGGAAGAGGCAGGATTATTGATGTGCTTGCCTGAGGGATGGCAGCCAATAATGGATGGGGGATAGAGGCAGTGCTTTGTCATCAAACCAGAGGCCTGAAAGATGCTTTACTGGAATATTATCACTCATCCCTTCATCAAGATAGAATGCCGCCAAGGCTTTCTTTTTTATATCTTAACAACTCCGACATGTAACTATTGTAACACAGGAGAGTTATACAGCCCGCTCCTCCATGGCGTCCATCCTTATAGATGTAATAGGGGGCATGAATGCCTAATGTAGAGGAAATATGATGGGACCCATCCCAATCTTTGTATTACTAAATAACTGCTGTGCTGTGTCCGCCATCATCATCTTCATCCTGACCAGATGTCTTCTTCTCCCATCATCTCTAGGCATCAGGTCTGATCCATAAAGGGGTACTCCGGCGAAAATCTGGTTTCAGGAAGTTAGATTTGTAATTTTCTTCTATTAAAAAAATCTCAAGTCTTCCAGTACTTATCAGCTGCTGTATGTCCTGCAGGTAGTAAGGTATTCTTTCCAGTCTGACACAGTGCTCTCTGCTGCCACCTCTGTCCATGTCAGGAACTGTCCAAAGCAGTAGCAAATTTCCATAGAAAACCTCTCCTGCTCTGGACAGTTCCTGACATGGACAGAGGTGGCAGCAGAGAGCACTGTGTCAGACTGTAAAGAATACGTCACTTCGTGCAGGACATACAGCAGCTGATAACTATGAAAAGACTGGAGATTTTTAAATAGAAGTAAATTTCAAATCTATGTAACTTTCTGAAACCAGTTAATTTGAAAGAAAAAGAGAAAAAAGATTTTCGCAGGATAACCTTGGTCCTTTTTTTTTTCTCCATATAGCCAAATCCTGCTACCTCCAGCTAAAATTAACTTCTTAAAGCTGCTGAAACTTCTCCCCTTGACTAATGTAACTCGATACTAGCTTCTTTACTATTCCAAGAGTCCTGCACCTACCGGCTGCTAAATCCTAAACCATATTGGAAACAAAAATAAGGAACCTTACAACAGCACAACACAGCGCTATTGAAGGGAATGGACCAGAGCTGCAGTACAAGAGGCATCTACATAGAAGACAGTGACACTGTACTGGAGCTACAAGACTTGATGTTTTCATCCCAGTTAAGTTCTGACTGGTGTCCCTGCTCCTGCCAGTGGTCATGATGAGGAGTTCCTCATGATGATGACCTCATCTGGCCAATGAGATTTCCTGCTGGGGAGGGTGCTACCTACTTACCTCTCCAGGTGGAACCTATTCCAGATTATTGAATAAAGTTATGGGAACTACAAAAGGTTGGCAGCCAGGGGGCCTTACTATCATGTGGGACACAGAGAGAACTAACTGCTATATGGGTGCACAGAGGGGCCTAACTATTATAAGGATGTACAGAGGGGGCCTAACTACCATGTGGGGTACAGAAGGACCCAATTGCTATATGGGAGCACAGAGGGGCCTAAATATTATAAAGATGCACAGAGGGGCCTAACTACCATGTGGGGTACAGAAGGACCTAACTGCTATATGGGTGCACAGAGCGGCCTAACTACTATAAGGATGAACAGAGGGGTCTAACTACTACATGAGGGCACAGGGCATCTTCCTACTATAGGCCCCGTTCCCACTGAGCAAAGCTAGCGGAAAACATGTTCATTCTTCAGCGCGGACAGGGCAGGAGCGCGCGCCTCCCATAGACTCCCATTATGAGCGGGAGGCTAACGGCATTCCGCGGCGGACAATTCCGTCGCGGAATTCCGCTACCTTTGCTCAGTGGGAACGGGGCCATACAGCAACACAGAGGAGGCCTAATACTACATCTTCATGAGCAAGGAAGCTAATATGTCTCCTTGTCAGATCCTAAAGAAAAGAAAAAGAACGTCAGAGACGTCCCCCATCATTTGTATTGTCTGCAGAGCCTGTGTACAGCTTGTATCTCCCAATATATGGCCATATAGGGGACTATAAGTATACTATAGAATTATATATATATATATATATATCAGTACAGTGGTAATGGCAGTGGTCATGGTGTGGTGGTATTATTTGTGCCTGGTCTTGGTATACTTGTATCTGTGTACTGGATTGCCCAGCAACTAACTCACTGTAATCTAGTCGATGAAATTGCAACAAATCTAATCCATGTGTTGCATCTAAAACCAACCGTGCAAAGTGCGATCTTCACCACATGTTCTACCCCAGCATGCAGTTATTCTTGCTGGATTCATCCTCTGCTTTGAACCTTTGAAATGCAAAGGATGAAACCTGTCCAAGAGTTGAAAGGCTGTTGCCCAAAGTCCCACATAAACCTAGGGTGGCCTACGAAGCCTTGATTTACCTTTTAGGAACAGTCTGAATTATTTTGAGCAGGTAGACTTTGCCTTCTCATACTGTCTCCTTCTCTCTCTCCTCTGTATGCTAGGCCCCACCCTCACTTTCTGTCCTTATCTAGCTAGAGGTCTCTATTGCTAGAGACAGACTTTGCCTAACAACAAGCAGTGGATGGCAGATTGCAGAGGAATGAGACACCTAGTGGCCAGACTTTAGAGCTGTATTTCTGGGCGTCAATTGTGGTAAATTATTTGAGTTACAAATATGTTACAGGTGACATAGCCGAGGTGTTTGAAATGACGACAATGTAAAGGGGTATTTCGGAAAACAAAAATTCAAATCATCTGTGGTCAGAAAGTTATGCAGATTTGTAATTCACTTCTATTTAAAAATCTCCAGTCTTCCAGTACTTATCAGCTGCTGTATGTCCTGCAGGAAATAGGCTATTCTGTCCAGTCTGACAAAGTGCTCTCTGCTGCCACCTCTGTCCATGTCAGGAACTGTCATGAGCAGAAAAGGTTTTCTATGAAGATTTTCTACTGCTTTGCTACAATTCCTGACATGGACAGAGGTGGCAGCAGACTAGAAAGAATACACTACCTATTGCAAAACATACAGCAGCTGATAAGTACTGGAAGACTTCAGATTTTTAAATAGAAGTAAATTACAAATATTTATAACGTCATGACACCAGTTGATTTGATAGAAAATAAAAATTAGCTAGAATTCCCCTTTAAGTCACTTTGTATGTGTCCCTGTCAGTTCTCCCCTCCTCCCTTATCCAGACAGTATTATATAGCACATGCCCCCACTTACAGATATACAATGTAATATAATACCGCCCCCTGTACATTATATCGGTGAGGATATAACATATAAAGCTGTAGGAGTTTTGTGCCCACTTTGCATCCTCATCTATGAGTTACGTAGCTACGTATAATACAGCAGGGCGGCTACAGGAAACCCAAGCTCTGCCCGGGCCGCGAGACAGCGGCTGCATTATTGAAGTGTATTATGTTACTGTCCATTAGAGCAGAAATGCTTTGTGCCTCGGCCGAGGAGATGACCCATAGTAAATACAGAGTCCTATTTAGCCTTTGTAAATCCTCAGCCCTCATGAATGATTCAGGGTGGGGTAAATATCACATTCCCCTCACTTATTTACATCCACGTAACCTCGCCGAAGACTTGTCACCATGAAAAATTAATGGCCATTTCAATGAATCTATGCATCTGTCAATACCGCCCCGGCCACATATATATATATATATATATATATTAGCTCATACGCTGGCCGGTCACATGACCCGCAGTAATGGCGGCATTCCTGCGCTTCCAATCACTGTGTGTTTTGCGGTTAGTGATTTATGGGTCGATGCTGTAATATTAGGACATTGCGGCTGCTGAGGATTTATACTCAGATCATCGGCACGGACCAGGGCGTACACAACACAATACACCATGTGCAAAGCCAGGTCGCTCTGGAGAATAAAGTCAGATTATTAAAATATTGGGAAGATGCCAGATTATCAAATGCTCCGGATTATCAGATGGGGCGTAGAAGAGAATATATTTCCGATAACAGAAAAAATCCCTTCTATGTATGTCATTGGCTTGTCCTGAAGTCTATGGTGGTCATTATGGCGCCCACATAGTCCTTCACCCAGCTTTCTCAGATCCCTAGCAGAGTCAAATATATATTTTTTTGGGCCCAGGTGCACCTGCTATTTCTGAACCCTTAACCCCCCCCCCCCAAGCCCTGATGAAACTGCTATAACTTAATCCCCTACATCCCTGGGCCCTGATGCACATGTTATCTCTACCTCCCTTATGTACTTGGGCCTGGATGTGACTGCTGTCTTTGCAATCCCTAAGTCCCTGGGCCCTGATGCACCGGCCATCTCTGCACCCCCTAAGCCCTGATGTACTGCCATCTCTGCATCCCCTAAGCCCTGATGTACTGCTATCACTGCACCCCCTAAGCCCCAGCGCACCGGCTATCACTGCACCCCCTAAGCCCTGATGCACTGCTATCACTGCACTTCCTAATCCCTGATGCACTGCTATCACTGCACTTCCTAAGCCCTGATGCACTGCTATCACTGCACTTCCTAAGCCCTGATGCACTGCTATCACTGCACTTCCTAAGCCCTGATGCACTGCTATCACTGCACTTCCTAAGCCCTGATGCACTGCTATCACTGCACCCCCTAAGCCCTGATGCACTGCTATCACTGCACTTCCTAAGCCCTGATGCACTGCTATCACTGAACCCCCTAAGCCCTGATGTACTGCTATCACTGCACCCCCTAAGCCCCAGCGCACCGGCTATCACTGCACCCCCTAAGCCCTGATGCACTGCTATCACTGCACTTCCTAAGCCCTGATGCACTGCTATCACTGCACTTCCTAAGCCCCTGGACCTTGTCCAGCTGCTATTTCTGTACCCCATCTGCGCCCAAATGCAACTGCTGTCTATAAATAAGTCCTGATGCAGCCTCTATATTTCTACCCCCCTAAGGCCTTAAGATAATTGTTGTCTCTGCCCTCATAAGATCCTTTGCCCTGGATTCAACTGCTGTCTCTGCACCCCCTAAGCCTCTGGAACCTGATGCAAATGCTATCACTGCACCTCCTCAGCCCTTGTTCCCTGATATGACAATTATCTCTGCACCCCCTAAGCCCTGGGCCCTAATATACGACTGCTATCTCTGCACCCCCTAAGCCCTGATGTACTGCTATCACTGCACTTCCTAAGCCCCTGGACCTAGTCCAGCTGCTATTTCTGTACCGCTTCTGGGCTCAAACACAACTGCTATCTATAAATAAGTCCTGGGTCCTGATGCAGCTTCTATATTTCTACCCCCCTAAGGCCCTAAGATAATTGCTGTCTCTGCCCCTATAAGTTCCTGGGCCCTGGAATCAACTGGTGTCTCTATACCCCTTAAGCCCCTGGAACCTGATGCAAACACTATCACTGCACCCCCTAAGCCCTTGTTCCCTGATACGACTGTTATCTCTGCACCCCCTAAGCCCTGATGTACTGCTATCACTGCACTTCCTAAGCCCCTGGACCTAGTCCAGCTGCTATTTCTGTACCGCTTCTGGGCTCAAACACAACTGCTATCTATAAATAAGTCCTGGGTCCTGATGCAACTTCTATATTTCTACCCCCCTAAGGCCCTAAGATAATTGCTGTCTCTGCCCCTATAAGTTCCTGGGCCCTGGAATCAACTGGTGTCTCTATACCCCTTAAGCCCCTGGAACCTGATGCAAACACTATCACTGCACCCCCTAAGCCCTTGTTCCCTGATACGACTGTTATCTCTGCACCCCCTAAGCCCTGATGTACTGCTATCACTGCACCTCCTCAGCCCTTGTTCCCTGATATGACAATTATCTCTGCACCCCCTAAGCCCTGGGCCCTAATATACGACTGCTATCTCTGCACCCTCTAAGCCCTGGACCCTGATGTCACTGCTATCTCTGCACCCCCTAAGCCCTGATATGACTGTTATCTCTGCACCCCCTAAGCCCTGATGCACTGCTATCACTGCACTTCCTAAGCCCCTGGACCTTGTCCAGCTTCTATTTCTGTACCCCATCTGGGCCCTGGGCCCTGATATGACTGCTATCTCTGCACCCCCTAAGCCCTGGGCCCTGATGTGACTGCTATCTCTGCACACCCTAAGCCCTGATGTGACTGGTATCTCTGCACCCCTAAGCCCTGGGCCCTGATATATGAAGTGAACAATATCTGACTATTCATCCTGGGCTGTTACCGTCTTCTAGGAACAATCCATACAAGGAATCCTGGGTGGTCTTCACAAGACCCTGCGCGTGTCCCGGGCTCAGATCTTCCCTTATTCCATTATACTGTGTAGAGCGTGTTACTTAGGATGAGTGCACATAACAAGCAAACATCACATAGGACACTTAAGCCTTTTAACATTCTCTAACCCCTAAAATCTCCTTTTAAAAGTCAGTTATGGCGGCGATGTAGCAAGTCTAATCTCTCCATTAGAGACTTTTCACCTATCTGGTAGACGGAGCACAATGTATTTAGACCAGCAGCTTTCCTCCCCATTAAAGGCTCAGTCCAAGAGGGAAATGATTTTCTTATCAGGATTTCTAGCAATCACCCCCCCCCCCCCCCTCTAAAATACAAAAAAATATGTAAAATTATTCCTTCTCTCCGGCCCTTATGTAAGTAGATTGTATGGCGGCTTCACGTGTTCTTAGTTTTTTTATACTGCTACTGTTATATGTTACATTTTTACATGTTTTTTTTTAATTATTATTTGCAATTTAAAGGGGTTGTTAACATTTACATATTCCTTACTAGACCCATATAAACTCCATTGGACTCAACAAATTTAGAAATTTTTTTTGAGAATAAGTAATTCTTTGCAATTTTCCATATACTTTAATAGGGCATGCAAATGCTATAGGTGAGGGTGCCCCTCTTGGGATCCCCCACTATTAACCAGAGCTAGCTATGGCATAATGTCCATGGATGGTTTTGGTTTAAGAGCTCACAGTTTTTCAAAATTGTGACTTGGTTTAAGAGCATTGCTTTGGTTTAAGAGCTCCCTGTACTAGGTGGGAGCGTGAGTGGGGGAGGGTCTTGGTCTGCATAATGTGGTCTACAGCCCTGTACTCTGACCCAGGAAGTCTCCCCCACCTTCCAAATCATAGCAGATCCACTTCAGGCTGGGGCTTGCATCAGAGGACAGGACTGTGGAGGTAATCTCTTCATAGCTGTAACCCCTCTCTCCCCGGACAGAGAGCGCTGCATGTATGTGCCCACATCTGCCCTGCTCATTCCTTCATGCTCCCTGCAGTCTCTGTCAGTCCTTGTGTTTTCCATCCTCTCCATTACTGTACAGTAACTTATAATATCACATATTCTGCTGTTTCTGAATGTTTGTTTCATCTGTTTTACACGTTATTCATAATAATAAAACATTATTTTTGGGGTGTGGAACCAATTGTCTGCATCTCTATGATCTCTTATGGGAAAATCTGCTTTGGTTTGAGAGTGGATTTGGATTACAAGCACGGTCCCGGAACGAATTATGCTCGTAATCCAAGGCACCACTGTATATGTATGTATATGTATATATATGTATATATATATATGTGTGTGTGTATGTATATATATATATATATATATATATATATATATATATATATATATCCCCGGGACTATCCATTTCATACTAAAAAAAAAAAAAAAAATGAAGCGAAATTTGTTTAAAGAGCAATGCTCGAAACTGCTATTAATTTGGTTCAGGTTTGGCGCCTGACTCCAATGATAGGACCAACCAGGACTAGACACCACAGCACTTGTATAGTCCATTTTTATGGTATCTACGACCTTGGTGAAGACCAACTGTAGAACTGGCTCAGTTGCCCCTAGCAACCAACCAGATTCCACCTTTCATTCCTCACAGACTCTTTGAATGAAAGGTGGAATCTGATTGGTTGCTAGGGGCGACTGAGCCAGTTTCACTTTACTCCATGTTTGATAAATCTCCCCCATAGTGTTCCTGGCCATCATCAATTGGAAATTCTCATCATAACCCATCAGACATTGACCCCTTGTGGGTAGATTATAGTTTGAGTTTCTCTATCGTTGCCCAACGTCTGTGCTCTCTGTCCTTTGGGTCTCCAACTGTAAGGAACCTACAACCCCCCAGATGCCTGTGGCTGTCAGGGCATTGTGGGAATTGTAGTTTCCCAAGAGCTGAAGAGCCACAGGTTGAGGACTACTCCTCTATGGTGTTCAATGGACAACTCAACAATGCACCAATCCTACTGGGAATGATGCCCAGGACCATCATTGGCGTCACTATAGTCTATAGAAGCTGCTATGGGCCCTTTTTAGTTCTCTCATATGCACCTTTGTGTGGATAGTCATTACTAGCCACCCCTTGATTGCTGCTCAAGTTACTTTGCTGCTTTTTGCTTTACTGTAATTTAATGGCAGTTTGGTGGCGGGCCATTTTTTATGAGATTCCTTAATATAACAAATTCTCTTTTAGGGCGGGTTCACACTACGGAATTCTCGCGGACAATGTCCGCGGAATTCCATCAGCTGTCCGCCCGCACGGGCACGCGCTTTTCCGCCGGCTCCATAGACACCATTCTATGGGCCGGCGTATTCCGCGATCCGCTAAAAGAAGTGACATGACACTTCTTTCAGCGTATAGCGGAATACGCCGGCCCATAGAATGGTGTCTATGGGGCCGGCGGAAAGGCGCGACATTGTCCGCGAGAATTCCGTAGTGTGAACCCGCCCTTATAGCCCAAACCCTATGGGTAAGGAATAGATGGATTCAGGCAAAGTTATCAATTCTGTTAAAAAAAAAAAAAAAATAGAATTTTTTTTGTGTGTTAAATTTACAAATGTCAGTATTTACTTCAGTTGTCGAGTAAACATTCCATTTGCTTTGTTACCAGGCAAAAATAAATAAATAAAAAATAATAATAATCTGATGATATCCGTTAATCTGATTCGTCAACACTTCACATCTTTTTTTTTTTTTTTTTTGTTTCACATCGGAATAAAAGATCTAGTGCATGGAAGAGAAATAATAGCTTGGAAGTACTTAAAAGCTTAAGGATAGAAAACTTAAAAATGGTCAGATTCAGCCCAAATCCTATCAGATTTTCTTGGCTGGTGTAAACCTTTAATCAGCTCCCAAGGGTCATTTTAGCTAACCATAAAACACGCGATTACAAGAGGCATCAACTATGAGAATTATGGAGAGCGCGGTGATAAGAGCGAGTATCAATTGTCTTATTATATATCAACTCCGGAGCACAAATCACACTGCCGCATGGCTATACATTCACAAGACATGCAAAAATCTATCTATAAAACAAGAACAAAAGAATTTTACTTTTTACATATAGTTAAAGTAATAAGCATCAAATATAGTAATACAAATAATGTTTATAATAGTAAACAACATCATGTAGAATAAACTAATAATAAAATAAATTTAATAAAAAATTGCAAAATAATGTGAATTTTGTGGTTATTACTAGCAGTAGTAGTAGCAATAATAATAAGCAACATCTCATAAAATAAGCAATAAACTATTAAGATAAATTCAATAAATTAAAAGTGCTAAATAATTATTATTTTGCTATAATATTTAATTTTTCTTGCAATAATAATAATAATAATAATAATTGGTATTAAAAGCATAATCCTTCATAGTAAACAAATAATAATACAAAAAAACTAATAATAATTTATTATTATTATTATTATTTAATAATAATAATAATAATAATAATAATAATAATAGTAAAGGGATAGTTCACAAAAAAATCTTTCAAATCAACTTGTGCCAGAAAGTGCCAGAGATTTGTAATCTACTTCTATTTAAAAAACTCAAGTTTTCCAGTACTTATCAGCTGCTCTATGTCCTGCGGAAAGTGGTGTATTCTTTACAGTCTGGAGAGCAGGAGAGGTTTTCTATGAGGATTTGCTATTGTTCTGGATAGTTCCTGACATGGACAGAGGTGGCAGCAGAGAGCACTGTGTCATACTGGAAAGAATACACCACTTTTTGCAGGACATACAGCAGCTGATAAGTACTAGAAGAATTGATATTTTTTAATAAAAGTAAATTACAAATCTCTGGCACTTTATTGCAGCAGTTGATTTAAAAGGAAAAAAAATGTTTTGGTGAACAACAAAACAGCAATATATTTTAACAAAACCATCTCCAAAATACAAGTTCATATTTTATTTTTGTTCTCCTCTTCCTTCTCCTCCTCTACTCGCAAAAATAGTTTTCACATTAAGGCTGGGTTCACACTATGTATATTTGAGGCTGTATTTGTGAGGCTGTATAGCAACCAAAACCAGGAGTGGATTGAAAACACAGAAAGGCTATGTTCACATAATGTTGTAATTGAGTGGATGGCCATCATTTAATGGCAAATATTTGCTGTTATTTTAAAACAACGGCTGTGGTATTGAAATAATGGCCGTTATTTACTGTTATATGACGGCCATCCACTCAATTTCAACATTGTGTGAACAGATCCTTTCTGTGTTTTCAATCCACTCCTAGTTTTGGTTGCTATGAGGACCTGACATGAGGACCAAATACAGCCTCAAATATACATAGTGTGAACCCAGCCCAAAGTGGTATTCCCGTCTTAAGAAGTTGGGTATCTTGTAGATAGGGGATAACTTTTTACAGAGTTCCAAACCTACTACTACTACCCATTATAGTAAAATACTAAAATTCTAACTCCCTGAAACCACCACTAGGGGGAGCTCATTGCATGCAAACGTACATAAATATGCATCTATTACGGCATGATAACTCCCATCATCCCCTACACATAATGACTGTCAGGCCATGATGGGGGTTGTACTTTGCAGTAGCTGGAGAATCTCAGCAGGAAGCTACTATGACCTTATACCATCCCATCCAACCATAGGCCCTATAGCAATTGTGCGGTTCAATGGTAGACATATCTCTATAATACTATGTATTTCCCATTGTTTCTCCTTAGACTTATTCCCTATAATAAAGTCATGTACAATCTCACCCCCATCACAATGAATGGCCCCTGATATTAGCTTTGGTGGTATAGTTATTATGGTAATTCTATGCTCTTGTGCTGGTGTGAGGACTTTGGAGGCAGTATTTTTTTTTTCCAGCTTTAAATTGCCTCAGAACCCAGAATCCAGCCTTTCACAATAGATATAATTCCTGTTTAAATGTCTGGAATCTAATATAAACTTTATGTGCGTTACGGCAACCTCATAGCTTAAACAATCTGGAGATGTAAGGGATGTTATCGACTTTCTAATGAGATTCTTCTTTTGTCGTTCTTAGATTGTTTTATGTTCTGTAGAAGTTTCAGGCTGCTCCAGGAGCAGAGCCGGCAGGTCTACAGTCACACTGGTCTTAAAGGGGTTATCTAGGCCTAGAAAAACATGGCTGCTTTTTCCAGAAACGGCACCACTATTGTCTCCTGTTTAAGTGCAGGTTTTGCACTGGAGACAAGACTGGTGATGTTTCTGGAAAAAAAGCGGCCATGTTTTTCTGAGCCTTGATAACCCCTTTAACTGATCATATTTATTCAATGATATAGAGCAGACATTGACTTTATCCAAAGTGCTATAGGGAAAAAGTGATTGGCCCTTCTCAAAAAATCTCAAAAAAGGGGAAATCTTCTGTGTCCTTAGGTCAGACCTGGTTGTAGGGCCGGTGTCAGCACAGGGCTTACCTGGGCTAGTGTCGCGGCCCACAGTGCCACTAGGAGCCCAGAGAGGGAGAGGGGCCCGGTGTTTTAATGTTCAGTCTTCTCACTGTAGTGATTGCTGAACATCAGAAGACACAGGAGCAGGACCTGCACAGAGAGAGAAAAAATAGGGAGAAGGACCTGATCACATGACTGGAAGGTCCTCAACCAGTGTGAAAAGCTGCCGCACAGAGAGGAAGAGGGAGAAGACTAAGTGTGTCAGGGTCGGAGTTTATCAGTGTCAGTCTGTCAGTGTCTGTGTCAGTCAGTGCCAGTCAGTCAGTATCAGTTAGTCAATGTCAGTCAGTGTCTGTGTCACTAATGTGTGTTTGTGTATGTTAGTGGTGTCTCAAGTGATTGTGCGTAGTGTGTGGATGATGGGTGCTACGTAGCAACAGGATGATTATGTAAAGTAATAAATAGAGATGAGCAAACATAAATTTGTTACAAGCTTTGCAAAAGGTTCATAATGCCCCAGTCTAAGATGGCAGACGCTTAATTTAATGCACATAAAAAAAAAAAAAGAAAGAAAAAAAAAGGTAATGCTTACCTGTCCACGCTCCCTTGGTGTCCTCCTACAGGTCTCTGATGATTCCTGCTGATCACAGCTGCCGCTCAGCCAATCACTAACTGAAATAGGACAGCGCATCAGCCAGTGATTGGCTGAGCAGGCTGTCACTCTTGTCTCAGTCAGGCAAGGCAGCTGCGGGGGACACTGGGGGAGCACAGACAGGTAAGTAGTGATGAGCAAACTGCACTAAAACAGCAGTTTCGTTTAAGGTCTGGTTTGGACGAACCCAATGTTTTCTCCAAAGTTTGGCAAACTTTTCACTCATCACTCATCTCTAGTAATAAAATATTCTACCCATTTATGTATATATCACTGTTAAAATGCCCTATGGCTTTGAACCCCATATAGTGTTTCATTACTGTACAAAATAATTTCAGGTCCCTGTCACGGCCGCGGTGGCGTCCCGTGTTCCGGGCCGCCGCCGCGACCTCCTCCTTCCCCATGCAGCCGCCGGGGTCGCCGTTCGGCCCCTGGGGGCGCCTCACCACTTCTCCGCTCCTGTCTCTCACTGTACCGGCCTTTAAATCTGAGACAGCCGGCGCGCGCGCGCCCTAGGAGGCGGGGACGCGCACGCCGCTGTCTCAGATTTAAAGGGGCAGTGCGCTCCTAATTGGTCCACATGTCAATCACTCCCCTATAAGTTCCAGCCCTGCCCCACTACAGGTATTGGAGCCTCTACATGCTTCCCATAGCGTTTGGCCCAGCCCCCTGTTGTTCCTGATTCCTATCCGCTACCTGGTCCCAAATCCTTGTTCCTGATACCTATCCGCTACCTGGTCCCTAGTCCTTGTTCCTGGTTCCTGCTCCCCTGTCACTCCATTGCTCCTGTGTTCAGCCTGTCACCTGCGGTTACGTCTACAGACCTCTGCCAGCACCATCTCCTGCCTACTGCTCCTGCCACGCCTCGCCTGCCGTTGCTAGCAACCAAGCCAGGGGTAGCGACCTGGGGGTCGCCTGCCGCAGCAAGTCCATCCCGCCTTGCGGCGGGCTCTGGTGAAAAACAGCGGCTCCTTAGACTCCGCTCCCTGGTGAGGTTAGTGCCATCGCTGGTGACGGTTCAGTGGATCCACTACTCCAGGCGTTACAGTCCCCAAATTAATACCAACCTAAAAGTGTATTAAAGGGGTAGTGCGGCGCTCAGAAATTATTCACAGAATGACACACATTACAAAGTTATACAACTTTGTAATGTATGTTATGTCTGTGAATCGCCCCGTTCCCCGTGTCCCACCACTCCCACCCGTGTACCCGGAAGTGTGGTGCATTATACATTACCTGATCCGTGTCGAGGGCCGTCCGCCATCTTGTGCCAAACGTCATCTTTGGATGGACGGCCGAGTCACTGCCACCCGTCCCCCCTCCGCCGCGTCACAACTGTGCTCAGCCGCGATTGGCTCAGCACAGTTATGCTCAGCCAATCTCGGCTGAGCATCGGATGACGCTGCAGAGGGCGGCCGGCATTCTGGACAGTCGGAGCTGTTCGCCGTCTGCCCGAAGAAGACGTCACTCGCTGAAGATCGGAGACGGGTGTCGGCACTTGACAGGTGAGTATAGCGCACCACACTTCCGGGTACACGGGTGGGGGTGGTGGGACACGGGGAAGGGGGCCATTCACAGACATAACATACATCACAAAGTTGTATAACTTTGTAATGTGTGTTAGTCTGTGAATAATTTTTTACCGCCGCACTACCCCTTTAAGTCTTTGGCTGGGTTTACAGTGCATTTTTACAATCAGTTTTTTCATCTGTTTTATGCAAAAAAAAAAAAAAAAAAAAAAGCATGAAAAACGGATAAAAAAATCGAGGCCTTTGTGTGCATCAGTTTTGATCCGTTTTTCCATTGACTTCCATTATAGAAAAAGCATCATAGAACTGATCAAACGCATCTGTTTCGGTCAAACACATTTTTTTGTACGCTTAAAAGAAAAAAAATAGATGCGTTTTGATCCGTTTTTTTAGTTTTTTTTTTTTTAAATAATGGAAGTAAATGGAAAAACAGACGGAAAAACTGAATTGCAAAAACTCAGCCTAACACTCCTTAGAACCCAGCCTAAGACTCCCCCAAAAAATTCAGACCCCAAAACAGACCCTAAAATTAACAAGCCAAAACAAATACAGGAACACAGGCCTCAGGGTAGACATAATGGGGGAGATTTATCAAACATGGTTTAAAGTGAAACTGTCTCAGTTGCCCCTAGCAACCAATCAGATTCCACCTTTCATTCCTCACAGACTCTTTGGAAAATGAAAGGTGGAATCTGATTGGTTGCTAGGGGCAACTGAGCCAGTTTCACTTTACACCACGTTTGATAAATCTCCCCCAACAATCATATTCAGACAGCAAACTAATGTTACATGGCCTAAGTCGCTGTGTACACCAGATCCAGTCTTGTAGCTTTGGGGTTGTTCTCAGAGACTATTACACGTTTCTGTTATCGTGAAAACAATCTGGATCAGCTGGATTGTTTGTGTGGCCCATTCCTGTTGGCCGATTATTTTTTTACAGGTCAAAAACACCCGATCAGCAAATGAACAAGGGTTTTCTTGACAAATCTGCGCTGTGTAATGGGTCCTTTACTAATCATTGCCCTTTAAAATAGACCTAACATTAAAATTAGAGATAAGGGAATGTACAGGAGCGCGCTGAGCGTAGGGAAGGGCTTAGCTAACACTGTACATTTGCTCATCTCTAATTACAATATTATATGATGACTGTTGTTTCGCGTTGCCTATGTGATTCCTAACATATTTGTAAATCCCTTTACTAACCAAAAATGACTCCCTCTAGGGTCTTGGCCACTGGCCACTAGATGTTTCCATTTCAGAGGCTTGGCTACCATGGAGGCAGACCATGGAGGTGCTACAGGGCCCGGTGAGACATGGTCTGCCTTCATGGATGCTACGGCTAGTAGCACTCACTGGCAGGGATTTCTGCTCTGCCAGTCTCTCTTATGGCTGGAGGCAGCACTGCACCTCCAGCCTTAAGAGCCCAACCCCATGATGCACATACTCACACGACCCAGCGGCTAACGCAGTCCCTCGTTGGTCAGTTCTCCCAGCTCTCTTGGGGGCCCAAGCTTGGTGAACAGCCCGGGGTCCATGGTAAAGTTAATCCGCCTCTTCTTCTGAAGAGGATCCACACTGTTCCTCAAAGATAAATCCAGGCTTCCATGTCATCGCTTTTGAGCAAGCACTTAAATGATCAAACATTCCTTACTCTAGTTGATCATTTTTTCACTGAAATCAACAGGAGACACGAGCACATAATCTTGTCTCTCGTTGATTTCAATGGGGCTCGATACTCGATCATTGAAAAATTATCGACTAGAGTAAGGAGCATTTGAACATTTAAGAGCTCACTCAACAGCGATGACATGGAAGGCTAAATTTACTTTTGAGGAACAGTGTGGATCCTCTTTAGCAGGAAGGTTCCCCCCACCCCTACTTTTTTCTTTCTTTCTCGTTTTTGTATGTTTTGTCCCTGGAAGGGATTTTTTTTTAAAAATATACAAAAATTTGAACGAAAAAGTGTAAAAACACATTAGAACTCCGGCGGTATGGGAATCTATTAGGTCTCTCCTTTATTCGGGAGACTCCCTCACATTGACTGACATGGAACCTGTCCATTATTTTTTCCCGGGCTAATAATCCCCCATAATTACCATTTCATGACATGGTGCGGCTCCCGCACCACCGAGCTCCCAGCACCTGGAATGAGTAGGTTAAATGCTCATTACTTAGAGCTCCATGGTGGAAGGCTTACCCAAGTTTAAGAAAATGTTCCTATAGTCTGGAGGATACAATCAATGTAGCTGGAAACATCTGACAGGATACAAAGCCCATAGAAGCTCCGGGTGAAATTATGACAACAAGAGGGGAAAAAAAAAAAGCTATTACTGATACTGTGCTTTCATTATGCAAATGATATTAAGCTAGGCCGCGCGATCTAGCCCGTGGCTATGCCATAATCTCCATGCAGTGATTAGAATGTGTCAAACTTAGTCATTTTGATTATGACATGTTAATTACATGCCATACTCACGCAGACATGAATATTACTTGCTTGCAAACGGAGCAGCAATTGAGGGCATTGTTTATCTGTGCAAACATTGCAACTTCATTTAATGGATTGTAAGATAAAAATGATTTGCGAATGTGGACTGAGGAAAGTTTGCAAAACGCGTCGGCTGCTGACTTTGGAGAAAGAAACATTTAAAGGTGACTAGTCAACTGTGCAGCCGGCTACCGCCTGTCATGTCGATGGTTTACAATCCAGTTGGTTTCGGAGTTTCTATGGGTCCTGTCTTCAACTTCGACCCCAACTTATGGCAACCCTGATGACATTGTCAAACCCTGGTTATAGATGTTTATAGGACATCTGACCCATCTGACCATGCTTACATGGGCTGATCAATATAGGAAACAAGCACCGATCTACTACATTGACACTTGTTTACTGAGCCTATTACACGTCCCGACTATCATGCAGCAAGGGCTGTATGTATATATCGTTAGTGAGGTCTGTGCAGCCCTTGCCTAGTGTAAAATAATAACGTTCAAGCATAGCTCTTCCTTGCTTCTGCCCGTTCCCCGGTGTCTTCCTGGCTTCTGCCCGTTCCCCGGTGTCTTCCTGGCTTCTGCCCGCTCCCCGGTGTCTTCCTGGCTTCTGCCTGCTCCCCCGTATCTTACTACCTTCTGCCCACTTCTCAGTGACTTCCTGCCTTCTGCCCGCTCCTCAGTGACTTCCTGGCTTCTGTCCGCTCCCTGGTATTTTCCTGGCTTCTGTCCTCTCCCCGGTATTTTCCTGGCTTCTGCCCTCTGTATCTTCCTGGCTTTTGCCCGCTCCTCAGTATCTTCCTGGATTCTGTCCTCTCCCCGGTATTTTTCTGGCTTCTGCCCTCTGTATCTTCCTGGCTTCTGCCCGCTCCTCGGTGTCTTCCTGGCTTCTGCCCGCTGCTCAGTGTCTTCCTGGCTTCTGCCCGCTCCTCAGTATCTTCCTTGCTTCTGTCCACTTCCCGGTTTCTTCCTGGCTTCTGCCCGCTCCCCAGTATCTTCCTGGCTTCTGCCCGCTCCTCTTTGTCTTCCTGGCTTCTGTCCGCACCCCGGTATCTTCCTGACTTTGCTCGCTCCCCAGTATCTTCCTGGCTTCTGCCCGCTCCCCGGGATCTTCCTGGCTTCTGGCCTCCTCCCGGTATCTTCCTGGCTTCTGCCCACTGTATCTTCCTGGCTTCTGCCTCCTCCTCGGTGTCTTCCTGGCTTCTGCCTGCTCCTTGGTGTCTTCCTGGATTCTGCCTGCTCCTCGGTGTCTTCCTGGATTCTGCCTGCTCCTCGGTGTCTTCCTGGATTCTGGCCGCTCCTCAGTATCTTCCTGGATTCTGCCCGCTCCTCAGTATCTTCCTGGATTCTGCCCGCTCCTCAGTATCTTCCTGGATTCTGCCCGCTCCTCAGTATCTTCCTGGATTCTGCCCGCTCCTCAGTATCTTCCTGGATTCTGCTTGCTCCTCAGTATCTTCCTGGCTTCTGCCCACTCCCCGGTATCTCCCTGCCTTCTGCCTACTCCCCGGTATCTTTCTGGCTTCTGCCCACTCCCCGGTATCTCCCTGCCTTCTGCCTACTCCCCGGTATCTTTCTGGCTTCTGCCCACTCCCCGGTATCTTTCTGGCTTCTGCCCACTCCCCGGTATCTCCCTGCCTTCTGCCTACTCCCTGGTATCTTTCTGGCTTCTGCCCACTCCCTGGTATCTTTCTGGCTTCTGCCCACTCCCCGGTATCTTCCTGGCTTCTGCCTACTCCCCGGTATCTTTCTGGCTTCTGCCCACTCCCCGGTATCTTCCTGGCTTCTGCCCACTTCCCGGTATCTTCCTGGCTTTTGCCTGGTCCCGCAGCTGCAGCTAGTACTACAGATCCGGTCTCTGAAGTGACAAGCCTTTCAGCCAATCACTGGCCAAGATAAGACAGTGCCAAGGCCAGTGATTGGCTGAGCAGCCTGTCACTTCAGAGACGGGCTCTGCAGTTCCCCAGCGACTGCGGAAAATGGGCAGGAAGACAGAACGGTTACAAGGGAGCGGACAGAAGCATCGGGGATGGTGGTCCGGTATCTATGATAAATTAATATTCTAAACATTGCCCCATTCCCCATCCAAGAGGATGTAAGCAGACTCCTTTATTGCTCTGTGATCTGTATTTTTTTTATTGGTACCATTTTTGTGTAAGATGAAAATTTTCATCAATTTTTTTCCCGAATTATTTGAAAAAAATTAGAAAAAGATGGTGATTGTTATATTTATTAAGGGGATTTATTTTAGCCTTTTTTGCTCTACATTTCTTTTCCAGTCCCCCCTAGGGCATATTCATTGTTCGCAATGTGATTCCATGGCATTGATCCATTGAATCTGTGATCGGCTAGTGCAGACTGCCTATGATGAGTCAGTAGACAGGAGCCCAAATGAAGAATTTGTGTGCATCCGTTTCGATCCGTTTTTCCATTGACTTCCATTGTAAAACAAAAACTGATCAAAACGGATCCGTTTTTTTTTTAACAGACACAAAAGTAGTGTCAGCTACGTTTTTGTGTCCGTAAAAAAAAATGGATCCGTTTTTTTTTTTTACAATTGAAGTCAATGGAAAAACGGATCAAAACGGACTGACATAAATGTGACTGCAGTCACTCCCAATCTGCACCAAGGAATAATAGAAGAAAACAACCTCCAGCCACCAATACGGGTCTCAGGGCGCAGGTCCGTAACAGGCAACCAAGAAGGTAAGTATCCAAACATAAAATACTTTATTGTAAATACCCAACACGTTTCAAAACCGTACCAGTTCCTTTTTCAAGAGTCTCTGAAAAACATTGGGCCTTTACAATAAAGCATTTTATATTTGTATACTCACCTTCTTGGTTGCCTGTGTCGGACCTGCACCCTGAGACCCGCGTTGGTGGCTGGAGATTTAAAGGTATATAGATTGCTAATTTACTTCTATTTAAAAATCTCCAGTCTTCCAGAATGTATCAGCTGCTGCATGTCCTGCAGGAAGTGGTGTATTCTTTCTAGTCTGACACAGTGCTCTCTGCTGCCACCTCTGTCCATATCAGGAACTGTCCGGAGCAGGAGAGGTTTTCTGTTTGGATTAGCTACTGCTGTGGACAGTTTCTGACATAGACAGAGGGGGCAGCAGAGAGCATTGTGTCAGACTGGAAAGAGTACACCACTTCCTGCAGGACATGCAGCAACTGACAAGTACTGGAAGAGAGATTTTAAAACAGTAGTAAGTTACAAATCTGTTTACCTTTCTTTAACTAGGTGAGATAAAAGAAAAAAAAATTGCCAGAGTATCCCTTTAAGCATAGCAAGTACACAGCCCATTCTTTATATAAATGTAGTTCATGTACTTTCACTCCTAAGCTAAACTTTCCATTGAAATCTTTATTCAACACGTAAAACCTTAAATCGTGGATTGCTTCCAATATCCTGAGTCTGTCTTGAATAATTCAAGGCACAAATGAGGCCAAACTGCGCTGTATACCGTGCAGGGAAACTGTAAAAGTAACTTTATGAGGACAATAGGCCTAGAGTGGTAACAGGACGGACGCTCCGAAGTGACGTTCTCAATATTTAATTGGGCTTAATTTCCAAAGGATCAGTAAACCTGTACAACAGTCTTCAGATTCCCCCCTGGAGACACTGCAAGTATGGAGGCAAGTACCGTGACGGTGAAATAAGCGTCCCTGCAGATCGAGAGGCAGAAGTAAAGAAACTACAATGTTATAAGGTTGCTAATAATATTATAGTGTTGCTACCTGGAAACCATCAGCAAGCTGCTGTTGACTACAATACCTGTGATATCTGTCACTGAATTATACCCTGCTCTTCTCGGTGTTCACATTTACCACAATCAGTATAAACATGGTTTCCAAACATTTAGAAGTATTAAAGGGGTAGTCTGGAGGAAAAAATAATGTTTTCAGATCAACTATTGTCAGAAAGTTATACAGATTTGTAAATTACTTCCATTTAAAAAAATCTCCAGTCTTTCAGTACTCATCAGCTGCTGTATGTCCTGCAGGAAGTGGTGTATTTTCTCCACTCCGACACAGTGCTCTCTGCTGCCACCTCTGTCCATGTCAGGAACTATCATATAGTGTATTTTTTTGTCCACAGCACACTGTGCTCCTTTAGGCTGGGTTCACACTACGTATATTTCAGTCAGTATTGTGGTCCTCATATTGCAACTCAAACCAGGAGTGCAAAACAAGAGTCCGTGGAGCCTCAGTTACAAGTCTCAAAACACGGGATAGCCAGATATCTCTAGCCTGTTGCCAACGGGGTGCCTCCACGATGGGGAGAGCACCACACCACCCTGATAAATAACCCCTTAAGTCCCACTCGGTTGCGAGTATTGGAACATAGACAGGGAAACAACAGGGTGGCCCCTTTTGTCAATGTCTAACTCAACTGTGTTTTGTTGGTTGATTTTTCATTGCCCCAACTAGCCAGAATCCTACCCCACACTGACGAGGGGCAAAAACCCTGAAACGGCTGTCTGTGGGTGGAAGCCTGCCTTTGCAAGCCCTTGTCATGATCGCAATACTCGCACCTTGAGTTAGACATTGACAAAAGGGGCCACCCTGTTGTTTCCCTGTCTATGTTCCAATACTCGCAACCGAGTGGGACTTAAGGGGTTATTTATCAGGGTGGTGTGGTGCTCTCCCCATCGTGGAGGCACCCCGTTGGCAACAGGCTAGAGATATCTGGCTATCCCGTGTTTTGAGACTCGTAACTGAGGCTCCACGGACTCTTGTTTTGCATATTTAAATTTTTGGGGGCATCAGTGGAGACTCTTGATTGAGTACTTCATTGGAATTTTTTTCGCTGTTCTCCTTGAGTTCAGTGATTGCTGTGTTTTGTTGGTCAAACCAGGAGTGGATTGAAAACACAGAAAGGCTCTGTTCACACAATGATGAAATTGAGTGGATGGCCACCATTTAATAGCAAATATTTGCTGTTATTTTAAAACAACGGCTGTTATATTGAAATAATGGCCGTTATTTACTGTTATATGGCGGCCATCCACTCAATTTCAACATTGTGTTAACAGAGCCTTTCTGTGTTTTCAATCCACTCCTGGTTTTGGTTGCAATATGAGGGCCACAATACTGACTGAAATATACGTAGTGTGAACCCAGCCTTAAATATAAGCCATAATATATCAATCACTTAAAGGGAACCAGTTACCATGAAAATACCATCTAATCTATCACCATCATGTTATAGAGCAGGAGAAGCTGAGCAGATTGATATATATATCTTAGCGTCTAAAAATTCTATGTAACTATACAGTCTCACTCTAAGATAGGACCACCCACTGGACTCTTAAAAATTAAAAATTTCAACCAATAAATGACCGCTTATACAGAACCTTTACCCCAAAATATATATATCAATCTGCTCAGCTCCTTCTGCTCTATAACATGAAGCCAATAGATTAGATAACATTTTCATGGTGTCAGGTCCCCTTTAACTCTTTGTTGCTGTTAATTTAATAGGTGGCAATAACATGAATGTTTGCCTGACTTTCCTAACCTCAGTCCTCTCCATCTGTATCACCAACCACACATATATTCCCTTATCCAGCATATGTAAATATTACAAGACCCCAAACAATAAGCCATCGCTCCGATGTCATCTATCATCCCAACCTGCACAATACTGGGAGATTTTCCCTCCTTCAAAGCCTCCATTTCACTCTAAATCCAGTCAAATCCCTTCGATAGTTTTTTTTTTTTTACATTATGTTTTTCACAGGTCCCCGGTAGAGGAAATTAAACCCTGTATTTTAATAGCGATTAGGTATAGAGAAATCCATTACCTTCCCTATATCTCCGCATGGGGTTACATTTGTATGGGAATAAATTCCGATATTACAAGGAATGTGGCCATTACTGTAAAGATGATTTTATTTTCTCGGCAGAGCTTTCGAAAATCTATTTAAAACAGCTAAAAGTCTCATTACACTGATAATGATATACATACGCCCGGGCTGGGGGAGCGGCAGTAGCGGTCCGGGGTGGCGAGGGTTAATCAATTGACGAATGTTTATGGAAGAACGTGCAGATTAAACAACACCTTGTCCGGGTACGGCTTGTCGATACTATAAAAAAAAAGCAGCATTAAATAATATTGGCAGCGGCGGATTGTCATGGAGATTATTTTGAAAGTTATTCTCGTCCTTTGTTACATCTTTGCAACCGCATTGCAAACGTTCCACTATATATCTCGTGGCGAGATATCTTCGGGGATTCATAAATATTGATTGTACCGTAAAGGAATTGATGGAATTGTGAAACAGACTGCGGTCTGGGGCGTCTGGGGAATTTACTCAATTTTTCCTCAATAGCTGCAGTCTATAAAAATAGGAGATTTTTGCAAATTGTTTTTTTCACCTTGAATTTTTAGTATTTAATAGCTTTTACAATCCCGCTCCGTTGTCAGCCTTGACTTTTTTTTTTTTCTCCGTACGTCGTATTTATCTGAATTGCGCAAGTCTAATTATCATGTTGTAATACTACGGAGCGCCAACTCGGAGCAAAGTGTCTTTTTTTTTTTTTTTGTCCGACGGGTTTCGCTGGTGTTAATTAGGATTCATTAGAGGTTCAATAGATCTTGTATGCAATCAAGTGAGGGAGACAGCTCCAGCCCCACGTAGAAGATTAAACGTAAGAATAATAAACCAACAATCGATTTCGATACATAAAGTTCGTCTCCTAAACAGGATGGAGAAGTCCGCCGGGAACGCTTAACAAATTCAGAGAATTTCTCTTACATGAAGAACGTCTTTGCGTTAAGGGTTGGTGTAAGGCTGACTTTACAATGGAGCTTTAAATAAGAATTCTTGCTTGGATATGTAGAATAGTTACTATGTAATAGTCTCTGGTTTAGAGGAGTATAGAGCTGCAAGAAAAGTAAGTGAACTTATTGGAGTTGTCTGGATTTCTGCACTGGTATAGGTTACAATTATAGACAAAGGCAATCTACCTAAACCAATGAGACTCCGGAGTTGTACTGTTTGTGTATTTTTACTGAGTACATTGGGGGACATTTAGCAAGGCATACACAGGCATGGCAATTGCAGAGTGTGTCCCACTGAGGCTACGGCCGTTTCATGCCTTCGTGCTTCAACTGGCCTCATAATACACGTTACCTTTAGAATAGACATTACAATGGGCAAGCTGTCTGTGTCACTAGTGCTGAAGTCTCCCCTGATATCTATATATTACATGTTACATTACACTGGGCAAGCTGTCTGTCTCACTAGTGCTGCAGCCTCCCATGATGTCTATATATTACATGTTACCATTAGAATACACATTACACTGGGGAAGCTGTCTGTATCACTAGTACTGCAACCTCCCTTGATAGCCATATAACACATATTACCATTAGAATAGACATGACGCTGGGGAAAGCTGTCTGTGTCACTAGTGCTGCAGCCTCCCCTGATGTCTATATATTACATGTTACCATTAGAATAAACATTACACTGGTTAAGCTGTCTGTGTCACTAGTGCCGCTGGCGCTGCACACTATCATATAGACATGAGGGGAGACTCTGCTGAGTATCTGCTGAAGCAGTATTATCAGTATCTAGCTTATGAAGCACTGCAGTTCCTACCACTGCCACTGGTGGCAGCAGAGGGGTCGTGTCACCCCTTACTGCTGCGAGTCAATGAAAACATTATTTTTATTTCTCTAGAATACCCCTTTAAGTGAAGTGAACTCTTAAAGTAAGTTACCTATAGATCGCCCTTCAGCAGCAGCCACCTCCCCTTAACATTTCCAATTTATGTTCAATATTTAAGGGCAATTTCAGACCATTCCTTACTGCATAAGTTTCAGTTCCTCAATCAAGTCAGTTATAGACAACCACGATCTAACCAAACCAACACACATAGTTAATCTGTTCATGTCTTTTATTGAGAGTATTTAGTAAACATCCACAGGGTAGGGAGAAAAGTAAAGTGAAACCCTTGAATTTAATAGATCTCCCTTATAGAACAGTATTCATGTTGAGGAGGAATTTTGGACCATTCCTCCCTGCAAATGTATTTTTAAGTTTTTAAAAAATATTTTTTGGATAGTTCCTTTTTGATAAAAATTTTACTTTTGCAGCTCACCTAAAGTTTACTCAAGATCCCCAGGATTGTTCCACGATGGATAGAGGGGACAAAACTAAAAGTTTTTAGCACACTGGAATAAGAATCTACATACCAAAACTTCAGACTTAAAGGGGTTATACAAAAACATGGCCACTTTCTTCCACAGACAGCACCGCCCTTGTCTCCAGCTTGGGCGGGCTTTTGCTGCTCAGTTCCATTTAAGTAAATGGAGCTTAATTGCAAACCGCACCTGAACTGGAGACAAGAGTCGTGTTGTCTCTGAAAGAAAGTGCCATGTTTTTGTAGCATTGGATTACCCCTTTAAACATGGGAGGGGGGCTTTATGGTTTGGGGTGGCTTTGCTGTCCCAGGGTGTGGAGGTTCTGAGATTATTACGAGATGAATTCGAAGGTGTAGGAAAACAATTTACAGGGCAGCTGTCCGTGACCTCTAGCTATAGAGAGGTTGGGCGATACAACTAGACAATGACTTAAACTACACAAGTAAGTCCCACTCGGTTGCGAGTATTGGAACATAGACAGGGAAACAACAGGGTGGCCCCTTTTGTCAATGTCTAACTCAAGGTGCGAGTATTGCGATCATGTCTGTGGGTGGAAGCCTGCCTTTGCAAGCCCTTGTCATGATCGCAATACTCGCACCTTGAGTTAGACATTGACAAAAGGGGCCACCCTGTTGTTTCCCTGTCTATGTTCCAATACTCGCAACCGAGTGGGACTTAAGGGGTTATTTATCAGGGTGGTGTGGTGCTCTCCCCATCATGGAGGCACCCCGTGGCAACAGGCTAGAGATATCTGGCTATCCCGTGTTTTGAGACTCGTAACTGAGGCTCCACGGACTCTTGTTTTGCATATTTAAATTTTTGGGGGCATCAGTGGAGACTCTTGATTGAGTACTTCATTGGAATTTTTTTCGCTGTTCTCCTTGAGTTCAGTGATTACTGGGTTTTGTTACTTGCTGGGACTAGTCGATATGAAACATATATATATATATATATATATATATATATATATATATATATGACATACTGTTACGTGTCTCTGCTTGGTGATCGCAGGGAGCTGATCTGTTGTCATGTAAACCAATGGCATGTAATAGGCCTCTGTAGCTGCCATGACTGATCGATTGCTCTACCCTGCCATAGAGTGCCGATCTGATGGATCAATGTAATACTATACTGTTGCATCGATTCTCTGAGCAATCAAGCAAGTGTTCATAAAAGAAAAAAAAAAGGTTTTAAAAATATTTTGTTCAATAATCTCCCCATTTATGTGGAAACAAATGCAAAAACAGCACCACTCCTGTCCCCAAGTTGTGTGTGGTATTACAACTCATTACAACTGAGCTATAAAATCACACCCAAACTATGGACAGGAGAAGTACGGTTACTGGAAGGAAGCCACCATGTTTTTGAAGCCTGGATAACACCATTAAAGGAGACATGCGGCGAATATTTTTAATAAAGTATTGTATTGCCCCCCAACATTATACAAATCCCCAATATACACTTATTATGGGAAATGCTTCTAAAGTCCTTTTTCCCCTGCACTTACTACTGCATCAAGGCTTCACTTCCTGGATAACATGGTGATGTCACTTCCTGGATAACATGGTGATGTCACTTCCTGGATAACATGGTGATGTCACAACCCGACTCCCAGAGCTGTGCAGCTTTGGCTGCTGGAGAGGATGATGGCAGTGGGGACACTGAGGGACACAGGACACTGGAGAGACACTGAGCATCCCCCCTCCCATCATCCTCTCCAGCAGCCACAGCCCGCACAGCTCTGGGAGTCGGGGCGTGACATCACCATGTTATCCAGGAAGTGACATCACTATGTTATCCGGGAAGTGACATCACTATGTTATCCAGGAAGTGACATCACCATGTTATCCAGGAAGTGACATCACCATGTTATCCAGGAAGTGACATCACCATGCTATGCAGGAAGTGACATCACCATGTTATCCAGGAAGTGACATCACCATGTTATCCAGGAAGTGACATCACCATGTTATCCAGGAAGTGAAGCCATGATGCAGTAGTAAGTGCAGGGAAAAAAGCACTTTATAAGCATTTTACCATAAGTGTATATTGGTGATTTTTACGCTCGTCATTTGACCCCTGGTGGGTAAAGAAGTTGGATGCCACCCTAGGGAGTCATGGAAAACACGGAAACAGCCATAGGCTGTTTGGCAGTCGGGTCAACACTAGCCATTAGTTTTAGATCAGTAAAGATCATCTCCTTCACCAACCAGCCAAATGGGCCATGGCACAGTACACTGAGTTGCAGTACCTGGCACAGCCATTGTGCCTGCTGTATGGCGCTGTAGTGATCAATGAAGTCAGCAGACTAAAAAAAAAAATCTCTTGTTCTTAAGACATCCAAGTTTTTCCTTCCCTTCTTTAACATAAAACCTTATACGCTTGCCCCCCAATGTGAACGCTCCCTTATATAATATATCACCAGCCAGATCAGGGTTTACTTTGTTAGGGTTCTTACAGGGTTACACAGATGTTATAACTGAAGACCATGAAGACTCCTTCCAGACGCGTAGAACAAGATGTGGAAACTCCATGAAACGTTACCCTTAGGGATGTAAACATTATGACAGCGGGTCATAAAATATGTATCATGGGCTGTAACCTTGATGGCTGACACTGGGGGCTCTGATTACTCCGGTGGTCACAACGTGACAGAAAATCATTTCCCTACTAAATATCAAACATCGACGGTTACTTAAAACGTCCATCGATGGATCTGGAGGAGCGGAAGAAGTCTCGGGTCTTAAATACTTTGTCTCTGATAAAAGAAAAAGGGGCATTGCCATACAATGCATGAAATGTAAGACTACGTGCGGAGACCCGACACCACGACACACGTATCAAGAAAAGAAAAGTGTATTTATCCCAGAAAGTAGAAATATCCACCACCAGCCCAATTGGTAAAAATATATTTTTTTTGTGGGAAACAACACAGCGAACGAGGCCTATGGCTGCGTCATGTCGCACCGACTTGTGTTGTCAAGTTTGCTAAATGAACATATTTGCAATAATCTTCGACTTGACCAGTCCTATCTTAGTTGAGATAGGAATATCCCTTTGAGGGAACTGCCAATGTAAGGCATAGCTTGAAAACCTATGCATAAGGCATTGTATGGTTGCCTTGGCAACAGGTCCTATATACCGAGCTGGCAAGTGTGTCTTCCTCCATCAGATATAAGGTTCTCATAGGACATGAGGACAACAGCTCCAGAGACCCTTTGTATATCCCACAGGGGGTACAGGGCCGAGTCACCCTGGAGAGTCTCATACAGGAGCCCTAAGAATGACTCAGCCCAAGGTGCTACCTGCGCTTAGTGTCAGATTAGAGAACACAATGTAAAGCCACCTACATGAGGAAGTAATGTGGTCAGCATTCTACATCAGGATCTGGAAGCCAAAACTGCTGTAGTAGCGGAGAATAAAGAGGAAAAAGAATCATATAGTGTAATAATTTGTATTGTGGTGAACACCCCCGGTGTGGAGGCGGTACGGCTGGTCACTTGCCAGATGGTTAGGTGTGACACCAGTTCTATGGTGGTTGGCCGAGATATAGACGTGCCCAGTGATGGTAATTTGTCGTGACGCCACTGTTGGTTGGGCACACACGTATGGTGGCACACCTGCTTTTATTTTAGAGGGCTGGCTATAGCTTGTTCCCCTGTGGACAGTGTCCCTTGGGTACTTATCATGGTTGTCCGGAGTGGAATAGTGACCCACCCGGACTATTTGCACTGTCACCCACAGAAAGGGGAGATGACCCAAGGAGTGTGTGTGTGCTATGTTGGTGCTTGACGAGGAATCACAGAGTGTCTTTATTATAAATAAAATCCTATTCACTCTGATGATACTTGCGGTAGGCAGTAGATGATACAGCTTTGCCTTGATACAATACTTTACACTTGATAAGACACTTAATACGTTAGGATCCAGATCTGTACTGAGAGTAGGAAGAGTGGTACAGTCGTGCCAACTGAGCTGCGGGCTGAGAGGTATGAAAGAGGATCAGAAGAGTAGAGAGGTGGAGAGAGTCCCAACCCAAGTAGTACTGTGCTCTGCCGGAACTTCAGAGGTAGAAATAAAAGAATACTTGTGCCTGTGTTTTGACTCCTTGGTCTTTGCACCACCTATTGCCCACCGGTGTCGAGTGACCCGTCCTAGAGTGTGACACAAGCCCCAGACCTTGTTACCAGGGATGAGCAGAATGCTGAGGGTTCCTTGCTTAGACCCGCGCTGCGAGATATAGTTCATAGGCTTCTAGCAACTTTGCTTTATCCGGCTCAGTTCCTTTACTTTCTTTAGGGATACTGTCCTGCACTGTGTCTCTCCTTGTCCACGGCCTGGGTTGAGATGATCCCTGACTTGTCCTCTCTAGTGGAGGTTAACACTGCATAGTGTTAAGTGAGGTTACTTGAGAAGAAACTGTAGATAGCGTCCTGTCTCTACAGAGACTAACGACAAAAGACACTACACTTCCTCTACCCACGTGACTTCCTTCCTACAGCCCCTGTAAGGTGTTCTGTGAGTGGGTGAGGAGTGCGTAGGTGAGAAGTAAAGAGAGAGATGATAGGTGAGAAAAGGAAAGAACTCCCATTGGCGTACAGATCCATGTGACACACAAACAAACAATAACCCCTTAAGTACTACAGCTGTGCGATAACTGAATACACATACTTGCAATAGCCACATCTTGTGGCGAAACTCTGGCACTACAACATCACCACTTATACTCAAAATACAGGCTTTTAGGAAGGGTGTAAACAACACCCGTGGTGTTCGGCCTTTGGGTATTTTCTGTGCAGCAATTTCTCCATTGAGATTACAAATCTGACCAATAATCCCTCAGTCAGGACAGTGGTGAGGATATAAACTCCAAGTGTCATGGGACCGCAGAACAAAGTTTGAAATTAGTCCTTCCTTCCCTTCCCTTCCTTTCCTTTCCTTTCCCTTCCTCCCTTCTTTACTTCCTCCCTCCCTTCTTTACTCCCTTCTTTTCTTCCATCTGGAGGCTGGAAGACTACCCTATCTTACTGGAGAAGTCCAGGGTTGGACATTTTTTTCAAAGGAGTTCGCTGCTCTGGTTCTTGGACCCCCAGGACCTAAGGCCGCTAACTGTCTGAGCAGGGCTGACACTTCACGACCCGGGTCACGGCTCAGACTAGGAAGTGACTGGGAACGGTAGCGGAGGAAAAAAGACCTCATCGCTGCAACAGGGGAGGTAAGTGCATGTTGTCATGTCCATCCACCTCCTCCCCGACTCTTTAGAAAAAAATGTCCGACCCCGGACTTCTTCTTTAATACCACTCAAGCTGAGAGTATTTGCTACAATCATATCCGGTCTAGACAAGCTGCTTCATATACTGTAACATCAGTCACAATCCGGAAGCCCAGGGAGGCCACAATACATCATCCATCCTAGAGCCAGCACATAGGATATAAACAATCCCTCACCATTCACTGACAGCGAGCAGAGATCTTTTATCCGCTTAGTAACCAATGGCTTTTTAAAAAAAATATTCTAAACCTCAATGTAATGAAATATAAGAGCGTCTCTCGTCCTTGCGTAGCAACAAAGGCTTATTAAGCCTGTGTCACGTCCCTTTAATAAACAAGAATCTAGTTGGCGGGACGCGGTCCTGTTCACCCGCGTGGCATCGCTGCTGTAAACAAACTGCCAATTAAAAGCTGCCCGGGCGTAATGGAAAACAATGGAAAAGTCAGTGTGTTTTAATGGGCAAACTGATGCCTGATCCCGGTAACAATTTATCGGGTAAATTCGAGGCGTCCATCACCCCCGGGATCTTTGACTTCCCCCACCCCCCTCGCTTGTTAGTTTGTCAGCCTGTTGTTAAATTGGCCGCACAACCCAGAGGTGAAGACTCTTGCTCAATTTGTGGCGTGACATGTCTCATCTGGTTCCCCTTACCGCTAAGTGATCCTGGCAATGATATGCATTGAAATTAATTACTGTGCCTAGTAGCAATACAGCCTGCCCCGGCCACTGATAATAGATCCGTTTACTGGAGTTGTTAAGGAGGACAGTGCTGTCACATTGTATTCACCGAGATTCCTCCAGAAAGCCGGCCACCGCAATCCGTAAGGACAAGGCGCATCTCGCCCATCCACTGCCAATTGTTACTTTATGATAGCAAGCTCGAAAATGACTAACACAACAATAGAAAAGTTTACTTCGGTGCTAGGATGTCATTTGCATCTGATTTGGTCATTTAAGGGATGGGCTGTAATGTGTCAGCTTGGGGGGGGGGGGGTTAGAAGAAAAAAAAAATTCTATACCTAAGAATAATAATGACATTGCTGGGGGGAAAAAAAAAGATTCAAAAGCTTTTTGCTTATGTTTTTTTTTCTTCAGGCCTACCATTTTCCATAGTGAAGAATTTTATTTTATTTATTTTTTTTTACAGTTTTTTTTTTTTTGCGTCTTTTCTGGAGTCTTCTCACTTTAGTGTAAGGCTATGTTCACACTACGTATGAGACTGGCCGTTCCGTGACAGAACGGCCGGCCTCTGAAAAGATTATCCAAGTACCGGCCGAATGATCTTTAGCGCTGCTAGGTTTTGATGCGGGCGCATCAGCACGCACCTGCATTAGAACTACCCACTGTACACAATGGAGCGTGCGGCCGGAGCCGCTCGCTCCACTGTGTGCACTGACAGGGTTTTCTGCGGCCGCTATTCAATGAATGGCGGCCGCAGAAAACTGACATGTCAGTTTTTTATGGCACCGCTAGGGATCCCGGCTGGAGTGTATACTATGTGTATGCTCTCTGGCCGGGATTCCCTCACAAGGCAGCACTACGTTAGTTCCGTGGGAATCAAGGCCGTTGTAACGTTGTGTGAACATAGCCTAAACCAGTATGGGCATTTTTATTAGCTTTTTTTATCCCCCGTGTTTTTCATTCCAGGTCATGTGATTTTTTTTTTTCCCCATCACTTGATTCCAGGATTTCTACTGAGGAATTAGGGAAAAAACAACAGAAAAACAGCAATCTGCATGTAGAAATTTGAGGATTTTTCAGGTGTTTTTCTCATTCCTATAGATGTCTGTGGGAGAAAAAAATGCCACTATTTCTTTAATTAAAAAAAAAAAAAAAGCCAAAATGCAGTGCATCAGAAAGACACCAAATTGCCTCTGGCATCTGGTCCTAGTAGACTTGGCATGGCAGACACAGAGGCCATCTTAAAGGGATATTCCCTACTCAACTAATATAGTTATACTTGTGGTGCTCATCAAGTTATATATTATTGCAAATACATTCATATAGCAAACTTGCCTCCTTCTCCTGATATTCGTCTCTTTCTCTCCCCAATGGGGATTTGCTCCTGCTCTGGACAGTGCCTGTATTGGACAGAGGGGGCAGCAGAGAGCACTGTGTCAGACTGAAAAGAATACATTACTTCCTGCAGCACATGCAGCAGCTGATAAGTACTGGAAGACTGGAGATTTTTAAATAGAAGTCATTTAAGAATCAATATAACTTTTTGAAACAAGTAGATTTGAAAGAAAAAAAATTGCTGGAGTACTCCTTTTAATGTTTTAGCAGTGTAAAAAGTTAGGTCACATTCACTTGTGCCTGAATCTTTCAGGACCGTATATTATGCCAGAATCCGTAATCCGTAATTTTTGCGGATCCGTAAAACTGGAAAGTAACAGAGGCCAATAGTCATCCTATTCTGCCTTAGGATCTAATGTCCATCAGTATGTTTGCTCTATGATTCCAACTATACGTTTCCTTGTACTGTATACTCAGTGGCTATGTAAGTACATATACTAATGATAGATCATATTAGGAATATAAATGTATAGATTTTCCAGGCTTCCACGTTCTATAAGGACCTTGGAGGGAAGCAGTAATGACATGAACACATGCATCACGTACATAATTTATGGAGTGACCACTCAGTCATAGAGAGATAATAGCGTACAATGGCTAGATCACTCAGCTTTCATCACTCAGAAAGTCCCATAAGACAGCGGGATAACAAATTAAATTGTACGGGCCCGAAATATGTTTCATTCCATACAATATGAAATAATATTTATAAGACCCCCTCCTATTCTAGTGTCTGTAGGTGAAAGGAGAAGAACAACAGGATCAGACTACACAGAGCTTGTCTGTAGTCTGTTACCATGGAGATGCATAAGGCTCCATAGGAGATGTGCACAGTGGAAGATTTTTAACTCCTTTTATCTTGATGTAATCATGTGTCAAGGGCCTTAAGATAATCAAAGCACCTTAAAGAAGCACTCCTGCCTTTTGTTAGACCATGCAGCTAGTATTATCTTACTTTTCTTTCAGTTGGGTCATGTGATCATGTAACCCTAACCCTTGAAAGGGAGTTTGCTATCTGAAAGTTAAGATGGTGGCTGAACAGAGGTCACATGACCCAGATGCAGTAATAATGAAATGTATGGATGAAGCAGAGCTGAGATGACACAGTTGACACAGCGTAAATAGTGTGTTATACGGGCAATGTACTCTAGCCACAAATTGTGGGATCGGATAAAATCAAGCCTTGGGTGGGACGACTTGTAGTCGGTTGTCACTATGACATATATTGTAATAAAAAAATAAAAATGCTTGTTCAAATAGACAGAACGGAGCTATCACGACTTGCCCAATCATTAGCACCTGTGGAATATCTCCGCTGCTAGACTCACTCAGCGAGGGTGTTGCTCAACTTCACAGATAAGATTCACCGAATCTGCAAACTTAATATAAAGAAGTGGCACTCACCCAAATAAATCCAAGAAAAGTCACAGTACCGGCACAGCAGAAATGACTTTCTAGAACACACTCTTTACCCATGCAAAGGGTGAATGTTTGCAGGTAGATGAAAACAGGTGAGGATCATGTGGGGTGATTAGCTAGTAAAGCAAGAGTCTTCACAAACTTCACAATATCTTAATGTAGAAAAATAGCGGCACTCACCACTTTGTCGCGAATGCAAAGTTTCTTTATTTGTAAAAACGACCCATCATTACAGCAGGTAAGACACCAGTGAAAAACAATGTGTTACCAGCAACACACATTATTTTTCACTGGCGTCTTACTGGCTGTAATGATGGTTCGTTTTTACAAATAAAGGTGACAAAGTGGTGAGTGCCGCTATTTTTCTACGTTAAGACTCACTCAAATAGCTTATATTAAAACATACTTGCTTTATTCCATGAAGTAAAAGTGGGGCATCGATGCTGGCAAGACAACACTACAGCCGTTTCGCACGCATGTGCAGCGCGCAAAACAGCTGTAGCCTTGTCTTCCCAGCATCCATGCAACACTTTACATGGATTAAAGCAATTATGTTTTAATGTCAGCTATTTGGGTGAGTGCCACTTCTTTCCTACGTGTGCAGATAAAAAATAAAAAGTTGTTAAAAAAAAAGTCTATTCATTCTGTTGTTGTCCAGTTGTCTGTTACTGATCTTCTGTCACTCTCATTCCTGAGCTTTCCAGGTACATCCAGGTCCCCATTGACACTTCTGGCGTTTCTGGCTGTTGCCGGTCACTGGTCTAGCTGGGGACTAGAGAGAGAACAGTCTGGGAAAAAGATCAACTGCTAGGAGAAAGTTATACAGAGATTTTTTTTTTTATTAATTCTAAATATTTCAAGTCTTCCAGTACTTATCAGCTGCTGTATGTCCTGCAGGAAGTGGGGTATTTTTTCCAGTTTGACACAATGCTCTCTACTGCCACCTCTGTCCAGGTCAGGAACTGTCCAGAGCAGGAGAGGTTTTCTATGGGGATTTGCTGCAGCTCCTAACAGTTCCTGACACAGACAGAGGTGGCAGCAGAGAGCACTGTTCAGACTGGAAAGAATGCATCCCTTCCTGTAGAACATACAGCAGCTGATAAGTAATGGAAGACTTGAGATTTTTAATGAGATATACATTACAAACTTTCTGACAACAGTTGATTTGAAATAATTTTTTTTTTTTTTTTTTTGCTGGAGTACCCCCTTTAAGTAATTCTGTGCAGATTAATAAATTAATTCACACCTAATTACAGCACCACTAGTCAACAGTTACTTTCCCCCTCGCAATTGTTAAAAAGTGAAAGAGCAATAGTGACTATGCTGAATTTTTTATGATTTACTTTTTTTTTTTTCATTTTCCTTATTTTACCTGCAAAATTTAAAAAAAATAAAAAATGGTCAAAATCAAAATTATTATAATTTGTTCTTAATCTTAATCTCCTTGTCATCCTTTTCACAAGACTTAAATAATCTTCAATATTTATTTTTTTTTTTTTTAACTCAAAAAGTTCTCCTCTGCCGGCCGGGCCTGTCTTTCCTCCGTTTCCCTCCTCGGACCCCATGTTTGCGGCGGGCTCCCTAGGAATGTCCACCGGAGCTTTGCGCCTCCGCGATTCAATTAACCTTCCAGTTGGTTTTGGAAGCTCGTACTATGGGAGAAGCTTTCATTAATTGCGAGTCTGACACAGACAATTAAGCTTGATCAAATGAAGAGGGCATAAGGGACACGATTACCATACTGTACTAAAGACTACATAGCGTGTAAAAGTTGTTTAATTTATGTCAAGGAACAAGCCGAAAAAAAAAAAAAAAAAATTGACTCTCACGCCGGGCACATTAGACATTGCTAAACGTCTCATTTCAGGACGCTGGGTGTTCTCCTCTTATTGTTTAATCCGCCTGCTGGAACTGCTGCGCCGTCGTGCCACTTTATCGATTCATTCATCAATGTACATAGCCAAATGTAAGCAAAGGAAATGTTTACTGGAAGGAAATGGAATGTAAAAGCTCGATCACACCGCTCCGACTATACCGGGGAAGGAGTTCACTTTCTTTCAGCATCTGTTCGGGGAGCGGCGCATTCATTAGCAAATCCCATCTTATGTATAGGAATATATTTTTTATGTATTTTATGGCCCCCTTTAGTGCACAGCGCTTTTCAGAATTTATCATTGGAAAAAAAAAAATCGAGACAAAAAAATAAAAAGTATGGCTATAAAGGCTATAAAGGAAAGGAGACATTGGGATTAGGCTTAAAGGGATAGTTCAGCCAAAATGTTTTTATTATTTCAGATTAACAGGTGCCAGAAAGTGCCAGAGATTTGTAATTAAGATTTTTTAAATAGAATTAAAGTCTTCTAGTACTTATCAGCTGCTGTATGTCCTGCAGGAAGTGGTGTATTTTTTCCAGTCTGACACAGTGCTCTCTGCTGCCACCTCTGTCCATGTCAGGAACTGTCCAGAGCAGTAGCAAATCCCCATAAAAAAAACTTCTCCTGCTCTTCAGACTGGATAGAATACATCACTTCCTGCATGACATACAGCAGCTGATAAGTACTGGAAGACAAGATTTTATCATAGAAGTAAATTACAAATCTCTGGCATTTTCCGGCACCAGTTGATCTGAAAGAATAATAATAATAATAATATTATTATTATTATTATTATTATTATTATTATTATTATTATTATTTTTGCTGTTTTGCTGAACTACCCCTTTAAAGGGGTTCCTAAGTGATAAAAAAAAAAATTGTTTAAGATCAACTGGCGTCAGAGATTTGTAATTTACTTCTATTAAAAAAATCAGCTGCTGTATGTCCTGCAGGAAGTGGTTTATTCTTTCCAGTCTGACACAGTGCTCTCTGCTGCCACCTCTGTCCATATCAGGAACTGTCCAGAGCAGTAGCAAATCCCCATAGAAAACCTCTCCTGCTCTGGACAGTTCTTGACATGGACAGAGGTGGCAGCAGAGAGCATTGTGTCAGACTGGAGAGAATACACCACTTCCTGCAGGACATACAGCAGCTGATACGTACTGAAAGTCTTGAGATTTTTAAATAGAAGTAAATTACAAATCTATATAACTTTCTGAAACCAGTTGATTTGAAAGAAAAAAAATCGCCGGAGTACCCCTTTAATGCATAAGCAGAACTTTTTACTTTCATAGGTTGATATAAACATCTTAAAGTTAACTTTTTAAATACTGAATAGCGAGAAGTATTGCCCCCTGGCCACCTGTTATTCCTTATGCTATAACAGCAGAAGCGGATGACTCAGGAGCTTCTATCTGTGTTACAGTCGGGATCTCGGCCCGGTTCCATCAGTGATTGTTTCATTCATAGGATTGGACGGCCGTGTGCGACTATAATAACCTCTATCAATTGTTAAAGGCCACTCTGAAGCGCGACCATTATCAGCCATAAACGGCCATTCAGGAAGGACCGGAGAGGATCAGGAAATCCTTAATGGACGATAGTGATGAATAATATATTCTGTGTTAGATGGGCGACCATTAGAGACTGACCAAAATCCAAGACTCTGCCCATCTCCTAGCTGCTGCTTATTAACAGACCTCCAGCAGGGGGCTTTCCATCCCGGGGGCCATCTTCCTTCCATAGAAGATCCCTACCAGCCAACATGGACGTCCTGAGGGGTCTCCCACCAGAACCATGTAGTTTCCTTAGTTTTGAAACTTTCTAATGTACTTTGTGTTTCAGTTACTTAGGGCTCTATTACATCAACAGATTATCTGGCAGATGTTTCTAAGCCAAAGCCAGGAATGTATTTGAAAGGAGAAGAAATCTCAGTCTTTCCTTTATTACTTGTTGGTGTAATAGGGCCCTTACTGGGGGATATTATATACAGGGACTACCTACCTGATTGGGGATATCATCTACAGGGACCACCAACCTGATGGGCCATATAATCTACAGGGACCACCTACCTAAAGTGGGATATTATCTACAGGGATCACCTACCTAAAGTGGGATATTATCTACAGGGACCACCTACCTAAAGTGGGATATTATCTACAGGGACCACCTACCTAATGGAGGATATTATCTACAGAGACCATCTACCTCATGGGGGTATTATCTACGGAGACCATCTACCTGATTGGGGATAATATATACAGAAATCATCTATTTAATGGGGCATATAATCTATAGGAACCACCTACCTGATGGGGGATATTATCTACAGGGACCACCAATCTAATGGGGGATATTATCCACAGAGACCACCTACCTGATGGGGGATATTATATACAGGGACTACCTACCTGATTGGGGATATCATCTACAGGGACCACCTACCTGATGGGCCATATAATCTACAGGGACCACCTACCTGATGGGGGATATTATCTACAGAGACCACCTACTTGATGGGAGATATTATCTTCAGGGACCACCAATCTAATGGGGGATATTATCTACAGAGACCACCTACCTGATGGGGGATATTATCTACAGAGACCATCTACCTCATGGGGGTATTATCTACGGAGACCATCTACCTGATTGGGGATAATATATACAGAAATCATCTATTTAATGGGGCATATAATCTATAGGAACCACCTACCTGATGGGGGATATTATCTACAGGGACCACCAATCTAATGGGGGATATTATCCACAGAGACCACCTACCTGATGGGGGATATTATCTACAGGGACCACCAATCTAATGGGGGATATTATCTACAGAGACCACCTACCTGATGGGGGATATTATCTACAGAGACCACCTACTTGATGGGAGATATTATCTTCAGGGACCACCAATCTAATGGGGGATATTATCTACAGAGACCACCTACCTGATGGGGGATATTATCTACAGGGACCACCAATCTAATGGGGGATATTATCTACAGAGACCACCTACCTGATGGGGGATATTATCTACAGGGACCACCAATCTAATGGGGGATATTATCTACAGCGACCACCTACCTGATGGGGGATATTATCTACAGCGACCACCTACCTGATGGGGGATATTATCTACAGAGACCACCTACCTGATGGGAAATATTATCTACAGGGACTACCAATCTAATGGGGGATATTATCTACAGAGACCACCTACCTGATGGGGGATATTATCTACAGGGGCCACTTACCTAATGGTGATATTATCTACAGGGACCATCTATCTAATGGGAAATATTATATACTGGGACCATCTATCTAATGGGAAATATTATATACAGGGGCCCCCTATCTATTGGGGGACAGTATATACAAGGACCGTCTACCCAATGTGGAATATCATCTACTGGAACTATCTACGTAATGGGGGATATTTTCTATACGACCACTTACCTAATGGGGGATATTATCTACAAGGGCCACCTACCTAATAGGGAAAGCTGCTGTACCTAATTGGGGGGGGGGGGGGGGGGGGAAGGGGGGGGGGTTGCAACCAACTTCTCCCTAAGCCACCTTACTCTCCATTTAACAAACTTAAATAGCCACAATATAATGCTAGACAGCAAGGGGGCATGATTACTCTACGGGGTATTGTAGATGGGGGAAAGGTAAGGAGGGTGCTGGATAAGTGAGGGGCCTAAGATGTTTGTCCAGTAGGTATTGTGGAGTTAAGGCAGGAAGAAATCAGCAAAGTGGAAGATGGAGAAGAAGAGGGAAAGGTAACAACTCTCATCAGAGAAGACGTCCCCTAAGAGTTACTGGATGTAACTGCACTTTAATCACTTATATGGTCTGTAGTGGTAATCATAGGGCACATGGCAAGGTGGTATTATTTAGAGACTACACTATGCAGTGGTAGTATAGGTAATATATTTCTGTATATAGTGCATATTATATTCTTGTATATGGGAGGCAGTATTATAGTAGTTATATTCTTGTATATAGGAGCAGTATTATAGTAGTTATATTCTTGTATATAGGAGCAGTATTATAGTAGTTATATTCTTGTATATAGGAGAAGTATTATAGTAGTTATATTCTTGTATATAGGAGCAGTATTATAGTAGATATATTCTTGTATATAGGGGCAGTATTATAGTAGTGATATTCTTGTATATATGGGCAGTATTATAGTAGTTATATTCCTGTACATAGGAGAAGTATTATAGTAGTTATATTCTTGTATATAGGAGAAGTAGTATAGTAGTTATATTCTTGTATATAGGAGCAGTATTATAGTAGTTATATTCTTGTATATAGGAGCAGTATTATAGTAGTTATATTCTTGTATATAGGAGCAGTATTATAGTAGTTATATTCTTGTATATAGGAGCAGTATTATAGTAGTTATATTTTTGTATATAGGGGCAGTATTATAGTAGTTATACACGAACTGGAGAGAATGGAACCGCTGCACATCCCATCTATGGCTGATACTAATGCCGCTAGGCCTATATTAAAAATCAACACCAGAGTGTCTGTATATGAATTGATCAAGCCATATTGCCCCGTGTACCACCGCGCAGGTCCTCTGGTCCACACGGGTCCCTACGCTAACTCCACACCGTGTCGGTCAGCGACCGCCAACCCCGCAAGGCGTGCACGTGCAGGGGAGGGAGGCCATGGAACGGCCCTGCAACCCCAATGTCACAGGACCAGACCCAAAAAGCCCCACCAAAACCCAGCCAGCACCACCGGCGGGGAAGGCTGCCCCCAAACGACACAAGTATGGATATGGTATTACACTTACCATTGCTGCTCTCACAGAATGGGGAAGACATAGGGTCCAGACATGTGAGCACAGGCATCTCCTGCTAATTTTGGTCATGTGGGTCTTATAAAGGAGTGCGAGCTGTTCAGAGAGGGAGAACTGTAAAACACGAACTGGAGAAAATGGAACACATTATAGTAGTTATATTCTTGTATATAGGGAGCAGTATTATAGTAGTTATATTCTTGTATATAGAAGCAGTATTATAGTAGTTATATTCTTGTATATAGGGAGCAGTATTATAGTAGTTATATTCTTGTATATAGGGAGCAGTATTATAGTAGTTATATTCTTGTACATAGGAGCAGTATTATAGTAGTTATATTCTTGTATATAGGAGCTGTATTATAATTGTTATATTCTTGTATATAGGGGCAGTATTATAGTAGCTATATTCTTGTATATAGGAGGCAGTATTATAGTAGTTATATTCTTGTATATAGGGGGCAGTATTATAGTAGTTATATTCTTGTATATAGGGGGCAGTATTATAGTAGTTATGTAGTAGAGACAGAGCGGCTGGCACTACTACCTGCACAACCAGACTGCGATGTAACGGACAGGCAAGCTCTAGACTGGATAAAATATACGGCTAGTGGAGGTGCCCAGTGCCATAGAAAAACAGTCCAGCAAGAATGGAGTAGAAAAATTGAGGCGGTCACTCACCACTTTAGATGCCGAAGGTACTTTATTCATCCAGACATGAACATAGCAGGGAAGGGGGAAGGTGGAGGAGCGGGTGCAATCAGACAAACGTTTTCGCGGACTTCCGCTTCGTCAGGTCTGGCTACGTCACACAGGTGAGGGTGTGTTTTATAGGTAATGTGATACAAGTGAAAATAGTATAAAACTATTACAAAAATATATTATAAAAACACATTAAAAACAAGCCGCAGCAAATGAACTAGAACAGTAGGGCATTTAAATCATTTCTCTCGTTGAGGCCAGAGACGCCCGTAGCGTCCAATCGGATGATCCATCTGGTCTCACACTTAAGCAAAAATTTCAACCAGTCCCCACCGCTGCCGGGAGGGTTAACCCTTTCTAAACCTATCACCTTTAAACATTTCGCATCATTAGCATGATCGTTGCGTATGTGGTTGATAAGGCGGGGGACCCCTTTACCCGAACGTAGCGAATAAAGGTGTTCCTTAAATCTTGTCCACAAGGGCCTCTTAGTTTTCCCTATATAGTACTTGTGGCAGGGGCAAATAACGGCATATACTACGTGAGTAGTTTTACAGGTAATAAACTGTTTAATAAAACATTCTACCCCTCCCAAAACAATGTAGGCTTGTGTGAGGAGCTGGGGGCAGTAGTTACATTGCCCGCAGCGTCTGTTGCCTGAGGGTAAAGATTTAGTGAGCCAAGATTGAGTACGATCAATCTTGCCCGAGGCTAGTGTATCTCCGATGGTTTTGCTCCTTTTGAATGTGAACAGTGGTTTATTGAGGGCAGCGGTCTTGATATCCTCATCTTGCTCTAAAATGTACCAGTGTTTTCTGATGATATTTTTAATAGTTTCATTTAAGGGGGAATTTTGTAATGAAAAGGTAAACCTCCTCTGCTCGTTATTTTGTTGATTAGTGTGTCTATGTTTAGGTGTACGTAAAGAAATATAATTTATATTACTGACTTTGATGTATGCGTCATTGATGACGGCGGGGGGGTAACCCCTGGCCGTCAAGCGATGACGCAATTCATTAGCCTGTACAAAAAACGTCTCATCACTGTTGTTGATGCGTCTGATTCTCAACATTTGGCTAAAAGGTATGGACTTCTTAACAGAAAGAGGATGGGAACTAGCAAAATGTAATAGAGAGTTTGAAGCTGTAGCTTTACGAAAAACGGATGTATGAATAGAATTGTCAATAATTTTAACTTTAACGTCCAAAAAATCTAACTCGGAACCCCCAAAATTATATGTGAACAACATATTAACAGAATTTGATGTATTCAGATATGTGACGAATTCACGGAAAGTGTCTGGGGTGCCATTCCAGACAATGAAAATGTCGTCCACATATCTGAAAAAAGAAACAATAAATTTAATGTAGGGATTCTTAATAGAAAAAATGAAATGTTGCTCAAACCAAGAAAGAAAGAGATTGGCATACGTACAGGAGACCGGCGTGCCCATAGCAGTGCCGGTCTCCTGACGATACCAATCTCCCTCAAAGGTGAAAAAATTTTTTCACCTTTGAGGGAGATTGGTATCGTCAGGAGACCGGCACTGCTATGGGCACGCCGGTCTCCTGTACGTATGCCAATCTCTTTCTTTCTTGGTTTGAGCAACATTTCATTTTTTCTATTAAGAATCCCTACATTAAATTTATTGTTTCTTTTTTCAGATATGTGGACGACATTTTCATTGTCTGGAATGGCACCCCAGACACTTTCCGTGAATTCGTCACATATCTGAATACATCAAATTCTGTTAATATGTTGTTCACATATAATTTTGGGGGTTCCGAGTTAGATTTTTTGGACGTTAAAGTTAAAATTATTGACAATTCTATTCATACATCCGTTTTTCGTAAAGCTACAGCTTCAAACTCTCTATTACATTTTGCTAGTTCCCATCCTCTTTCTGTTAAGAAGTCCATACCTTTTAGCCAAATGTTGAGAATCAGACGCATCAACAACAGTGATGAGACGTTTTTTGTACAGGCTAATGAATTGCGTCATCGCTTGACGGCCAGGGGTTACCCCCCCGCCGTCATCAATGACGCATACATCAAAGTCAGTAATATAAATTATATTTCTTTACGTACACCTAAACATAGACACACTAATCAACAAAATAACGAGCAGAGGAGGTTTACCTTTTCATTACAAAATTCCCCCTTAAATGAAACTATTAAAAATATCATCAGAAAACACTGGTACATTTTAGAGCAAGATGAGGATATCAAGACCGCTGCCCTCAATAAACCACTGTTCACATTCAAAAGGAGCAAAACCATCAGAGATACACTAGCCTCGGGCAAGATTGATCGTACTCAATCTTGGCTCACTAAATCTTTACCCTCAGGCAACAGACGCTGCGGGCAATGTAACTACTGCCCCCAGCTCCTCACACAAGCCTACATTGTTTTGGGAGGGGTAGAATGTTTTATTAAACAGTTTATTACCTGTAAAACTACTCACGTAGTATATGCCGTTATTTGCCCCTGCCACAAGTACTATATAGGGAAAACTAAGAGGCCCTTGTGGACAAGATTTAAGGAACACCTTTATTCGCTACGTTCGGGTAAAGGGGTCCCCCGCTTTATCAACCACATACGCAACGATCATGCTAATGATGCGAAATGTTTAAAGGTGATAGGTTTAGAAAGGGTTAACCCTCCCGGCAGCGGTGGGGACTGGTTGAAATTGTTGCTTAAGTGTGAGACCAGATGGATCATCCGATTGGACGCTACGGGCGTCTCTGGCCTCAACGAGAGAAATGATTTAAATGCCCTACTGTTCTAGTTCATTTGCTGCGGCTTGTTTTTAATGTGTTTTTATAATATATTTTTGTAATAGTTTTATACTATTTTCACTTGTATCACATTACCTATAAAACACACCCTCACCTGTGTGACGTAGCCAGACCTGACGAAGCGGAAGTCCGCGAAAACGTTTGTCTGATTGCACCCGCTCCTCCACCTTCCCCCTTCCCTGCTATGTTCATGTCTGGATGAATAAAGTACCTTCGGCATCTAAAGTGGTGAGTGACCGCCTCAATTTTTCTACTCCATTATAGTAGTTATATTCTTGTATATAGGAGCAGTATTATAGTAGCTATATTCTTGTATATAGGAGGCAGTATTATAGTAGTTATATTCTTGTATATAGGGGGCAGTATTATAGTAGTTATATTCTTGTATATAGGAGCAGTATTATAGTAGTTATATTCTAGTATATAGGAGCAGTATTATAGTAGTTATATTCTTGTATATAGGAGGCAGTATTATAGTAGTTATATTCTTGTATATAGGAGCAGTACTGTAGTAGTTATATTTTGAACATAGGGAGCAGTATAATAATAGGTATTTTCTTGTACATAGTATCTGAACCTGAAATGTACTGACTGCAGTTACCACTTAATTTCCCATCACTCCTCTAGACAGGCACTTAGAATATTACTCAGCAGGGGGCAACAATGGGATCAGAACCATGCTCCTCCCAGGGTCAAGACTATAAACCTTGCAAAGCATCTTGACAGATAAGAGGAACTTTCAGAAAGAAAAATACATATGTCCGCCATATCATATCATTAGTTGAGTTGCCCTTTAAAGTGTCACTGTCGTGAAATTTTTTTTTGCAGAAATCAATAGTCCAGGCGATTTTAAGAAACTTTGTAATTGGGTTTATTATCCGAAAAATGCATTTTTATCATGAAAAAGCAAATTGAAGCTCTCCCCCCTGTCTTCATTGTTCTCCTATGGAGAGAGCTAAAGAAAAGACCAAAACAGGACAACAAAGAGTTAATCTACAAATCCCTCACCCGTTATCTCTTCTGACCATCACCACTGACCTGTCTGAGCTCAGATTACAGCTGTCACCCAGCCTGTAATCCTCTGTTATCTGCTTTCTGCTGCCGGCTAACTCCCTCCTTCCTCCTCCCCCCTCCCCTCTCCCTAGAGCAGACAGGGTAGGTCTCCTGCAACAATTCACAATTTTCAGATTTTTTGGAGTGGATGAAAAAGAGGAAGGAGGGGGGGGACCTGGGAAAAGGCTTTTTACATGCAGATAATGGCAGATTTGGCTAATAAACCCAATTACAAAGTTTCTTAAAATCGCCTGGACTATTGATTTCTGCAAAAAAAAAAAAAAAAAATACGACAGTGACTCTTTAAGTATAGCCTGCTCATTTAAACTAAAAAAAAAATTAATTTACAAAAAACGAATAATAAAGATTTCAGCTTCTCTTCTGTCCAAGTCAGAGAATGGATGGACAGTGATCTTGGAGTCTTTTGGTGGCTGCGGTATATTTTATTCCCCCAGCAATAAAAGGAGCAGTAATAATAGAGGCCTCTCTCTCTCTCTTTTCAATATTTGTTTCATCTTTTGTTTAACATATTGCCTGGAATTGCGCTTCTAAAAAACCTCTTTACTGTACAGTCACCATGATAAAGCAGGCAGCGAAATTAGAATTTGATTTTATAATACTCATGCTGGTTACTTCTGCTTCCATACACTTTTATGACAATGTTAACATACAGATGTTCCCTTAATCTGCTTTCTAAATTACTTTGTATATCCCTGCCGTACATTTTCCTTTCAAGGTAGTTTATTTTGTATCAGCTCATTTATTTTTAAAGTTTTTTTTCCTTCCTCCCCTATCATTCAGTAGTACTAATGATATTTATACATGCCTTCCTTTTAATCGCTAAGCGCCTTCTCCCGCCATCGTATTATTACCGTCTCTCTCCCCTTTTTTTTTTTTATTTTCTCGTTTTATTACCTCTTTTTCAAATTTAATAAATATATTTATACATTCGCTGTCGGATCTCATTTGTTTTGTAAGCAGGGCTCATTATTTCGGGAGGTATCTATAGCTGACAGACCATACATTTATTAAACCTTTGATCAGTCGACATTTCTCCCATGAATGATTTCATGCAGCCAAAATGTACTTGCTATTTGATGGCGTGGTTGCGGGCGTCCCGCTGTTCCCAATTACGTAGAAAGACTTTTTTTTCCCCTTTTGTTTCAAAATGGTGGGTGAGAGGTTGGTCTACTGGTTGGGGAGGGGGACAAGAAAATAAAGTAATTTTTGTTGGGTGATTGGATGTAGACTTTAGTCCAAGGCCCAACTTACATTGGTTGGTGTCCATTGTCAGGGCCAATTCTAGTGGCAATACTGAAATGGTATCCCCTCGTGTAGTAGGGGGTAAGGGGGTCTTACAACTGAGGATCAGAGCTCAGCATAAATAGAAGCTGCTGCAGAACATCTTGGAAGTAAACCTGTCAATCATCTGAGACACTGACATACACGAATACACACACACACACCACTGACACAGACATATACAGTACCTATACCTATACACACACCTATACTTATATACCATATACCATATACCTATACACACACACTGATAGATACAGTACACACACAGATTCATAAACACACATATATACACACAGATACATATATACACGCACAAACACACACTGACACACACATCGAGACAGTACATGCACACACACACAGATACATAGATACATACATTCAGTGAATACATATATACAAACATACACACACAGATACATATATACACACAAACAGTGGCGTAGCCACCGTGGTCGCGGGGGTCGCCGCCGCGACCGGGCCCGCCACAAGGGGGGCCCGCGGGGCCCCCCGATCAATCACTCTTGTGACCGCAAGCATTGTTTTGCTTGCGGTCACAAGAGTCGGGCTCCGTCTTCCCCCGGCTGCTGCGCGGCTGCTGGGGGTGTCGCGTCTTACCCCCGGCAGCGCGCGCATCCCAGAACTCCCTGCGCGCCTTGGGCCCTGACTTCCGGTTCCGGCGCGCAGGGAGTTCTGGGATGCGCGCGCTGCCGGGGATAAGACGCGACACCCCCGGCAGCAGCGCAGCAGCCGGGGACAGACCAGGAGGAGTGAGAATCAACGTGGGAGCGCGATGTCAGGTGAGTTAAGTTTTGTTTTTTTTATCAGCCTGTACGGGTGGGGGGAAAGGAGGGGGCCATCTATGAGGGTGGGGGGAAAGGAGGGGGCCATCTATGAGGGTGGGGGGAAAGGAGGGGGCCATCTATGAGGGTGGGGGGAAAGGAGGGGGCCATCTATGAGGGTGGGGGGAAAGAGGGGGCCATCTATGAGGGTGGGGGGAAAGAGGGGGCCATCTATGAGGGTGGGGGGAAAGAGGGGGCCATCTATGAGGGTGGGGGGGAAGGAGGGGGGCATCTATGAGGGTGGGGGGGAAGGAGGGGGGCATCTATGAGGGTGGGGGAGAAGGATGGGGGCATCTATGAGGGTGGGGGGAAGAGGGGGCCATTTATGAGGGTGGGGGGAAAGAGGGGGGCCATCTATGAGGGTGGGGGGAAGGAGGGGGCCATCTATGAGGGTGGGGGGAAGGAGGGGGCCATCTATGAGGGTGGGGGGAAGGAGGGGGCCATCTATGAGGGTGGGGGGAAGGAGGGGGCCATCTATGAGGGTGGGGGGAAAGAGGAGCAATCTATGAGGGTGGGGGGAAAGAGGGGCCATCTATGAGGGTGGGGGGAAAGAGGGGCCATCTATGAGGGTGGGGGGAAAGAGGGGGGCATCTATGAGGGTGGGGGGGAAGGGGACCATCTATAAAGGGGGGGAAAGGGGACCATCTATAAGGGAGGGGGGGAAGGGGACCATCTATAAGGGAGGGAGGAAGGGGACCATCTATAAAGGGGGGGGAAAGGGGACCATCTATAAGGGAGGGGGGGGAAGGGGACCATCTATAAGGGAGGGGGGGGGAAGGGGACCATCTATAAGGGAGGGGGGGGAAGGGGACCATCTATAAGGGAGGGGGGGGAAGGGGACCATCTATAAGGGAGGGGGGGGGGGAAGGGGACCATCTATAAGGGAGGGTGGGGGGAGAGGGGGCCATCTATAAGGGAGGGTGGGGGGAGAGGGGACCATCCATAAGGGAGGGTGAGGAGAGAGGGGGCCATCTATAAGGGAGGGGGTATAGGGGGCCATCTATAAGGGAGGGGGTAGAGGGGGCCATCTATAAGGGAGGGGGTAGAGGGGGCCATCTATAAGGGAGGGGGCCATCTATTTGGGGGGGGCAACATAGGGGGAGAGGGAATACACAGAGGGGGGCATATATTATTAGGAGGTCACAGAGTCAGGGCTACCCACTAAATGAGGGTGTAAAGGGGACAGTACAGATGTGCAGTGTGTAGAGAGATGGAGATGGTGTCAGAGTGTGGAGCCTAATATGTCTGTCTGGCAGATTCTGTGGATTCGTGGCTCGGAGAAGTTCTCATAACGGCCCAGGACGGATGGAGAAGATGATGAAAAGGAAAGAACTCCGATCAGAAAAGACGTCTCCTGTGAGTCACCTGATATATCTGCACCAGGGCCGGCCTTAGGGTAGATGGCGCCCTGTGCAGAATATTCTTTTGGCGCCCCCCCCCCCCCCCCCCCCCCCCCCCCCCCCCCCCCCCCCCCTTCCCAAGCCTATCTCTTGGAGACACACACTGTATATACTGCTTACACAGACAGATACAGTCACATATACACATACAGACACACGGGGGAGGTTCATCAAACATGGTGTAAAGCAGGGGTCTCAAACTCGCGGCCCGCGGGCCAACTGCGGCCCTCGGGACACTAGTTTGCGGCCCCCACCTCAATAGTAACTTTACTGTAAGTGCGGCCCTGTGTCACTGACAGTGGAGGATTATAATGTGGACGGTTTGGGCGGAGTCCGGATGTCGTCTGCCCCGCTCTTGCGAGCCAGATGCGGCTCTTTTGATGGCCGCATCTGGCTCGCAGATCTCCCCACTGCTGCCCGCACCTGCTGTCCGCCTCACCTACTGACCGCCTGTAGCGCCCGGACGTGCTCCTCCTATCCAATCAGCGGAGACCGGGAGCGTGGGCGGCCAGTAGGTGAGGCGGACAGCATCGGCGACTATTTTGGAGGAGGTGAGGAGGATGGGGGGGGGGGAGAGAAATGGGAGAAAAGCATGGGGATGGGGGAGAGAAGCATGGGGATGGGGGAGAGAAGCATGGGGATGGGGGAGAGAAGCATGGGGATGGGGGAGAGAAGCATGGGGATGGGGGAGAGAAGCATGGGGATGGGGGAGAGAAGCATGGGGATGGGGGAGAAAAGCATGGGGATGGGGGAGAGAAGCATGGGGATGGGGGAGAGAAGCATGGGGGAGAAAAAGGGGGGGAGACAGGGAGAGAAGCATGGGGGAGAGAAACATGGGGATGGGGGAGAGAATCAGGGGAGAGAAGCAGGGGGGAGAGAAACCTGGGGATGGGGGAGAATCAGGGGAGAGAAGCATGGGGGAGAAACGGGGGAGGGGAGAGACAGGGAGAGAAGCATGGGGGAGAGAAACCTGGGGATGGGGGAGAAACAGGGGAGAGAATCGGGGGGGGGGGGGGAGAAACATGGGGATGGGGGAGAGAAACAGCGGAGAAAAGCATGGGGGAGAGAAGCAGGGGGGAGAGAAACCGTTTGATGACATTGGAATGTTTTTGTAAGAGCTTTTCTTGTGGAAACCCTAATGCGGCCCAGCCTCACCGAGACTCTACCTCCAGCGGCCCCCGGGTAAATTGAGTTTGAGACCCCTGGTGTAAAGTGAAACTGGCTCAGTTTCCCCTAGCAACCAATCAGATTTCACCTTTCATTCCTCACAGACTCTTTGGTTGCTAGGGGCAACTGAGCCAGTTTCACTTTACACCATGTTTGATGAACCTCTCCCATAGTGTATATACTGCTTACACAGACACATACAGACGCACAGTATATATATCCTGAAAACACAGACACACATACACATACACACCACACATACCCACCACTGGGAGTTGTTGTTGTCCTACCACACAGAGCCACACAGAAGCATGCTGGGAGTTGTTGTTCTACCACACAGAGCCACACAGAAGCATGCTGGGAGTTGTTGTTCTACCACACAGAGTCACACAGGAGCATGCTGGGAGTTGTTGTCCTACCACACAGAGCCACACAGGAGCATGCTGGGAGTTGTTGTCCTACCACACAGGGGCATGCTGGGAGATGTCCTACCACACAGAGCCACACAGGAGTATGCTGGGAGTTGTTGTCCCACCACACAGAGCCACATAGGAGCATGCTGGGAGTTGTTGTCCTACCACACAGGGGCATGCTGGGAGATGTCCTACCACACAAGAGCCACACAGGAGCATGCTGGGAGTTGTTGTCCTACCACACAGGGGCATGCTGGGAGATGTCCTACCACAAAGAGCCACACAGGAGCATGCTGGGAGTTGTTGTCCTACCACACAGGGGCATGCTGGGAGATGTCCTACCACAAAGAGCCACACAGGAGTATGCTGGGAGTTGTTGTCCCACCACACAGAGCCACATAGGAGTATGCTGGGAGTTGTTGTCCCACCACACAGAGCCACATAGGAGTATGCTGGGAGTTGTTGTCCCACCACACAGAGCCACATAGGAGTATGCTGGGAGTTGTTGTCCCACCACACAGAGCCACACAGGAGTATGCTGGGAGTTGTTGTCCCACCACACAGAGCCACATAGGAGTATGCTGGGAGTTGTTGTCCCACCACACAGAGCCACACAGGAGCATGCTGGGAGTTGTTGTCCCACCACACAGAGCCACACAGGAGCATGCTGGGAGTTGTTGTCCTACCACACAGAGCCACATAGGAGTATGCTGGGAGTTGTTGTCCCACCACACAGAGCCACACAGGAGTATGCTGGGAGTTGTTGTCCTACTACACAGAGCCACATAGGAGTATGCTGGGAGTTGTTGTCCTACCACACAGAGCCACATAGGAGTATGCTGGGAGTTGTTGTCCTACCACACAGAGCCACATAGGAGTATGCTGGGAGTTGTTGTCCTACTACACAGAGCCACATAGGAGTATGCTGGGAGTTGTTGTCCCACCACACAAAGCCACATAGGAGTATGCTGGGAGTTGTTGTCCCACCACACAGAGCCACACAGGAGCATGCTGGGAGTTGTTGTCCTACCACACAGAGCCACATAGTAGTATGCTGGGAGTTGTTGTCCCACCACACAGAGCCACATAGGAGTATGCTGGGAGTTGTTGTCCTACTACACAGAGCCACATAGGAGTATGCTGGGAGTTGTTGTCCTACCACACAGAGCCACATAGGAGTATGCTGGGAGTTGTTGTCCTACCACACAGAGCCACATAGGAGTATGCTGGGAGTTGTTGTCCTACTACATAGAGCCACATAGGAGTATGCTGGGAGTTGTTGTCCTACCACACAGAGCCACATAGGAGTATGCTGGGAGTTGTTGTCCTACCACACAGAGCCACATAGGAACATGCTGGGAGTTGTTGTCCTACCACACAGAGCCACATAGGAGTATGCTGGGAGTTGTTGTCCTACCACACAGAGCCACATAGGAGTATGCTGGGAGTTGTTGTCCTACCACACAGAGCCACATAGGAGTATGCTGGGAGTTGTTGTCCTACCACACAGAGCCACACAGGAGCATGCTGGGAGTTGTTGTCCTACCACACAGAGCCACACAGGAGCATGCTGGGAGTTGTTGTCCTACCACACAGAGCACTAACACACACAGAGCACACACAAACTCCACTAACACACACAGACAGTGATAGTTATACTCACAGTCACACTGCAGTAGTAGTGGAGAATGTCTCTGCCCATGAGGAGAAGCAGGTAGAGCCGAGGATCACACTGCTGGTGTCTCCGTCGGGGGAGGGGCGGGGTTATGGGCCTCTGTGAGCTGGGAGACGCTATGGGGGGCGGGGGATGGGGGCCAGGCTGCAGTCACATGTCCGGGGAGAAGAGCTTCCTCGGCTGCTGTGCTGAGGCAGGGGACGGATATATGGCCTCAGGGGAATGCAGGTGGCGCCCCCTTCCTGCCGGGAGTGCACAGCGCCCTGTGCGGCCGCACTGCTCGCACACCCCTAAGGCCGGCCCTGATCTGCACTGTAATGTATATGGTGTATAGAACCTGTGTAGAGCTGGGGCCACCTCTATATGACTGGATGAGGTGATTTAGTGTACTGGATTTGGTCAGTAACAATATGGTGGTGATGGTAGTGGTTGTGGTGTGGCGGTAATGTTTCCTCCCTATATACTGGTATTACTGGTAATATTGGTCTCAGTATACAGGATTTGGTCGGTAACAGTATGGCGGTAATAGGTAATATCTGTCTTGGTGTGTGTGTGTGTGTGTATATATATATATATATATATATATATATATATATATATATATACATACAGTGGTACCTTGGTTTAAGATTAACTTCGTTTAAGAGCGTTTTGGTTTAAGAGCTCACAGTTTTTCAAAATTGTGACTTGGTTTAAGAACATTGCTTTGGTTTAAGAACTTCCTGTATCGGGTGGGAGCGCGAGTGGAGAAGGGGCATGGCCTGCATAGTGGGGTCTACAGCACTGTACTCTAAACACCTTCCAAATCATAGCAGATCCCCTTCAGGCTGGGGCTTACATCAGGGGACAGGACTGTGGGGGGGGGGTAATCTCTCCATAGCTGTAACCCCTCTCTCCCCGGACAGAGAGTGCTGCATGTATGTGCCCACATCTGTACTGCTCATTCCTTCATGCTCCCTGCAGTCTCTGTCAGCCCTTGTGTTTCCCATCCTCTCCATTACTGTACAGTACAGAATAATAAATATATTTGGGGTGCGGAACCAATTGTCTGCATTTACATGATTTCTTATAGGAAAATTTGCTTTGGTTTAAGAGTGGATTTGGATTACAAGCACGGTCCTGGAACGAATTATGCTCATAATCCAAGGCACCACTGTGTGTGTATATATATATATATATATATATATATATATACACAAACACACACAACAATAGCATCACTTGGTCGTGAAAGGAGGGGGGGGGGGGCCCAAGTTGGCCTCTCGCACCAGGGCCCAGGAGACATTAGCTACGCCCCTGCACACAAACAGTGACACACACATAAACACAACACAGTTTTCAGTCTTCCCCCATCCCTATCAGCTGGCTGGCCAATCACACCACACATTAAGTTTCAGGACCCGCAGGTCATGTGACTAAGGTCCTTCGTCAGCTATACATTGAACAAATAATACAGGTCCCTAATAAAGCTCCCCATACACTTTAGTGAAAAGTTAGTGCTGCAAGGAAGGACATTAAAGGACAGGATCATGGGTGAGAGGCGAAGGCCTGTCTGGTTTAAAAAGAGCTGCTGTAGAGCAAACTGCTGAAAAAGTTCCTGCTGGATATGACAGAAAGAAGTCAGGTCACACAGGACCTTGCACTTGCTGTATATGGGGCTGTGTAGCCACAGACTGATCACAGTACCAGTGCTGCAATGGGCTCATGAACACTAGAACTGGATTATGGAGTAATGGATGAAGGTGCCTGGTCTGATGGATCAGGTAACATTATGTGGACAGCCGGGTGCGTGTGCGTCACTTACCTGGAGAAGAGATGGCACTAGGATGCATTATGGGAAGAAGACAAGATGGAGGGGGCAGTGTGATGGGACAATGTTCTGCTGGAGACCTTGTGTCCTGGCATTATGTGGATGTTACTATGACACTGACCACCTACCGAACCATTATGCACACAGAGTGCCCCCCTTCATGGCAGCGGGACCCCCTAATGGTAGGGGATAATGCCCCGAGGCCACGCTGCAGACATTGTTCAGGAATGAGAGATCAAGATGGTGACTCGTCCTCCAGATTCCCCAGATCTCAGTCCGATCATCTCAGTCCTATCTAGGAGGCCGCACCTCACACCTTACACGATCTGCTGCTGATACCACAGCGGACATCACAGATCTTGTATAGTCCATCCCCAACAGGGGTACCCCCTACCCAATATTGGTTTTAATCTTATGGCTGATGAATGACATTGTTGTGAATTTTTGGTGAAGTTCTGATTAGTAATGATAACGAACCAGGAGGATTCTAGTTCCAAGGTATCACCTACTCTTCACCTCTCGTCCTCGTGTGATTTACATAGCGAGATGGCGTTCGGATAACCCCTCTGCGTTCTTAAAGATTAGACACTTTGCTCTTTAAGGCACACAAAGGAAAAACCAAAGTGAAATCACAAAGGAGGCTGTCGTAGCCCAGAGCAAAAGGCACTTTCCCATGCATGGCATGGTATCCTACTGTGTCTCATAAACCCACAATGCTTCTGGCTTCGGGAAGGAGAGGATCTTGCCGTAAACAAGACATTTCCATTCAAGCTATTTAAACAAACATGCTAATGGTTTAGGGGAGGACAATAATGAGTCGGGCTATTATTCAGCCATACTTATATTAGCAAATCATTTTGCTTCATGTCAATTGATTCTATGCTACAGAGAGTAGCCAAACAATATTAAACCTTTACTGTGTGTTACATTGAAAAATGAGCTACCTGTAATTGTTATGTATTTACATATTCATTGCCGCCGTACCGTACGTGGCCATTAGCTTGGCGTCTTTCCAGGAGGCTTTAGACAAATGCATAAAAAGGACAAAAGGAATATAAATTTTAATGACAAAAAAAAAAAAATTAAACAAAGGACAAAATAAAATAAATAAATAGTGATGAAAATGTAACAAAATTGCACATTAAACAAAAAAAAATATGTACATTGTATGTTTATCACTGTGCATACAGAAGGGTATTAGGGTTGTTGGCTGTTTAAAAAAAAATTAAGGGAAGACTTAAACACAATGAAACTCCAAGTCAATGACACTTCCGTGAACCTGTCCAGTTATGAAGAAACATGGAACAGACAACAGGAAGAAATGATGGGCAATAAGCAAGATATCCCTTATAAAGGAGGGGTTCTGCAGGTGATGACCACACACCAGTCCTCTGTTGTGCCCGTTGTTTCGGTCACTTTTGCATTTTATTATTGTTCTCACCCCTAGAAGTAACATGAGGCGGTGTCTACAACCCACACAAGTGGCTCGGGTAGTGCAGCTCATCCAGGATAGCACATCAATGTGAGCTATGGCAAGAAGGTTAGCTGTGTCTGTCAGCGTAGCGTCCAGAGCATGGAGCAGACACCAGGAGACAGCACAGCACTCCAGGGGACCAGGAGATATGGAAGAGGCCGTAGTATCCAGAGCATAGAGCAGTTACCAGGAGACAGGCCAGAACATCAGGAGATGTGGAAGAGGCCGTAGTGTCCAGAGCATGGAGCAGATACCAGGAGACAGCACAGTACTCCAGGGGACCAGGAGATATGGAAGAGGCCGTAGTATCCAGAGCATGGAGCAGTTACCAGGAGACAGGCCAGAACATCAGGAGATGTGGAAGAGGCCGTAGTGTCCAGAGCATGGAGCAGATACCAGGAGACAGCACAGTACTCCAGGGGACCAGGAGATATGGGAGAGGCCGTAGTATCCAGAGCATGGAGCAGTTACCAGGAGACAGCACAGTACTCCAGGGGACCAGGAGATATGGAAGAAGCCGTAGTATCCAGAGCATAGAGCAGTTACCAGGAGACAGGCCAGAACATCAGGAGATGTGGAAGAGGCCGTAGTGTCCAGAGCATGGAGCAGATACCAGGAGACAGCACAGTACTCCAGGGGACCAGGAGATATGGGAGAGGCCGTAGTATCCAGAGCATGGAGCAGTTACCAGGAGACAGCACAGTACTCCAGGGGACCAGGAGATATGGAAGAAGCCGTAGTATCCAGAGCATAGAGCAGTTACCAGGAGACAGGCCAGAACATCAGGAGATGTGGAAGAGGTCGTAGTGTCCAGAGACAGGAAGCCCAGTAATGTCCAAAGGAACCACTTGAAACGGTTTTCTGATCCTTCCAGGTCTCTGTACCTAGCGTGACCTCAACTTTGAAAAATTTTCTTCTTTACCGGCGAGAGAATAGCACCACCAGCCGGGGCATGCTCCTTGGGTATACAAACTAACACATTAGATTGTGGAAGAAATTTTACTAACAGCCACCTTGCTTGGATACCAATATTTGCTAGAAGTCCATCACACTATACATAAAGACTGGGGAACCCAGGCTTGTGAGAGTCAGTTACATATATTTCTATTGATGCTTAGAAAAGCCAGTGTATACCCGCGTAGTGCGGTGCGAGGCTACTCTTTAGGAGCCTGATCTCTTACATTTTACATAAAGATTGACAAAATACAACAATGGGGCCCCGTGCTCTTCATGAATAAGGGCAGCTTCCACTGAGCTCATGTGACAGACGTGACTGGAGACGCCTTGGAAAATGTTCTGCTGCCTGCAACATCCTCCAGTGTGACCGATTTGTCAGTGGGTCAGTAATGGTGCAGGGAGGCACAGCCCTCCATGTGCTCCCCAGAGATAGCCTGACTGCTATTAGGTACTGAGATGAGATCCTTAGAGCCCTTGTGAGACCATATGCTGGTGCGGTTGGCCCTAGGTTCCTCCTAATGCAGGACAATGTTTGGTGTCCCACCACGGGGGTTTCTAGTCTTTGCACCCCTCGCAAAAGTCTGTACTTTAAAGTAAAAGTGGTAATGAAGTAGTGATTAAGTTTTGCCACTAGATGTCCTAGTATGTATATTGTGTCTATCACGGACCAGCCACCCAGATAATGGCAGCAGTGCAAATCAGGGGGGCCAAGATACGTTCAATTGAATACTATCACAGAGGCGTATCACCTATTTAAAATATAACTTTTATTGTTATTGCGTAAAACTTTAAAAACGCCACCAACATATACATGTGTGTGGGTACACTCACACTATGGTCGGGTGTACCCCACAAATTGCCAGAAAAATCTCCTATATGGGACAATCTCCACACATGAAGAACAGACAACACAATACAAAAAAACAATTTCATAAATAAACCCAACGCGTTTCCCCGTCTATCCTTGACGGTTCGTCAGGGGTTAATTCCGTGTCTATGTATGTCAACACCTGTATAGACCTATTACCTAGGTGTTAACTAACAGCACTGACTCCGTATGATACAGTCAATATGGGGCGAGTGCAGTGGCGCCGCAATTCAATACATAGTAACGCACTCTTCTCCCAACAGTGTCGGGAGAAGAGTGCATTACTATGTAATAGCTGTGTGCCCAACTGGCACTGGCGTCAGGACAACCTAACATCTGGCTGAGCTATATTCTGACCAACCACCACAGTGGCGTCACAAGTGACCGGTCGCGCGTACTCCCCAAATAGTAAACCTCATGTGGCTGGAGTGTGTCAGCAGTTCCTGCAGGATGAAGGCATTGAAGCTATGGATTGGCTGCCCGTTCCCCAGACCTGAATCCGATTGAGCACATGTGGGACATCATGTCTCGCTCCATCCACCAACGTCATGTTGCACCATAGACTATCCAGGAGTTGGCGGATTATTTAGTCCAGGTCTGGGAGGAGATCCCTCAGGAGACCATGGGCCACCTCATCAGGAGCATGCCCAGCCATTGTAGAGAGGTCATACAGGCACAAGGAGGCCACACACAATACTCAGCCCCATTTCCTCATCTTGAGGCATTTCCACTGATGTGGAATCAGCCTGAAATGTGATTTTTCCCTTAGATTTTGAGTATCATTCCAATCCAGGCCTCCATGGGATATTCATTCTGATTTACATTGATCATTTTTATGTTTTATTGTTCTCAACACATTCTACTATGTAATGAATCAAGATTTGCAAATGGACTATTTCATTCATTTAGATCTAGGATGTGGTCTCTTAGTGTTTTCTTGATTTTTGGAGCAGTGTATATGGTGTAGGGGCTATGGTTATGTTTCTTAGGCTGATTTAGGTTGGTTGGTGACCAATTGCATTTGGGACTCGGTGACCATTGTCAACATATGTACAGAAGTTTTATATGTTGCAGAATAGACTGACTCTCCATGGTAGATAGAATTAGTTTTAACCAGGGCTGTCGGAGTCGTGGAGTCGGAGTCAGAGCTAATTTTGCTGGAGTCAGAAAAAATGTGCTGACTCTGACTCCAGCTTTAAAAAAATCTTTAAAAAAATGTAGAATTGAGTTTTGATATGAATTTTATAAGTTTTGCTCATCAGTATATTTTATGAGCAGTGCTTTAAAAGGACACTGGCCCTATTAGATAAGGGTGGTCGAGGAAAAGTAGTCGGTCACTATTTGTCAGCTTGTCTCGGATCTGGAAGAATCCATTGTTGGGGGGAGATCTGTGCTGTTCTCTTCCTGGATGCTGGATAACTGTATATGAGCAACAGTGTAATATGAAGATATCCTGTGTAATATAGAGAAGGAGGAGAAGACATAGGTAATGCAGCAGTAACCTCTTTCCTCAATGTGGTGTTTTCTCTCTGGGAGAAGATGTGCTTTTCTTCGGTGTTCTATAGCTGCAGTTGTGTGTGTGCGTTTGCTATGGCTGCAGCAGGCTGTGTGTATTTGTGCAATGGCTGCAGCAGTCTCTTTGTGTGTGATATGGCTGCAGCAGGCTGTGTGTGTGTGTGTGTGTGTGTGTGTGTGTGCGCTATTGCTGCAGCAGGGTGTGTGTGTGTGTGTGTGTGTGTGTGTGAGAAAGAGAAGGACAGAAAATAAAGAGGGTATTCTGGAAAACAGTGAAAAATCCAGGAAGGACAGGGGGTGGTTGGTTCATAATAAAGAAGTCCTTTTTACCCATCCCCGTAAATAACTCCCCTGGTATCTGACTGACCATTTATAAAGGAGTCGGGATTCAGAGTCGGTACTGATAAAATTCAGGAGTCGGAGTTGAAGTTGGAGTCGGAGCTGTGGCTTACCGACTCCACAGCCCTGGTTTTAACTCTATAGGAAGATTGCAAGGAAGTAAGAACAAGGAGGTGGAAGGATAGGAGAAACAGGACTGCTCATGCATTAGGCATATGGTACAGACGTGCTGATTACCCATACTGCCCACATACTGCCACTCACAGGATGATGTTGACGTATTGGAGCCATGCTGTAAACATGCCGCTCATATACGGGCCCCACTAACATAGTATGGGACGCATGCTGAATACGCGTCCCATATTGTACACATACAACACGCCCTTCTCATACAGAACACATATTACACATAGGACACGTCACACACTTATTACTCACACATTGCTCATGTCAACTTTATTGCTATCAGTCCTGATTTCTTTGCCATAACCCTGCAAGCAACACAGCAAAGGATTTTTGCAATAATTGGCCACAAGTAGCCATTTTGGGGGGTATTGTGTATGGGCAAATGGGTAATACATTGTCATTTAACTTTGTATTATATCTTGTCCCTTCTCCAAATTCATCATTCACTGTTAAAAATGGCTTAAATCCATCCTGTGAGGTAGGAAAGGTTAGGGAATCGCTGAGTGATCAGGTTACATTCTGTCCAAAAATGTATTTGGTGATGGTGGTGGTGGGGGAGGGGGGTAGAAGAGAGAGAGAAAAGGAGGAAGTAAAGGCCCTATTCCATGGGCCAACTGAGAGGAGCAAACGAGCGCTACTAGCGCTCATTTGCTTCTCGTTTCCCGCTTGCTGCTGCTATTCCACGTGGCAGCAGCAAGCAGGTCAGTACAGGAGAGGCCACAGGGGGGGGCTCCCTGGGTGATCGCTAGATCGTCGGGGCAGCCCATAGCGTCTGCGGCCGATGCTCCTATTCCACGGAGCGACGGCAGCAGATCTTCGCTGTCATTTGTATCTCAACATGTTTGAAAGACAAACGACGCAACGATCGTCTGACATGAACAATGTCGTCTGAAAGTTGCCTTCTATTCCATGGGAAAATTATAATCGTTCCGTGGAATAGGGCCTTAACTGGAGAGAGCCATAGAGACTGCAGAAGCTTACTGTGAGTGTCAGATCTCACTGCAGTGCTGGGTTGACAACTAACACTGCTCAGTATTGTTCTATATTGTCCACCATGCTGCTACTGCTTCTTAGGGTATTATGAAGACATACTGTAGAAGAAGACATAGAATTGCAAGATCCCCTTCCCTTTGTGTGCAGCATATCAAAGACCATATCACCCGTCCTTAGGGTCCTAATAGCTATTGGCTACAAAGCAATTTTTCGATGATTAACAAAAAACAATCTCAAACGACCACTTTGGCGAACAACCTGAAATCGTTCCCCCAATTACATGGAACGGTGATTGTTACTCGCAATCGTTCTTGCGGTTGTCCTGTCCTCGCTGATTGTTAGTTTTAGAGCCATTACACCTATAGAATCTATGGGAACAACCGAATGACATGTTATTACACCGAACGATCTGCGAACAATCAACATTGATTTTAGGACCAGGTCGAAACAAGAGATCAACGATTTCTCGTTAGTCATTTAATCGTTGCCTGCAATTACACATAACGCTTATCGTTTAAATGCAAACTATATAATGATTTTTAGAACGATAATCATCTTGTGTAATAAGGCCCTTAGACTGACAAATGGCTTTGGCTGTCCAGGCATGATGGGAATTGTAGTTTTGAAAAAGCTGGAGGGCCTGAGTTTGACATCCCTGATATATTGCATAAATGTCCAATAGATGTGCATCCCACCTTAGGGACCGGCATCTAGAACAAGGGCCCCCGATCCCCCTCAGCCGGGTTACAGTGGTCAGAGGTAGTCACTAAGCCAAAAACATCATAATTTGCTCTTTATGCAACTCCTATCAACCTCTATGGGAGTTATATAGAGTGCATAAAACGGCCTATTCGGCTGCTTTTGACTATCCGGTCCGGAGATGGATATCTTCTGGATATGCCATAAATATTGAGATGGGGATAACCTTTTAATGTCAGTAATCTGATAAAAATTAAAGCTATTGTATGCTTCATACTTTTCATGAATTATTATTGTATTCTTTTCATAGTAAAAAATAAATAAATAAGGAAAAAAGGTAAATATAAATAAATATAAAATAAATAAATAATAAAAAATAACTTAACAAAAAATAAATATAAAATAAATAATATAAAATAAACAAATTAATATTAAATAAATAATATTAAATAAACAAATATTAAATAAATAATATTAAATAAATAAACAAATAAAGTATATAAATAAATAATATAAAAATGATAAAAATCGATAAATAAACAACTTCATTCGTTTCCTGGCGTTCAATGCCATTTTTCTAATTAGGGTTATTTTTTTTCCTATGAGTCGTCTCTAATAACATCATATGGCGTCTCCTCCCATGCATGTATTTAATGTCTCGCTCACATTCTACAGCAACAAACCTAATGTCATTACAGATAATAGAAACTACACACATGAAGCATAAAGTATTGTGTCATGCAAATAAGCAATATAAAGAAACAGGGGCTGTAGTCAAAGAACAAACAAGTGATTTCCTTGCAAACATAGTCAGAGATTGAGAACCATTGGGCTGTCCTATGAAACGATAATAGACCTGTGCTGTCCTATACAATGGCAATGTTCACATCTGTAGCAAAGAGAAGGAATGGTGGACAATCTGAGCAGTTTATAATGTCGAGATCTTATAAATAGGCAATCATTTGAACAGCTTGGTTTACAGTGTTTACAGGGTGTGTTTACAGCATACCGCCTGGTAATGAATGATGACACAGGAAGAGGAGCAGACAGGGAATAAACACAGCAGGTGCTGCAACCTGTCTGCACTAGCACTAGGTAGGGAATTGGCAGAAGTGCTGGGGGAGGGGAGTAGGCAGGGTGGAAGGACTGTGCTGAACAGCTGAGGGAAAACAATGCATTCTGGGAATGGTAATACTGAGCATCTGCTTAACCAGGAAGTAGTGAACTAAGATCCCCAAACAAATGTCCAGATCTTTGGCAGGCCCTTTAGGCTATGTTCACTTGTAAATTTTTGCAGTATATTCTGTTCTGTAAAGCCTCTGTTTTATGCCTTTTAAAAATTTTTTTATACATTTTTATGTATGGAAACACTTCAAATCTACTCTAATTTTCCACATATCCAGGTCCTTACCTCCTCCTGTTACCTCCAGCTGAAAAACATTTTCCAAATCTTCCCCAGCTCTCACTCAATGGAACTGCTGGTACTTACTGTACATGCCCTCATCTACCCCCACTTGCACTACTGCAACATCCTCCTCTATGGCCTCCCATCTAACATTACAAGATCATAACACATTACATGAAGCCAAATGTCAGACTGGTACATGGGGGAAGAGGACCCTGCCCGCGAGGGCTCACAATCTATAAGGTAATGGGAGAGAAACAGGAGGGAAAGTGCAGCCAGTCAAGTGTGATGCAGAATTATTATAGGTTGTAGCCAACTTTGAAGAGATGGGTTTTCAGGTCACTTTTGAAGGACTTGATAGTGGATGAGAGCCGGATGTGTCGGGGTAGTGAGTTCCAGAGTATGGGGGAGGCTCGGGCAAAGTCTTGGAGGCGGTTGTGTGAGGTACGGACGAGGAGGGAGTGCAGACGGAGGTCACTGGAGGATCGAAGGTTGCGTCAGGGACGGTAGCGAGATAACAGGTCAGAGATGTACGGAGGGGACAGGTTGTGGACGGACTTGTATGTCATGGTCAACAATTTAAAGTGAATATGTTGGGCAATGGGGAGCCAGTGGAGGGATTGGCAGAGGGAAGAGGCAGAGGCAAAGCGAGGGGAAAGGTGGATTAGTCGGGCGGCAGAGTTAAGGATAGACTGGAGGGGAGCGAGGGAGTTAGATGAAAGGCCAGTGAAAAGGATGTTACAGTAGTCCAAGCGAGAGATAATGAGAGCATGGACCAGCAGTTTGGTGGAGTCGGGGGTGAGAAAAGAGCAGATTCTGGAAATGTTTTTGAGGTGGAGGCAGCAGGAGGTGGTCAGGGCCTGAATGTATGGTTTAAAGGAAAGGGCAGAGTCAAAGGTGACCCCAAGGCAGCGGACTTGGGGGACAGGGGACAGAGTGCAGCCATTAATGGTGATTGACAGATTAGATGGACGGGTGGAGCGAGATGGGGGAAAGACGATTAGTTCTGTTTTGTCCATGTTGAGCTTTAGAAAGTGGGAAGAGATGAAGGAAGATATAGTCGATAGACACTCTGGGATCCTTGATAGCAAAGAGGTGATTACTTATTACTTATATAATAGTAATCAGATCAAAGAACTGATTTCCATAGAACGCCCGTAAAATTCTTCAAAACACTGAAAAAAATACCAACAAAATGCTCCAAAAAACATAAACATTCAAATAAAATGTTTTTGAAAATTTGAGGGTCTTTTTTTGTTTTTTTTTTGTTAAAGAAGCATTTTTTTTTGGCTCAGAATACTCTATGTGAGGACATAGCTTTAGAAGTTCAAAGGAAACCTGGCGATAGTTTTTCAAGTCCAGCCATGGTTTAATAGTTATGATTCGAGAATCGTCTATGGTTTGGATACGTGTCCTCAGCTGTGGCCGGAGAGTTGACCCGTCAGGAGGCGGGTATTGAAGGGTTAACATGACTGCAAGCTTTTATTAGGTCCATAGATGGGCGCAGAGCACCCCGAGTCTCTGCCTCCTTCTCAGTTTATGGCTCCTCTTTTCATTTTCATCTGCAACAGAAGCTGTTGACGGTTTTGCAGCAGAAAAAGCCCTGGAGTTGCTCGGCGAAAGGCAATGTAGGTCTGAAATGTGCCATGCAGCGAACATAATGCGTCCTCTCTGGGCCAATTTACATAACGGATAAATAAGAGAAACGCAATGTGAAGTTTATTCATTTTTAAATCCTGCAGTGTTGGTGATTGAAGGCCCAAGCTCAGATGTTTTTCTGATGGGTGCCATTAAGAGTCATGGCTTTGTCTAATGCCTCTTCTGTTACTGCAGGGGAATGTAATATGAGCTCTTTACACCAGCCTGGAGTGTTATTTTTCTGCATGTACGGCTCACGTACAGAAAGCCAAACTACAGGCTGCGTTATCCGGTGCCAGGATCCGCCGTCTCCAAGGGATCAGGGCCAGGAACACGTTAGATGCCAAACATATTGACGCTCACCAAGAGCCCTTCGGGGTCTTTCACTCTCCTTGTCGAAAGAATCTTGGAAGAAGCAAAAAAAATTTAAAAAAATTAGAAAAAAACACTCCCACTTCCACCATCTACCCGGTGATCTTGGATGACTTGATGCTGACCCGAAGCCATCGACAATAGCCAGATAATAGAGGTTTATTAACAGCTGCGCAGCAGAGACGACTGTTCTGCAACTCCAAACAGATTGCTTCTCTTAATTACTTTTCGGGACTGCTGGTTGCAATGTACCGAGATGAATTTTGACGTGTTGTGTGCCACGCTTCTGCCGAAGGAGTTGCCAAACACCAGTTTATAACACATCCAGGGCTAAAATGCTGATTTATGCTCCCATAAACGTGATAGCTCCCCATAAGCCATGGAAGCATTTGCAGATGCCACATGATACGATAGCTTGTAAAAAATGTGGTGGCCCGAAAACCAGGAGGAGAAGCCAGCAATGTTCCTTTAACCCAAAAAGAATATGATATTCGAGCGTTCCAGCTTGTCAGATTCTTGATTGTTGGACGGGCAAAGATATAGAACACTGTCACTAGACTTGACTGTCACTCTTATTTATCCAATAATATAAGGAACAATCTTCTTATTTTATATACTGTGCAATTACAAGTCTTCTCCTCCCTGTTTTTTTAGGTTCTGAAAAGTAATGGTGGGACCACGAGACCTGTAAAACATCTATGGTATGTTCGATCACTTTCTGAAAATCGAGCAACACCAAGGGTCAGCCTGTTAGAACTCCGTCCGTGCAGCGGGCGGATCCAGCGGAAGTATGCAAAAAAGGTAACAGCACAAACAGCCAATTGGCAAAAAATGGAAAAATATAGAAAAGTCACCAGATGGAACTCAAAGAAAATCCGGACTCCAAACAATGTAGTAAATGGAGACAGCACTAAGGTGAAAGTGAAAAAATCTTGTGGCTTTATTCACACCCCTGCGACGTTTCGGCTATACACACTAGCCTTTCTCAAGCAGAAATACACAGTGTCAAACTCACGCTTAAATACGTGTTCACAGCAATCAAGGAAATCACATCACATGTGCATAATTAGAATCATGATGAAGTAGTATATAAACAATGTGCAAAAGAATCCGTATAAACAATGTGCACAGCAGTGACAAAAGAAGCTGTATCATATACAGTACAGTGTCGATCAATATGATATACATCGTGTACAAAGAACCCCCGTGTAAATATAACTGTGTCACATGTGTCAAAAATGTATAATAGGTAAAAAATACATATTAAAAGATGATTACCCCATCCACAAACATCCATGGCGTCCCGCTATGTAGAATAGAGATTAGCTGCAGCATGGCGTCCGGTCAGAGTGCAGCAGACGGATCACGTCAGCCTCTAGCGTCGGCGCATGCGCAGTACAGGATTGAAACTCAAGCGGCCATATTGGAGAAGGGCTGTGTTGCCCGGGTCCAAGATGGGTGATTAACCCTTACTAAAGCGGTACATGGCTGCGGATCCGTGACAATGTAATTGTCAACCACTATCACTTCAACATAATCACTGTAATAGAAAAATGTCAGACGTTCATGAGCTTACAGAGGAGAACAACTATAGGTATATATACCTTAAGGGAACAGTACCACAGCCCATGTTGGTCACGGTGGACAGCGCCACCCTATGGTATACTGCTGTAGTGTACAGAAATATATGTTTTTAAAGATGGCACACACCTGTATGGACTCGGTGGACTGCGCCACCCTGTTAGCACACCAAGGACCAACCTCATGCCCCTCGAGGGCCACCCCACATGTACATGCGAGGACGCCCCCGAGAAAGCACAGCAGTCCCGGACATCACACTGAGTAGTGTCAACATCCGGGCTGACGCGGTCCCCCGCGGCCACCCAGGAAAGAACCCGCAGTGTGGCCAAAGTTGGCTAGAAGCATAACCGCTGCTGATAAATAATATTAAAAATATGAAAACCGCCCTACAAACTCAGATCCGCAGCCACGTCCCCTAACGCAAGGACAGACACCCCACAATTACAGAAAAATAACCAAATAAGTAAATAGTAACAATAATAAAAAATGAGAAGAAACAGCCTAAAAAATAAATTGGACCCAAGGACATAATCCCCCAAAAAAAAGATGACCAAGAGAAGCTCCAGAGTTGTTGGTGATGTGTGAAATAGTTTGCGGGAGCCACTTCAGATGCTTGAAATTTGTGGTTGGAAGTAATTCATCCCAAAACGAAGATCAGACATCTAAAAATAGATGAAGAAAAAGAGATTAATAGTGGAACAGAATATGTAGAATGTTAACAACGTAACTATATGTCATTTGACACTAAAGCATCCTCATTTCAACCTGACGATATGGCAGAAAACAATGTCAGCGGTTGCGTGACACCGCACCCATCCACAGTCACCGTACAGACAACCATTACAACCATTACAACCTGAAATCGAGGTTTAACCCCCGTGGTGCCAGACAATCTAATCTATGAATCCACATAAGTTCTCTCCGTTTGAGTTCTGCCACTCTGTCACCTCCCCACCTCTTTCTTGACACTCTGTCAAGAATTACAAACCTCAGATCTTCCAATTTATGAGATCTTTCAAGAAAGTGCTGTGGCACAGGTAAGTCAGTTCTACCTGTCCTGATTGTTGAACGATGTTTATTGATTCGAGCCCTGCAGTTCACAGTGGTCTCCCCCACGTATAACATGTTACATGGGCATACTATCACATAGACAACATAGTCTGATAGACATGTCAAATGTTCGCGGATTCTGTATGTATAGCCTGTCGTGGGATGTATAAAGGAAGGACCCTTCAACATTAAGGGGCAGTTGTTACAACCAAGGCAAGGATAACAACCTAGCTTGCGTTCCCCTATGTGGCTTTGTCTCAACTGTGTGACGGGACCTATATCTGCCCTAACAAGGGTGTCTCTTAGATTTTTAGGTCTCCTATAGGCCATCCTAGGGGTGACCTTAAACTCACCAATCTGGGGGAAGGCTCTACCCAAAATCTGCCACTCTTTTTGTAATATCCGGGAAATACGTTTGCTAGCTTGAGAATAGGTAGTCACCACCGTCATGCGTGGGCAATCATTCGTCTCGACTGTTCGGTCAGGTCTGGGCGACAGTGCTTTTTCTCTTTGTTGTGTGATTAGTGGTACAGGGTATCGTCTTGTCTTAAATTTGTTGCACATGGTGTCAAGTCTTTCAGGGAGTTTCGTTGGGTCTTGTACTATCCTCTTTACTCTCAACAATTGGCTAAAAGGTAGGGACCGGACCATTGGTCGGGGGTGGAAACTATCATACCGCAACAAATTGTTACGGTCCGTGGGCTTTACAAATAGATCAGTGATTAACCTGTTCCCATCCCGGTAAACCCATGTGTCAAGGAATTGTATACCATCCCGGGAAACTACCTGTGTGAACTTGATGGTCTCGTCTATTGTGTTGAGGTATTGAAAGAAGTCCTGTAACTGCTCAGTTGTACCTTTCCAAATGACAAAGATGTCGTCTATGTATCTCCACCACCTCAACACCTGGCCGAAGTGGTGGGACACATAGACGAACTTGTCCTCCAATGCCGACATATACATGTTGGCATATGTCGGTGCGACGTTACTACCCATCGCGGTTCCACGCCTCTGGGCATAAAACGTATCCTGAAAAAGGAAGTAATTCTCTGTCAGTATAACACTTAACAGGTCAAGTAGAAATGTTTTGGCATGCGGTGTAATATCAGAATAGTCCAGTGCCTCTTCTACAACCCTAAGACCCCGAGAGTGGTCAATCGAAGTGTAGAGTGATGTCACGTCAACACAGCCCTTCTCCAATATGGCCGCTTGAGTTTCAATCCTGTACTGCGCATGCGCCGACGCTAGAGGCTGACGTGATCCGTCTGCTGCACTCTGACTGGACGCCATGCTGCAGCTAATCTCTATTCTACATAGCGGGACGCCATGGATGTTTGTGGATGGGGTAATCATCTTTTAATATGTATTTTTTACCTATTATACATTTTTGATACATGTGACACAGTTATATTTACACGGGGGTTCTTTGTACACGATGTATATCATATTGATCGACACTGTACTGTATATGATACAGCTTCTTTTGTCACTGCTGTGCACATTGTTTATACGGATTCTTTTGCACATTGTTTATATACTACTTCATCATGATTCTAATTATGCACATGTGATGTGATTTCCTTGATTGCTGTGAACACGTATTTAAGCGTGAGTTTGACACTGTGTATTTCTGCTTGAGAAAGGCTAGTGTGTATAGCCGAAACGTCGCAGGGGTGTGAATAAAGCCACAAGATTTTTTCACTTTCACCTTAGTGCTGTCTCCATTTACTACATTGGATCCAGCGGAAGGACCGCCTGGAAAACTGGGATGCAGCCATAGCCATAGGCTGTATCCCAGTTTTCCAGGCGGTCCTCCCGCTGTATCCACCCGCTCCACGGAGCGGGCAGACAGCGGGAATCTAATGCCGAGCGTTCGGGTTCATACAACCCGAACCTCGGAGGGTTTGGACCATCCCTAATTTTAATACCTGTGGCTGAAGAAGTTGGATGCAGCCCTAGGGAGTTCAGGAATACATTGATACAGTCATAGGCCATAGGCTGTATCCATGTTTTTCCGGACTACCTATGGCTGCATGCAACTTCTTCAGCCACCGGTAATCAAATGCTGAAGAATTGGACTCGAACATCCTCAAGTTGCGCTAATAGTCAACAAGAGAGGAGTCCAAGTACAAGGTGTGTAGAGCTGGTCAAGGGTTATTCAGAGCTGGCAGAGTTCATACATAGTCAGTGGTCACCATGACTCTAAGTTCTCGACTTTGGAGACCTCCATAGTAAACAGGGCAATGGATGACCACCTGGTTTGCCCTCCCCTAAAACCGGTTTACACAGTTTAAATGGGTCTCTCCGACTCCTCCCTCTCTCCAAAGACAATGCATCATCCTCTGATGTCACAGGAGGATTCTTTTTTCTTTTAGCTTTAGCCACACCCTCTTGAGTGAAGTTACCATGTCTGACGAGCCTCTCCAACATATATTCCCATCATATACACAGAAACATATATATCTTTATTGGGGCATTTAGTGAGAGTGATGAAGTATAGCAGTCTGCTGCTTTGTTATGAATGATGCCATAGAAAGAGCAGACAGGAAGTGAATACTACAGGTGCTACTGTGGTGTCCCAACACTGGTGTTTCTCTTGTGCACCTGCCCTAAAGTTCACACTCAGATTAAGTGTTGGATGAAGTATGTAGTTTCCCCACTAGGTGTCACTGTCATTTTTATATGAATTATTGCTTATGCACAGGTGAAGGTCATGGGTTAAAGGGTTATCCAGCGCTACAAAAACATGGCCACTTTTTCCCCTTTATTGTCTCCAGTTTAGGTGTAGCTTGCAATTAAGCTCCATTTACTTAATGGAACTGAGTTACAAACCCCACCCAATCTGGAGACAAAAGAGGGGAAAAAGTGGCCATGTTTTTGTAGTGCTGGATTACCCCTTTAAATGTTCTGTGTCATGTTTTTTGTGCTAACCACTAGGAGGTGCTCTATCTCCCCTACCCTATCTTCTTCTTCCTCTCTCTTACCCACACTCAGCCCCACCACTCACAGGAGGGTTTAGATAGTTCCCCTGTTGGAGGAATTAAACTGGTTGAGGAAGTGAGTTCAGTCTAGCCCTAGTTTCTGAAGAGAGAAAGAGGACACACCACAAAGCAGTTCCTGCGGAAGCTAAGCCAGGGCCTGGCTGTGGCCTGGACCCCTGACAGGGACTAAAGACAGATGCTGAGAGAGACTTTCTTTAGACAAGTGACCACTATTTTTATGATGCAGTGCTAAGCTACTGTAGGGGAGAGCAGCCACTTAGGACTTTTGAAGCAAGAGGAGCTGACCCCAGTAGGACAATGCTACTAGTATTGAAAAGATCTACGTATCCTACTGCGCAGTGCAGGTAGACTGGAAAAACTTGGGCACCTTGCTACACCCAGATAACCGATGACTGGGGCTCGTGCTACCCACCTGGGACAGGTTCTATGATGCCAGGGGGCAAAAGACGGTCAGACATAGGTCTAAACATGACTACGAGTATCACTTATCTACTGATATCTACACTACAGTTCCGACAGAGTACAGGATCTACACTGGGCAAGGGCTCCTCTGGCAATTCATCTTCTCTCTACCTCTACAAAGCACTACTGCTTCTACCAAAACTCTTACTCTTTCCAAGCACCTACTTCTAAAACACTAAGTCAGCACTTTAGTCTGTCAAGATTTTCACTATTTACAATGCGTGTACTGTTTATCTGCAACATTATCCAGTAAATTGTTATACTTTTGTATGAAACACACAAGACCCTGTCTTTTTCTGTCTGCATTTGCACCCTTACACACTGCAGTACCGGCCGGATGATCTTTGTGGCCGCAGGGTTCTGATGCGGGCACACCGTGTGCGGCCGCATCAGAACTCTCCACTGCAGGCTATGAAGCGAGCGGCCAGAGCCGCTCGCTCCAGAGCGTGCACTGACCGGGTTTTCTGCGGGTCTCCATCACTTTCTGAGGTTTTCCTTTGCAACAAACACTCTTACCTCTACCGAAAAGAGGGACCCTGAAAAAATACTTGAGTCTCCCATTGACTTTAATGGGGTTCATTACTTGCATCGAGCATGCAAGCATTGAAAAATACTTGATTCAACTAAAGTGCAATCGAGTATTTTAGTCCCCGCTCATCTCTAGTAATAATGCTTTATGCTTCTGAAGCATGTCTATTCTTTTACCGGATGTCGGAGTACCTCTTTAACTTTCCGCAGAGTTTCTGAATACATTTCTTATTTACCTGGAATAGCTCCTTAACCACACATCCTATTTTTATATTGTCTTGTAAATAGGAGAATTTCCTCCTCAATATTTAATTTATTCGAATTTTCTATCCATATAGTGAGATGGAATCTTCCGGACACACATGGATGCTTCTATTCAACAAGGGGTCAACTTGTTTAGAATTTGCAGACCCCTTCAGTGCTAGATGCATCTTATTATTGCAGACAGTCTCCGATTCCTTACAGATGAATCAGCCCAGTTAAAAGGAATTGAAAACACTTGACATATTAACATTTAGATCACTTTAACAAGAGCGGGAACCGTCCCCGGTAAATTGCACAAGTTAAGAAAATGCTGGTAATCGAAAACAATCCTGTTACTTCTTAATGTTTTCTAGGTATTTGCAATTTAAAGAGGTTCTCCAATCAAAAGAACGATGTGGATAGTATATGAGATGCTAGTGCTCCGATAATAGAGCCTTCCAACCTTGCTTCCGGCAGTTTCCATCCTTGTAGCCAAAATATACTATCTGATCCCCGGTGACAGCAGGTAGGGCGGCTATACAGCCTTATGTTCATAGCAAATATGAGAACGTGTGAACATCACTGTTCTTTATATTCATAGCTGTAAATCTGTATTACAGGGGTTATCCAGGGAACATAAAAGGTCATACCTGTTCTGCCCTCCAGCGCCCAACTTCTTCCCTTTTGTAAGTGTCTTCCATGTCTCCCATTCAAGGGGGCAAAAATATTTTTCTTTTAAATCAACTGGTTTCAGCAAGTAATATAGATTTGTAATTTTACTTCTATTAAAAAAATCTCCAGTCTTCCAGTTCTTATCAGCTGCTGTATGCTCAGCAGGAAGTGGTGTATTCTATCCAGTCTGACACAGTGCTCTCTGCTGCCACCTCTGTCCATGTCAGGTACTGTCCAGAGCAGCAGAAAATCCCCATAGAAAACCTCTACTGCTCTGGACAGTTCCTGACATGGACAGAGGTGGCAGCAGAGAGCACTGTGTCAGACTGGGAAGACTACACCACTGGAGACTGGAGATTGATAAATAGAAGTAAATTACAAATCTATATAACTTTCTGAAACAAGTTGATTTGAAAGAGTTTTTTTTTGCTAGAGTACCCCTTTAAAGGGGTTATCCAGAGAGCATAAAAGGACCTACCTTTTCAACTCTATGTTTTTCTTTAAGAAGTCCTTTCCACTGACCAAGAACCACCCACAGAGGTTGGAGCAGTTGCTTATTTTGCTGAAATACCCCCCTGACTACTGCTTGATCCCCTTGGGTAATCTTGGGGGATTATCTCCATCCAGATGTATTCTCCCAGGGCCCGTATTCCTTGACCTAGCAGTCCATGATCTCTTCCAGAAATAGGTGGTAGTTTAACTCATTAAGGACCCATGCCATACGGGTACGTCATGGAATCCTGTCACTTAAAGAGGATGTACCATCAGGATAGTACAGCGCCATCACGGGGAAGCTGGTGCAGCGGTCCATTTTTTGAACCGCGGCCCGGTTCCTGTGTACGGCACCGTTCTATCCACGGGTACAGGGCCGGGGTTGAAGTACTGGAGACGGGCCGGGCCGCCCCCAGTGGGAGGGCGTTCCCTCCCCTCTATGACGCGGCTCCATTAGAATTAATGGAGCCGCATCATTATGGGGCAGGGGTTTCCTCCCACTGGGGGTGGGCAGGCCGTGGTTCAAAAAACGGACCGCTGCACCGGCTTCCCCGTGACGGCACCGTACTATTTGTGGGTCAGATTAATGAAGATGTACCTGACAGGTCCTCACTGTTAATGGCGGGCCGCCGCAATCGCGCTACGGCCCGCCAGTGACCCCTGCAGTGCCGCGACACTCACATTAGTGGCAGGAGCTGTGTTCCTGTCACTGACCGGTTCCGAACGTTCTATCTGACTGCCAGAGGTCTCTTACCTTCCTCCCGGCAGTCAGATCGGCGATCACTGTATAGAGTCTGCACAGGCAGGCTCTATGCAATGATTGCAGATTACACTGATCAATGCTATGCTATGGCACATGTAATGTAATGTAAAAATGTCCCTGAGGGGACATAAAAAGTGTTTTTTTTTTAAGTGACTGTACCACCAGGCCCAGGCTAAAGCACTGGAGGTGGCCGACCCACCCTTAGTGGGAGGAAACCCCAGCCCCTCTATGATAGGGTTCCATTGATTCTAATGGAGTCACGTCATGGAGGGGCTGGGGGGCTGGGTCGGCCGCCTCCAGTGCTTCAGCCTGAGCCTGGTGGTACAGTCACTTTAAGTTTTAAAAAATGCCCCATAGCCCCTCGCCCAATAAAAGTTTAAATCACCCCCTTTTCCCATTTTATAAATAAAACACATAAAAATAAATAAATAAAAATTTAATGTACCGTAGCGTGCATAATGTCCGATCTAATAAAATAAATCAATATTGTTCCCGCACGGTGAACGACGTAAGCAAAAATCGGTAAAAAAATGCCAGGATTGATTCTTTTTATTACATTTGAAAATTGATCAATACATCTCATCTACACAAATATGGTATTAATGAAATCTAGAGATCATGGCGCAAAAAATGACACCCCATATGACCCCATAGGTGAACAATTAAAACGCTATAAGAGTCACAATAGGACCATTTTAAATATACCTATTTGCAAAAAAAAAAAAAAAAGTTTTACTGCTAATTAAAATAGTAATACATTAGAAAGACTAGTAAACATGTGTAGTGCTGTTTTCAGACTGACCTATAGAAAAAAGAAAAAAATTCTGTTTTACCGTAAAGTGCATTACGTAAACTTGGAAGCCCCCCAAATTTTGCGGAATCACATTTTGTGATCCAAATTTACCCCATAAATTATATTTTGGGGGTTCCGTCATTCATTATATGGCAGATTGAAAGATGCCTTTACAAAGTACACCTGGGTCTTAGAATGCGAGGAGGAAAATACTAAAACGCAAAAGTGACAATTGGCCCGGTCCTTAAGGTCATTTCAAGCTCTGTTCTTAAGGGGTAGTTAAGAAAAAAAATATTTTCTTTCAAATCAACTGGTGTCAGAAAGTGCCAGAGATTTGTAATTTACTTCTATTAAGAAATCTCAAGTCTTAGCTGCTGCATGTCCTGCAGGAAGTGGTGTATTCTTTCCAGTCTGACACAGTGCTCTCTGCTGCCACCTCTGTCCATGTCAGGAACTGCCCAGAGCAGTAGCAAATCCCCATAGAAAACCTCTACTGCTCTCCAGACTGGAAAGAATACACCACTTCCTGCAGGACATGCAGCACATTTGCGGTCTGGTTAAAAGCACTGGCGCACCGTTAGGAGCAATACCCCGCCACCAGATGATCAACATAGGGGTGATTAGTGCTCCTAGCGGTCTTACCACTGCACGGGAACGGCACGGAGGATGAAAATAAGAGACATACCTTCATCCTCGGTGTCTCCAGTGCAATAGGGACATATCAGCAGGTTAGATTCGTCTAATCTGCTTATAGTTCCCCTTTAAGCTATGCTCAAGTTGACCAAAGGGGTCAATTGGGCATTTAATGGTTAGTCACTGCCCTAGCACCCCAATGGTCGGCCCATTCCTGACTTAAATCATTCAACCATGAACCCGGACGGTAACTTTGTTGAACAGCAGACTTAGTAGTTATTACTTTAAACTTCCAACCCCCAGAAAGGTCACCTCTACTGTTTTTACAAGAATGCCTGGAAGCGAGCGATATAAGACGTCTAAGCACACTACGTAAAACGGCAATGATATTATCCCGCTCCTCCGACCCGCTGCTAATTTCTTCCGACGCAACGTTATGTAAAGATGAACTTAGTGCCCAAATGGCTTTTTCATTCTCGCTACTATGAAACTTTAGATGTCTTTCCTCTAAATTACCACATCTGCCTTATTCTGTATTTCTACATTTATGCGGTGGAAATATGTCGGCCATAAAAACATCTGCAAGAATAATCGAATTCTCTCCTTTTTTTGATGGTCCCCATGTTGTAACATTAATGCAAATGTTTTATGGAGCCATCAGTCGGAGAACTATCTGCAACGTAATCGCTCTCGTCGTCTTTTTTTTGTCATTATGTAGCCTTGTTTTATGTGTGTGACATACATATGTATACCTTACCCCACCAACCCAGTAAACAAAGGTTGTCTTCACTTTTGGATTTTCCAAACTACTCTCCAGCAAGCGGGAAATTGGAACATATGGCGGATTTATGTCCCACTTACCTAGTCTGTAACGCCCAGAGTCAGCCTTATGTCGGATGGTGCCCTGGACGGCACCTTTAATTGATGTCTTCTCCCCTTATGTTATACCATAGCAGGCCGAAATAATGAAGCAATACAGGGCACAAATAACCATACCATGCAAGCCTAAAATAACATTACATATAAGAAACGTAGAAGATTGTGGGGAGAAGAAGACCCCTGCTCCATCTAGTCTTCCCTTATATTATTTTCTTTCTTATTATATTAGGATAGCTGTATGTTTATCTTTACATTCACTTACTGTAGATTTACCAACCCCATCTGCTGGAAGTTTGTTCCAAGCATCTACTACTCTTTCAGTAAAGTAATATTTTCTTATGTTCCTTCTGATCTTTCCCCCAATCACCTCAGAGAGTGACCTCTTGTAGCTGTGTCCAGTTTCTTTGCTTCAGAACCTTATTTAGTCCTATAACATACATATAGGCTTCGATCATGTCCCCCCTTCCCTTCTTTCCTCCAGACTATACAGATTCAGATCCTTAAAGTGTACCTGTAGTTAAAACTTTCAAAATCTAAATCGACAGTGGGTGTGAAATAAAGCAAGTTTGCACATACATTCATTATTGTCTTTCCTGATATGGTTTATTTCTCACGCCCTCCACCATTTTTGTAGCCGTCTTTGGACCCGTTCTATTTTATAAAAATCCATTTTGTAGGTGAGGTCTCCAGCAGGGCCGCCATCAGGAATTTCGGGGCCCCATACAACCAAAGTGTCTGGGCCCCCCACATTAATAAAAAAAAAAAATTGTGTGTTCGCCCCACGCCTTGCTGGGAGGTATAATTTGGTTCAGATCAATTCTAGAGAACTGGCTCATATACCCCATTTTCCCAGTGGCTTAAAATGTAACCTCTGTTATACAGTTATAAAATTGTAGAAACTAAATGTGAACAAGGTGCAATTTAAATGTCACCATACAGACACTTACTTGTATAGCTGCCTCTTGTGCTCTGTATGCAGTGCATTATACTCACCCTTGCAACGTACAATTTATAGCGTGTCTACAAGCCCAGCGGGGCTCATTATGATGGAGACTAAAACTTATACAAGAGTGGGGTAGGGGTTCCCCTGTATTCAGAATGCTGTTGAGTACTAGGCAATGCCCCATTTGGGGTTATTGAATTTCGAGGGTCTGGGGGGGCTGTTTGATTTGTATATGTTCACCAATATCCCCCCCCCCCCCCCGGTATGCTCACTAACATAGAATATGTTGATAAGGCTAATATAATGAGGCTGTTCCATGTTAGTTAGCATATACAAATCCCACCCCCCAGGAAGACTAGTTTAGCTCACCCAAGACAGTGATAGCGAATACATGGCGGTGAGAACGCTTTCTAGGAGATCCTGTTTGTGCAGCAGAGGTGTCTTTATCCTGCTCTGCATAGACCCTCGAAATTCAATTATCCCAGACGGGGCATTGCCTAGTACTCAACAGCATTCTGAATACAGGGGAACCCCTACCCCACTCTTGTATAAGTTTTAGTCTCCATCATAATGAGCCCCGCTGGGCTTGTAGACACGCTATAAATTGTACGTTGCAAAGGTGAATATAACGCACTGCATACAGAGCACAAGAGACAGCTATACAAGTAAGTGTCTATTTGAATTGCACCTTGTTCACATTTAGGTTCTACAATTTTATAACTGTATAACAGAGGTTACATTTTAAGCCACTGGGGAAAATGGGATATATGAGCCAGTTCTCTAGAATTGATCTCACACACAGACACCAGCACACATGTATACTGACACCAGCACACATGTATACACACATACAGACACCAGCACACATGTATACAGACACCAGCACAAATGTATACAGACAAACAGACACCAGCACACATGTATACACACATACAGACACCACCACACATGTATACACACATACAGACACCAGCACACATGTATACAGACACCAGCACACATGAATACAGCACAGATAACACAGTGATATCTCTGAGTACAGATAATGTAGCTGTCACCTGCAGTCCTATGTAACAGCACAGATAACACAGTGATATCTCTGAGTACAGATAATGTAGATGTCACCTACAGTCCTATGTAACACCACAGATAACACAGTGATATCTCTGAGTACAGATAATGTAGTAGCTGTCCCCTGCAGTCCTATGTAACACAACAGATAACACAGCAATATCTCTGAGTACAGATAATGTAGTAGTCACCTGCAGTCCTATGTAACAGCACAGATAACACAGTGATATCTCTGAGTATAGATCATGTAGTAGATGTCACCTGCAGTCCTATGTAACAGCACAGATAACACAGTGATATCCCTCTGAGTACAGATAATGTAGATGTCACCTGCAGTCCTATGTAACACCACAGATAACACAGTGATATCTCTGAGTACAGATAATGTAGATGTCACCTGCAGTCCTATGTAACACCACAGATAACACAGCGATATCTCTGAGTACAGATCATGTAGTAGTCACCTGCAGTCCTATGTAACACCACAGATAACACAGTGATATCTCTGTGTACAGATAATGTAGTAGTCACCTGCAGTCCTTTGTAACACCACAGATAACACAGTGATATCTCTGAGTACAGATAATGTAGTAGTCACCTGCAGTCCTATGTAACACCACAGATAACACAGCGATATCTCTGAGTACAGATAATGTAGTAGTCACCTGCAGTCCTATGTAACACCACAGATAACACAGTGATATTTCTGAGTACAGATAATGTAGTAGATGTCACCTGCAGTCCTATGTAACACCACAGATAACACAGTGATATCTCTGAGTACAGATAATGTAGATGTCACCTGCAGTCCTATGTAACACCACAGATAACACAGCGATATCTCTGAGTACAGATCATGTAGTAGTCACCTGCAGTCCTATGTAACACCACAGATAACACAGTGATATCTCTGTGTACAGATAATGTAGTAGTCACCTGCAGTCCTATGTAACACCACAGATAACACAGCGATATCTCTGAGTACAGATAATGTAGTAGTCACCTGCAGTCCTATGTAACACCACAGATAACACAGTGATATCTCTGAGTACAGATAATGTAGATGTCACCTGCAGTCCTATGTAACACCACAGATAACACAGTGATATCTCTGAATACAGATAATGTAGTAGCTGTCACCTCGGGGCGCCCCTACTAAATGATGTTCTACAAAATAAGAAAAGTGTCATACAGGGACTCACAGGTGACGTCTTCTTTGATCTGAGGCGTCACTTTCCCTTTTCCTCTCCATCCGGCCCAGACCTCCATGATGATTCCTTCCAGATATGTTTCATCTTTTCAGAACCTGCGAGACAAACAATTTAGGCTCCGCCCTTTTCTAGCAGCTTCCTTTCCTTTCTCCCCCCTGTAGGTTCCCATAGTAACTGCGCTGTTTGGTGTTATGTGCAGTAAAGCGAGTAGGAATGTGGGATGCCCCCTGTATTTAGGATCCCCTGCTGTGCCCCCTGTATGTAGGATTCTCTGCTGTGCCCCCATGAGCTGATAATGCCCCTAGAGGTGCCCCCATGAACTAATAATGCCTCCAGAGGTACCCCCATACACTAATAATGCCCCCAGAGGTGCCCCCATACACTAATAATGCCCCCAGAGGTGCCCCTAAAAAAACAAACATCCTACTCACCTAATCCGCGCTGTGGCTGCAGGCAGCAGCTCTTCCTCCTCTTCGGGCTCCATCTTGCGAGCCGCAGGGACGGGACTTCCGGCAGGCGTGATGACGTCACATCATCACGCCTGCCGGAGAGGTCACGGCCCGGCCTCCCATAGGCTGCTGGTATGAAGTGTCGGCAGCCTATGGGAGGGAATGCAGGGCCCCCCTAGCATAGCGGACTGGGGGCGGCGGCCGACGGGCCCCCCCCATGTCTCTAAGGGTCCGGGCCCCATACGGCAGTACCACTTGTACTGCCCTATCGGCGGCCCTGGTCTCCAGAACTGGACACAGTGTTCCAGATGTTAAGTCACTATACAGCGGGATCACAATCTCCTTCTTCCTACTGGTTATACCTCTAGCTATAAAGCCCGACATACCATTATATATACAGCCCAGCATACCATTATATATACAGCCCAGCATACAATTACATATATATAAAGCCCAGCATACCACTATATATATACAGCCCAGCATATCGTTAGCTTTCCCTGCCACCTGGCTGCACTGATGACTGATTGTGAGGTGTCAGAATTCACTGCCCCTAAATTCTTCTCTTCTGAAGTCTCCACTAACACAGAACTGTTAATAGGATAGAGGATTCATTCTCCCCAAAAGATTATTTTTCATATGTAAATATTTATCTGCAGTCCCCAATGTTTCAACCACATCATCCACATCGCTCAATCATTTTCCATATTACTGACACCTCCAGGAATATCAACCCTATTGCACACTTCTGTGTAATCGGCAAACAGACAAACCTTACCTACCAAACCTTCTCCTATGTCACTATCCTTACCTACCAAACCTTCTCCTATGTCACTATCCTTCCCTACCACACCTTCTCCTATATCACTTTCCTTACCTACCAAACCTTCTCCTATGTCACTAATCTTACCTACCAAACCTTCTCCTATGTCACTATCCTTACCTACCAAACCTTCTCCTATATCACTATCCTTACCTACCAAACCTTCTCCTGTCACTATCCTTACCTACCAAACGTTCTCCTATGTCACTAATCTTACCTACCAAACCTTCTCCTATGTCACTATCCTTACCTACCAAACCTTCTCCTATGTCACTATCCTTACCTACCAAACCTTCTCCTATGTCACTATCCTTACCTACCAATCCTTCTCCTATGTCACTATCCTTACCCACCAAACCTTCTCCTATGTCACTATCCTTACCTACCAAACCTTCACCTATGTCACTATCCTTACCTACCAAACCTTCTCCTATGTCGCAAGCCTTACCTAACAAACCTTCTCCTATGTCACTATCCTTACCAACCAATCCTTCTCCTATGTCACTATCCTTACCTACCAAACCTTCTCCTGTGTCTCTATAATTTCCTACCAAACCTTCTCCTATGTCACTATCCTTACCTACCAAGCCTTCTCCTATGTCACTATCCTTACCTACCAAACCTTCTCCTGTGTCTCTATCATTTCCTACCAAGCCTTCTCCTATGTCAGTATCCTTACCTACCAAGCCTTCTCCTATGTCAGTATCCTTACCTACCAAGCCTTCTCCTATGTCACTATCCTTACCTACCAAACCTTTTCCTGTGTCACTATCCTTACCTACCAAACCTTCTCCTATGTCACTAATCTTACCTACCAAACCTTCTCCTATGTCACTATCCTTAACTACCAAACCTTCTCCTATGTCACTAACCTTACCTACCAAACCTTCTCCTATGTCACTATCCCTACCTACCAAACCTTCTCCTATGTCACTATCCTTACCTACCAAACCTTCTCCTATGTCACTATCCTTACCTACCAAACCTTTTCCTATGTCACTATCCTTACTTACCAAACCTTCTCCTATGTCACTATCCTTACCTACCAAACCTTCTCCTATGTCACTAACCTTACCTACCAAACCTTCTCCTATGTCACTATCCTCACCTACCAAACCTTCTCCCATGTCACTATCCTTACCTATCAAGCCTTCTCCTATGTCACTATCCTTACCTACCAAACCTTCTCCTATGTCACTAACTTCCCCTACCAAACCTTCTCCTGTGTCACTATCCTTACCTACCAAACCTTCTCCTGTGTCACTATCCTTACCTACCAAACCTTCTCCTATGTCACTATCCTTACCTACCAAACCGTCTCTTATGTCACTATCCTTACCTACCAAACCTTCTCCTATGTCACTATCCTTACCTACCAACCCTTCTCCTATGTCACTATCCTTACCTACCAAACCTTCTCCTATGTCACTATCCTTACTTATCAAACCTTCTCCTATGTCACTATCTTTACCTATCAAACCGTCTCCTATGTCACTATCCTTACCTACCAAACCTTCTCCTATGTCACTATCCTTACCTACCAAACCTTTTCCTGTGTCACTATCCTTACCTACCAAACCTTCTCCTGTCACTATCCTTACCTACCAAACCTTCTCCTGTCACTATCCTTACCTACCAAACCTTCTCCTATGTCACTATCCTTACCTACCAAACCTTCTCCTTTGTCACTACCCTTACCTACCAAACCTTCTCCTATATCACTATCCTTACCTACCAAACCTTCTCCTATATCACTATCCTTACCTACCAAACCTTCTCCTATATCACTATCCTTACCTACCAAACCTTCTCCTATGTCACTAACTTTACCTACCAAACCTTCTCCTATGTCACTATCCTTACCTACCAAGCCTTCTCCTATGTCACTATCCTTACCTACCAAACCTTCTCCTATGTCACTAATCTTACCTACTAAACCAAAAATATAAATACATCCTATGTCGGTGTCATCAGGGTCAAAGTATTGGGTGCTGGGTTACTGAAAACATAAAGTAGACTGATAGGGCTATATGCCAGGACACAGATAGGAGTATATAGGGAGTGTGCTCACCTGTGTTAAAGACATAGCAACTAATGTGCACAGGTAGTGGATTCAGGAGGAGGCAGCCATCCCAGGGGGAGTCATCAGTGAGGAACTCATCTGTGGCTATGCAAAGCACAAAGGCTCCAGACGGTGAGGAAATCTCAGCAGAAAACCAGAAATGGATCCATAGGAGTAATATGGAAATGTATTTTATTTAATTCCAAAATTATTCCATTTTTTGAGGCGCATAGGGGCCCCTTCACCAGACTTAAGTTATGGTTACCTGCTGAGGTTTGCACATTAAATCTGTGTTTTTTCCCTACTGTATGCCAGTAGTGCTGTCACTAATATTACAATACTACAATAGCAAGGGAAATAGTCTAAGTTAGGAGTGGAATTATTACTGAGCCAACCTTTCTACAGAGGAAAAGTTTATGGAGTTAGGTTCTGCTTCCTCCTTAAGAAAGGATATATTAGGGGTTTGTACTGCATTTCCCCCTGGACGTTATGGGATAAAACTTCACAGCAGCCGGATGTACTTTGTGTGATTCCTTGGATTTATTCTATCTATCTATCTATCTATCTATCTATCTATCTATCTATCTATCTATCTATCTATCTCCTATCTATCTATCTATCTATCTATCTATCTATCTATCTATCTATCTATTTATCTCCTATCTATCTATCTATCTATCTATCTATCTATCTATCTATCTATCTATCTATCTGTGGTGTCCCACTCTAAGTATTCTAAGTAAAAGTGGTAATGAAGTGGTACCTAAGTTTTGCCACTAGATTTCGCTAGTATGTATATTATGTGTAAAGAGGATGTACCATCAGGTGCATCCTCTTTAATATGACCCACGGATAGAACGCCGTCATCACGGGGAAGTCGGTGCCGTGTCCTGTCCCTCTGTGACGCGGCTTCATTGATTCTAACGGAGCCGCGTAATAGAGGGCAGGGAATTCAGCCCCAGGTCCGGTATGCGTGGATAGAACGGCGCCGTACACGGGAATCGGGCGTTTCAGAAAACGGACCGCGGCACAGGCTTCCCCGTAACAGTGCTGTTCAATCCGTGGGTCATATTAAAGAGGATGTACCTGATGGTACATCCTCTTTAAGTATTTCACAGCTGTAGTACTCAATGGGTTATTGTTCTTTGTGATTTGTTCACCAATGAGAGCTCTTTTTTCTTCACCACCTATCTCTGTTCTCTTTCTTCTTTTGCACTCTCTTCTCCACCACTCACAGCAGGTATAACATACCCTGTAGGAAGTTGTCACTTGGAGAGAGGAAGTGTAGTCTCACACTTAGTCAGTCTTAGGGTCCTATTCCACGGGCCGAGGAGGGCCCAATCAACGATGTAAACGAGCGGCGATCTGCTAGATCGCCGCTCGTTTACTGGGCCTATTCCATGGCCCCATGATCGTTGAGCGAGGGCTGCGAGGACATCGTTACCGATGTCCTTGCAGCCCTTGCAGCATCATACATTACCTGTCTAGGCTTCTTCAGAATGGCCGCTCCGTCAGCTGACCGGCAATTCTGAAGATAGAGCGCGCGGGACCCGGGGATAAAGACAGCGCGGAGAAGAAGCCTGGACAGGTAATGTATGATGCTGCTTGTCAAATCGTTGGTCGCCCGCCGTGCACCGCTATTCAACCGTAGTGATGCGTGGTGGGGAACGATGATTTTAGGTCTGGCCCTAAATGAACGATCAGCCGATGACACGAACATTGGCTGATCGTTCTCTCTATTTCACCGAACGATAATCGGCTGAATCGGGCCAAATGGGGCCGATCCGGCCGATTATCGTTACTGTGGAATAGGGCCCTTCATCTGGTTCCTGTACAGAGAAACCGAAACGGTCCCCAGCAGTCAAGTTGGGCCCTGGCTTATGCCAGGTCCCCAGTTAGAGGACGAGCTAGAGGACATATGAAGCACAGACACTATTTTCTTGAAAGCAGCACCAATAAGTAGTGCTAAGGCAAGAAGTCAAAACACGGGCACAAGTATCCTCTCTATTCTCAAGTATTCTACTTCTCCTATCTCTAGGCAGAGCACATTGCTACTTGGGTTGGGACTCTCCTGACATCCTCCTCTCTACTTCTCTGAACATACTCTACTTCTCAGTACGCAACCAAACCAGCATGTCTATACTACCTCTCCAGCTCTGAGCACAAGTCTTGTCAGCTAAGTCCAAAGTATATTGTCAAGTCACAAGTAGGGACTGACCGGACTTATAGAAAGATCATTAGGAATCTGGTAAAAATAACAACGGCAACTCAAAATTGTACTTTTGTCACAGAATAGACCAGGATACAAGGGATTATTACTACTATCCTGGATGTGTGACGTCACCCCTGTTAGGGTGAGACCTTAAATTAGTCTCCTCAGATATACCTGGCTGCTGCCTAATCAAAAATGTAATGTGACAGCTGTCTGTGAGTATCAACCAAGAGACATGAAAGCAACTTCAGTGTTCAAGCTTATCGAATTTATTAAGGGAAAATCAGTTCATATCTTTACAATTAGGTTCAAAAAATAGAAGAACCCCGTTTAGCCGCAACAACAAAAAGTTTAAAAAAAAAAAGTCCAAAAAAAGTCCCATCACTGTCCCAGAAACAAAAAAAGTCCCAAAAAAGTCCCATCACTGTCTGAAAAAAAAAAAAAAAGTCCCATCGGCTGTCCCATCACTGCACAGTTGTGTAGAGAAATGTTGGCGACTCATTGGGTATCTTGGAGTCCAAGACCGTGCACCCCAGTGCTGATGTCTGGTCCTTTATTTATGGCCAAGGGCAGTACATGTCTGTTACTGCCCATTGGGTAAACTTTCCCCCAGAAGACCACCAGAAAGTTAGCCCATCCTTGCCACTGTCACCTCCCAATGCTTTAGGGGGCCAGTTCTGCACAAGTTCTGCCTCCGCCAGCTTGCAGCCATCCACCACTTTGACTGCAGTCCAACCTGCCCCGGTGTCTTACCAACGATGTCAGGCCCGGCGCTCTCAGGCTGTCCTCCATTTTGTGAGCCTGGTGAACGAAGCCACAGTGGGCAGGAGCTCCTCCGGACCATCAGGTAGGAGATATATTAATGGCTGAGAAAAGGTCAACTAACGGTGGGAAGTGTTGTAGCCCACAAAGGGAGGAACCTTTTCTCTGCAGTGCAGCAGGGAGTCATACACTTTGTATGGCACATGTGATAAACCTCATAGTGCACAGGTTTCTTCAAACATGTCGTGCCAATTGTTGATCCCTTTTGTGGACGCGACTCCTGTGAGCAGGCATCAACGACATCATCCCACTCGTCCGTATTCTGGAAAGTGCGGTAACCAACATCATCAGTGAGGAATCCCAGGCCACCACTCCAAGGCTGACCATCCTCCTCCATGAATAGTCTGTTCGCAATCATACTGGCCTGGGTGCAATAAGGTACTGCCTCATCCTCCTCAAATAGTCTGTTCACAATCATACTGGGCTGGGTGCAATCAAGTGGTGCCGCCTCCTACAATAGTCTTATTTCAACCATACTGGTGCTACTGCCTCCTCCTCCCCCTCCTCCACACTGGGTCCAATACAGTACTATTACTGCTGCTGGTTCCACTGTCAAATGTCTGTTTTCCACCCTACTGGGTCCAAGGAACTTTGTGGGACATTTACTAACAAATCTAAAATGACGATTTTTTAAAAGATGTTTTGGCATAAATATCGATCTAATCTTTTGAGTCCAATTTATTGTTAAAGTCTAATAGCATAGTAAATGTGTCTTTAAAAAAATGGTCTTAAAAATAGTCCAAAAAAGATAGTTTTTTTTTTTTTAGCTCAATTTATTAACTGCTCAATTTGTTATAAAGTCGCATATATTGGCGCATCGCTACGTCTGCTCCGAACCAGGTGAATAATATTCACCTTTTCCCATTTCAGTCTAGTTTTCTGTGAATGCTTTTTCCTTGCTGTGTGTTGCACATAGGTAAAACAGACATGCGGATAAAATTCATTGTATAAACATAATTATTAATCAATAAACATGAGGGTGAAGGTGGTGATACATGCTGTATAGCCAGCGGGGTACGGGGGAGCTGTAGCTTATTCATGATCGGCCGCCGCTGTAAGCAAAGGAGCGGTGTGTGCGGCTGGGGAGTGGTCACTGTAGGTATCGGACTGACGTGAACAGGCTGTGGGATCTCCATATAGCGGTTGCGTAGTTGAGAGTGGGTGGAGTTAAGCGTGACCACTAAGAGCTGCTGCGGCTGTACGGAACACGCAGGAGACCGGCTGCTGATGTGTTGGAGTGCGGTGGAGTCGGCTGCGGTCGTGTGCATGTGTGGCCGAATGAGAACGGGTCCATACAGTGAGTTGATGTTTGAATATATTTGTAGAATGTAAATAGAAGGATGTGTAAGTAATAAACAAGGTAGAGGCAAATAGTGCGATGGTTAGTATGTAGTACATAAGAAGTGTGTAAGTACATGATGAAAGGATACTTAATGAATGAGAAGTACATATGAATGATATGAAATGATTACAAGATACATAGTATGAAATGATTAAAGGTACATAATGAATGATAAGTACATAATGAGACACTAAAAATGATGGAACATGAATGAATGAGTGATGTATCTTTATAGTATTATGTACGTTTAAAGGACAACTCCCGCGGGCCCCCCCCCCCCAAAAGAAAAACACAGACACACACAGACACCATACTCACCATCCCTCCGGTGACGATCGCCACTCGATTCGCCCACCGTCCGCATCTCCGCCGTCCAGCGATGTCTCTGACTTCCGGGTCCTGGGGATGGAAAAGGCTGCCAGTGCGCTTGCGCACCGGCAGCCTTTTTATTGGCTGGAGCGCATCACATGGCTTCCAGCAACCTCAGCCAATCAGGGCTAAGCAAGCTGGAAGCCATGTGATGCGCTCCAGCCAATGAAAAGGCTGCTGGTGAACATGCGCACCAGCAGCCTTTTCCGTCCCTATCACTCTCTGAAGACGCCGAGGAGGAAGAAGACCCGGACTGCCCCCCGGCTCTGACGTCGTCGTCACCAGATGCCGCCCGGGAGAAGAGGACTGTGACGATCGTAATAGGTAATGTATACATTCTTTAACTTCCGGGGGGGGGGGGGTCGGGGGTCCGAAAGTGGGGGAAGGGGGCCAGACCGGGTATTTAACCACATTACAAAGTTATATAGCTTTATAATGTGTGTTAAATAAGCTTAAAAATTTTTTCGTGGGAGTTGTCCTTTAATCATTTCATATTATGTATCTTGTAATCATTTCATATCATTCATATGTACTTCTCATTCATTAAGTATCCTTTCATCATGTACTTACACACTTCTTATGTACTACATACTAACCATCGCACTATTTGCCTCTACCTTGTTAATTACTTACACATCCTTCTATTTACATTCTACAAATATTTACAAACATCAACTCACTGTATGGACCCGTTCTCATTCGGCCACACATGCACACGACCGCAGCCGACTCCAGTGCACTCCAACACATCAGCAGCCGGTCTCCTGCGTGATCCGTACAGCCGCAGCAGCTCTTAGTGGTCACGCTTAACGCCGCCCACTCTCAACTACGCGACCGCTATATGGAGATCCCACAGCCTGTTCACGTCACTCCGATACCTACAGTGACCACTCCCCAGCCGCACACACCACTCCTTTGCTTACAGCGGCGGCCGATCATGAATAAGCTACAGCTCCCCCGTACCCCGCCGGCTATACAGCATGTATCACCACCTTCACCCTCATGTTTATTGATTAATAATTATGTTTATACAATGAATTTTATCCGCATGTCTGTTTTACCTATGTGCAACACACAGCAAGGAAAAAACATTCACAGAAAACTAGACTGAACTGGGAAAAGGTGAATATTATTCACCTGGTTCGGAGCAGACGTAGTGATGCGCCAATATATGCGACTTTATAACAAATTAAATAGTTAATAAATTGAGCTAAAAAAAAATTCTGGCGCACTTTCGCACTAATTAACAACAAAAAATCGAATTCTAAAAGTCAAATCTAATTTGGATAGTCTTGTCTAAAAAAGCTTCATAAATTCATATTAGATTTTTTTTTTGCGCAAACTAGATATATTAGACTAAAAACAGGCGCAATTAGTTTGATAAATGTCCCCTTTATGTCCTATGTCCCGTGTAATCACTTATACCTTGGCTAACTTTTTTTCACTATTTTTGCACTTAGATTTTTTCCACTTTTTTCATTGTAATAGCAACTGCCACTAAACGAAACTATACCCTATCAGACTCCCACTATTGTAGCTGCAATTATTCAGCCGTTATAGCAAGGTTCGTTTTAGGTTCGGTTCGTACAAATCCGAACTTCACGAAAGTTCGCCGGATCGAGCCGAACCGAACTTTTCAAAAGTTCGCTCATCCCTAGTCACAAGTCTGCTGTATACTACTGTATCAAGTATTCCTAAAGTAGAGTTTATTTATTTTAATTCTTTGGTGGAATCAGTAAAGTATTTCCTTCTATTAGTTACTATAACCTTTCTTATTGAATATTGTTTTAGGCCTTATGCTATTAATTTGCCAAGGTAGAAAAATCTTAATCTCCATATAGTCACACCCAGTTTATGGACTATAATGTTCAGCCTGGATGGAGATCTCCTTTAAGTATGAGACAGGCTGTACAATTACAGTAGAGCGTGGTACAATGATATTTAGGTGCTGGTACCTGACATGATGTTCAGGTTTTTATAAACTCTGAGTTACTGGCCATCATTCAGACTGGATTTACTTCATGGGATCAATATGTGACCAGTTCAAGGGCAGCTGTCTGTTCTTTTCACCCTGATGTACGAAAATGGAAACACTCTACACATAAGGATTAATACCCTCTTTTTGGGAGATCTGTGAGCTATGTCTTCTATTTTATGGCAGGATAACTAGCAGTGGTAAGATCCTCTTCACGCAGGTTATATTTGACCCAAATACCATGTGTGTGTGTTCCACTTAAAGGGGTACTCCAGTGTTTTATTTTTCTGTAACTCAACTGATGTCAGAAAGTTACAAAGATTTGTAATTTAATTCTATTTAAAAATCTTGCCTCTTTTTTGTTTGTTTTTTATGTGTATTAAATTGTGCGGTCGCCATCTTTACAAACTTTGCAAAAAACATTGCTTTAGTAACTAACTGAACTTTTTGCAAAGTTAGTAACGAATCTTGGTTCATTAGAGTTTGCTGATCTCTAGCAGAAACCATCTGCAAGCAGGCGGCACTATTTCTATCATCCCATGACTTTGCATTTAAAGTATTGCTTATTTACCATAATTTATAATTTATTTGCATTTGTTTGTTTGTGCTTTATGGTAGCATAGTCCGTACCTCACACCTCCTAATACTCTGATGTACCTGGTAAGTGCATGCCTAATACACATATGAAAGCCTAATATCATCATGTAGTATTTATGTCTCAATGAGTCAGACTGCATAAGATATTAGGCATTAATGAGCCTCAGCCCATTGACAATTGGACATCATGGTACTCTAAAGAATTTATTATGCTCTCAACTTGTTGATGGTTTCTATTCAAAAATTTGATACAAAGTTAATAAAAAAAAAAAAAGAAAACAAAAACAAAAAACATAAATGTAAAGAACATGCAATAGTGTGGACATACAACCGTAATACAGGTGCAAAAAGTTGGCTTACTATGGCCGAACATGTGTGTTTTCCCTTAATAGAAAATAAGGGCAGACCAATATAGGTTTACTGAATTATTTCACATACGGTGACACAGCAATCTTGGTAGTTGTAAATTTTAAAGAAGACACAAAAGCTTAGTGGTTCTTCAGGTTGGATCCCAGGGGAGTTAAACAACTAGAGATAAAGCACTCTTGGTATGCTGCAGTGTCGGCTGCGGGATGCAGGTCTGTATGAGACATAGATGGCACAAAGCTCTGGACCTGGCTAGAAGCCCATGTAGGTTCCAGGAATGCAATGAGGTACTTGAGCACCTTACCCTCTCTGATTTTGGATGTCCCTTCTTTCACAGAAGTAATGTTTTCTTGAGAATGTTTGATATCCCTTGTGAACTTTTTCATATACAGTGAGACAGAAATCTTGACAGAGGCACAAAAACTTAATGGTTATATTCACACTAAGTGGAACTTGAATGCAATGAGGTACTTGAGCACCTTACCCTCTCTGATTTTGGATGTCCCTCCTTTCACAGAAGTATTATTTTCTTGAGAATGTTTGATATCCCTTGTGAACTTTTTCATATACAATGAGACAGAAATCTCGACAGAGGCACAAAAACTTAATGGTTATATTCACACTAAGTGGAACTTTAACTTAAAAGGGGAAGTCAGGGACAGTTTTTACAAACTTGCCAGGGAGGGGGTGGGTGAGAAAAACAATGTGGACTTCCCGGCTCCAGTACTGGTACCAGCCATCCGCTGCTCTGGTCCCTGGTCCCTAGCCGCTTCCTAGTAGAGACTGGACCTGGGATGTGATATATATGACCTGCCCAACCAGCAGTGGGACACTGCTACAGCTGCTGCCTGGCTGAGTTTGCCAGGATCGTCACATCTTGGGTCCGGTTTCAAGACCAGGAAGTGGCCAGGGACCGAAGCAGCGCTGGAGTCAGGGAGGTAAGTGCACATTATTTTTTTTTACCTACCTCCTTCCGGCAAGTTCGAAAAAAAATGTACCTGCCCAGACTTCTCCTTCTCTTTTAGAAGAGATTAACTACAGTACAGAAATATTCAATACTTCCTGTTACTTCACACAGCGCCACATTCAATATCTGTGAGCCAATATTGGACGTGTCCACTCTTACCTTCCACTAAGTTTGTTAAAGGGAAACTACAATTATCTAACTTATCGATATGTCCCTATTGGGCACGAGGCTCTGAGGATGAAGGTAATTTTCTTACCTTGATCCTTAGCGCAGTTTCCGAGCTATCACGAGATTAATACTTATGCTAATTAGGTGTTCTGGTGCACTGGGGGCGGGACTACCACCCTGCACCGATCCGCCCCAGCCAGCCAGCTTCTTCTAATAAATATCAGCGGAGTGGGCCTTCATCTTTCATCCTCAGTGTTCAGTGCTCTATAGGGAGATATGAGAAGGTTCGATTTTTCTAACCTACTGGTTTCCCCTTAGGCTATGTTTGCACAATGTTTTTTTTTTGTTTTTTTTTTTGGGGGGGGGGATGTTTTGCATAAAATGGACAAGTTTTGGTAGCCAAAGACATAGCCTTAAAGAGGTTGTCAGGGGGGCAAAAAAAAGTCTTACCTGTTCTACTCCCTGGCACTCTATTTCACTCCTCGGAAGCTTTCTCGGAAATATATCTTTCAAGATGAGAGTGGGCTGTACGTTGCCGGAATTGCTAGAGAGACCACGCCCACATGGGATTCCCGATAGCTGTCTGATGTCTTGGATGGGGGAATACGTGTTCTGGTCTGATGAGAACATAGGTGAACTTATTGGCCAGGATTCCAGAAGGCAGGCAACACTTCATCACCAACAGAACGCCGTATTGGCAGTGAGGCATGGTGGGGGAAGCTTTTTGCTTTGGGGCTGTTTTTTTGGTGATCGTGTTATATTATATGTAACTGTATGACTATACCCTCATGTTATATTATATGTAACTGTATGACTATATCCTCATGTTATATTATATGTAACTGTATGACTATATCCTCATGTTATATTATATGTAACTGTATGACTATACCCTCATGTTATATTATATGTAACTGTATGACTATATCCTCATGTTATATTATATGTAACTGTATGACTATAACCTCATGTTATATTATATGTAACTGTATGACTATACCCTCATGTTATATTATATGTAACTGTATGACTATACCCCCATGTTATATTATATGTAACTGTATGACTATACCCTCATGTTATATTATATGTAACTGTATGACTATACCCTCATGTTATATTATATGTACCTGTATGGCTATACCATCATATTATATTATATGTAACCCCATGACTATACCCTAATGTTATATTATATGTAACTGTATGACTATACCCTCATGTTATATTATATGTAACTGTATGACTATACCCTCATGTTATATTATATGTACCTGTATGGCTATACCATCATATTATATTATATGTAACCCCATGACTATACCTTAATGTTATATTATATGTAACTACATGAATATACCCTCATGTTATATTATATGTAACTACATGACGAAGGAAAAGTCCAGCACCAAGATGAGCGGATAAAAGCAATTCGTCCTTCTTTATTAGTAATACTTCACATTACAGGAAACAAACATGCGGATGTTGACGCGTTTCGGCGTCTCTCACACCTTGTTGGTGCTGGACTTTTCCTTCGCATTTGCTGCCCTGGCTCCGGGCTTTGCCATTCACTGATAGTGGATACAGCTGGTAAGCTGACCTCAACCAGCATTGTTGTAACCACATGACTATACCCTTATGGTATATTACATGTAACCATATGACTATACCCTCATGTTATATTATATGTACCTGTATGACTATACCATCATATTATATTATATGTAACTGTATGACTATATCCTCATGTTATATTATATGTAACTGTATGACTATACCCTCATGTTATATTATATGTAACTGTATGACTATACCCTCATGTTATATTATATGTAACCACATGACTATACCCTCATGTTATATTATATGTAACTGTATGACTATACCCTCATGTTATATTATATGTAATTATATTACTATACCCTCATGTTATATTATATGTAACTGTATGACTATACCCTCATGTTATATTATATGTAACTGTATGACTATACCCTCATGTTATATTATATGTAACTGTATGACTATACCCTCATGTTATATTATATGTAACTGTATGACTATACCCTCATGTTATATTATATGTAACTGTATGACTATACCCCCATGTTATATTATATGTAACTGTATGACTATACCCTCATGTTATATTATATGTAACTGTATGACTATACCCTCATGTTATATTATATGTAATTATATTACTATACCCCCATGTTATATTATATGTAACCACATGACTATACCCTCATGTTATATTATATGTAACCACATGACTATACCCTCATGTTATATTATATGTAACTGTATGACTATACCCTCATGTTATATTATATGTAACTGTATGACTATACCTTCATGTTATATTATATGTAACTGTATGACTATACCCTCATGTTATATTATATGTAACTGTATGACTATATCCTCATGTTATATTATATGTAACCACATGACTATACCCTCATGTTATATTATATGTAACTGTATGACTATACCCTCATGTTATATTATATGTAATTATATTACTATACCCCCATGTTATATTATATGTAACCACATGACTATACCATCATATTATATTACATTATATATTTTTGAAATCCAAACTTTATTCTTACAGTTAAGAAAGGAGTAAAAAAAAATCCCTATTAATTTACTTTGAACAGAATTGAAGTATCCTAAAAATCAGTTGATAAAAAGTAAAATCAATCAGTGTATAAATCAAACCTTTTTGTATTTTATGTGATTTTATTACAGTAAATATTGGCAAAGAGCGCGGTATTCCCCTTCTCCAGCTCATTGACAGTCCCTGAGAATTTTTTTTTTTCCCGTAGTGACTTCCCGTAGTCACGCTGCTGTCATCAGCCATTGTTCTGGTAAATGGCGAGTTAAACAGATATATCCAAGCGTAAAATACTAAAAAATGGTCCCTGCGGACGCCTGGGGGCTGTTGTTTGAAATCAAGTACATATCAATTGAGCATCGGTGAGCAGATCCAATGATAAATTCTATTCCACAGACGCGTTATAAATTACATTTTTTTTTCCCTTCACGATCTTGCCTCATCTCACCTCCCCAGAGGCCCTTGAAGTGAAAACTATGATTGTGTTGTGGAAATGTTTGCTCAGCTTGAGCGGGGCCATTAACATCGCATGTGCCAATCCGCTCCCAATGACACCCCCCACTCCGACCCCCCCCCCCTACAAAATGCAATATGTGCCGGGTAATTTTTCTGTTCATTATCTTATTGTCTTCTGTAAGTACAAGGTTAGATTGAATTACTGCAGGCTCCGTTGTCTATTTGTGATTCTTCTCTCATGCCGAGCCGCTAATGAATGGGCAATTTAGTCAATCTTTTCAATCGGTTACTTCTGTACGTCAGCCACTTAATTACTCCCTCACTTTCAGCTCCTTTTTATGGCAACTACATTAACTGGTTATAGGGCCCCAGTAGTCAAATAGGAGACTGTTATTATTAATTTTTTTAAACTATAAGGATTTTTCTTTTTCTTTTTCTTTTTTAATTTTGAAAAAAATTCCTAAAATTAAAATTTTTATTAACTGCTCACAAATATTTGGATTTAATATTTATTTATAAATCAAAAAAAAAATTTAAATAATTTCTACAATGGACAGACCGCCCAGTTAGTAAATTTTTTTTATTTGTTGGTAAAGATAAAATACGTGTCAGTCACTGAGATATTTGGAGTTAGCGTTGCCTGGGGCACAGTGTAAATACAATTTTATTTAGCAATTGTGAGTCATTAAATTGCACATTTCTCATTAGTGACCCGAAAAGGCTATGTTTACATAATGGAGGAGCCTTATTTTCAACAGCTTTTTGCATCTAATTTTTTTTTTTTTAATAAACCATTTACTGATCGAAATGAGGGTCAGAAAACAGTGTGTGAACACAGCCTTAAGGGGTTTCACACACACACACACACACACACACACACACAGTTTTTATTATTTTTTTGCCAAAGCTAGAGGTGGATCCAGTAGGAAGAAAAAAAATTAAAATCCACTTCTGTATTTTGTAAAAAAAAAAAAAAAAATTGTGTGTAAAACCACCACTAATTTATTTTAGATTATGTTCGCACAAAGTATTTTTTTTATGTCAATAATTTTTGTCATTAAAAAAGTGTTGCGTTGAAGTCAAACAATGGCCGTTATTCCTACAGTGTATTGAACAACAGGCGTTGTTTGGTACAGCCGTGGACATAATTGACATGTTAATTATTTCCGTCTGTTGTGCATTGAAATCAATGGAATTTTCTGTGCAATAAGAGCCGTTGTTGGACTACAAGGGCAGTTGTAGCTATGGCCAGGACAGCTATGTCCACACAATGCCAAAAATGGAGAAAAGGCGGCCGCTTTTGCAATTTAAAATAAAGTTCGTTTTTGCCGTGATTTAACTGACTACAATGGCAGTGCATTGAGGTCAATGGAAAGACGGACTTCCAATGCATACAATGTATTGAATAACGGACGTCAAAATAATGTTCATGTTATGTCTTTTGCAAACAGGGAACGTTTCTTATGAGCTGTTTACAGTTTATGGCTAGGTTCACACAACGTTTAACAATGGCCGCTGTTAAAAAGCCGGTAGCCGGGCTGCACACAGCCTGTTCCTGCAGCCGATACCTCCGTATTGGCTGCAGGCATGTTCTTTTTTCACAATTGATTTGTGGGCATCGGCGGCTGTGCCCGCAAATCAATTAGTCATTCACTCCAATGCAATGTGCGGCCGTGCTGCACATTGCGATGTGTAAACAGCTGATGTTTCCGGATGCTGTTTAGTGAACAGCGTCCGGAAATTATTGACAGGCACATTATTCTATCGCCCGTTCTAAAGATCGGGCGTTAGAATAACAATGTGAGAACACAGCGGGCGGCATTGCGGGCGGCAATTGCAATCAGTGTCCGTTCTTTACTTTAAAAGAACATTGTGTGAACATAGCCTTTCTTTTGTCACCGTTCTTTCTCTGTTTTTACTATTAAATTCTATGGACTTTTCAATTAAGACGCACCCAAAGGCCAATTAATAACCCAAACTAAAATAATGTACCAACAGCCGTCATTGCACTAAGGAGGGGCCAGGCTGCTAATCGATGTCCGTTATTTCAAAATGATGGACGTAATTTAAAACGGAGCTGAAAAAAACGTTGTGTGAACATAGCCATACTAAGAAAGTGGAAGTCAGAGACTTCACCCTCGATTACTGAATGGTTTGCGGAAATTCAGTTTTTTCAGAGAAAGGAAGAACTAAGGACTGAACACGATAAAAATTCTAATATTGCTGCAATGTGGTCGGTATGGACTGCGTTTATGGACACTCCGCTGTACAGCTCTTATTCTGCGCAGAACAAGGCGGTATCCTCTGAGGGTCTGTGCCTTATTTTTTTTTCCATATCTTTCTCTCTTCTCGTCTGTGGGACTGTGCTGGCTTTTCTCTTTTACTATTCTCTCTTTTTTGTTCTCTATTAGAGATGAGCGAACCTGGAGCATGCTCGAGTCGATCCAAACCCGACCTTTCGGCATTTGAATAGCGGTGGCTGCTGAACTTGGATAAAGCCCTAAGACTATGTGGAAATCATGGATATAGTCATTGGCTGTATCCATGTTTTCCAGACAACCTTAGAGCTTTATCCAACTTCAGCAGCCACCGCTAATCAAATGCCGAACGTTCGGGTTCAGATCGACTCGAACCCGAACCCGGTTGCTCATCTCTATTCTCTATATCTCTTTCTTGATTTCCTTAAATTGTTTCAATTAGTTCAAAGCTACTTTCTTTCTTGTTGGGTCTTAGTGTTGGCATCCTGAGACACGAGGAGTGCTGTCACTAGAATGATGTTGAATGTCAGAATTCTTGATCTGTTTTTACTTATATTTTGTACCTACTGATGAACCTCACCTTTCCTTTCCTTCTGTATTCATAAAATTCTTTTTCAATAAAAGTTTTTAATAAGAAAAAAAATCAGCAGCAGTTTGTAGATACAGGATGGAACTGCAGATCCCCATAATGCAGTAGATTAGTACAACAAGCTAGAATAGAGAAGCAGGGCTGCTGTCAGAGGTCTGTGTGGTCACATGACAGCAATGGGGAAGGGTGTGTGTTCAGCATGGACCAATCAGGAAGTGAGAATCACAGATCTGTGCAGGAGGACAGTGACAGAACCTTTTTTATACAGCAGTGTGAATGGAGGAGTGTAAGTGCAGGCACATTAGAGCAGCAGTGTGTATAGCTGAGTGTGAGTGTAGGTACATTATAGCAGGAATGGAGAGGATGGGAAACACAAGGGCTGACAGTGACTGCAGGGAGCAGGAATGAATGAGCAGGGCTGATGTGGGCACAGTATATCAGCACTCTGTCCAGGGAGAGAGGGGTTAAAACTATGAAGAGATTACCTCCACAGCCCTGTCCCCTGATGTAAGCCCCAGCCTGAAGTGGATCTCCTATGATTTGGAAGGTGAGGGAGACTTCCTGGGTCAGAGTACAGTGCTGTAGACCCCGCTATGCAGACCATGCCCCTTCCCCACTCACTCTCCCACCCAGTACAGGAAGCTTTTAAACCAAAGCAATGCTCGTAAACCAAGTTACAATTTTGAAAATATTTTAGCTCTTCTAGTAAAACGCTCTCAATCCAAGTTACTCTTAAACCAAGGTACCACTGTATATATATATATATATATATATATATATATATATATATATATATATACGAAAGGCAGATCTCCATTTTTTATTTCCTTTTTGGTAAATAATAATTTAAAAAGTAAGTAAAAATTCTAACAGCCTGGATCTATAACGATTGCGGCAATTTGGAATCTGTGAACATTACTTGAATTATTTTCTTATGAGTGTAAATCAATGCATATGTCTAAATTGGTAGCAGATTCCAATACCTTGCAAATAGGGATGAGCGAACCGAACCGTAATGAACCAGATTCGTTACGAACTTTGCAAAAAGTTCAGTTCGTCACTGAACTGAACTTTGAGAAAGTTCGTAACTAATCTGGTTAAAATAACAATAACAAATAAAATCACAGAATAGACCAGGATACTCCTGTATTACTCCTATAATCCCTTGTATCCTGGTTTTCTGTGAATATTAAAATGTGTGACGTCACCCCTGTTAGGGTGAAACCTTAAGTTAGTCTCCTCAGATATATCTGGGTGCTGCCCAATCAAAAATTTAATCAACCAAGTATCAACCAAGACACATGAAAGCAACTTCAGTGTTCAAGCTGATCTACTTTATTAAAGCTTCAAAAAATAAAATAGGAAAACCCCGTTTAGCCGCAACAAAAAAAGTAAAAAAAAAAAAAAAAAAGGCCCATCACTTTCCCACACAAAAAAAAAGTCCCATCACCTGTCCCATCACTGCACAGTTGTGTAGGGAAATGTTGGGGACTCATTGGGATTCTTGGTGTCCAAGACCGAGTGCGGATGTCTAGTCCTTTAATTATGGGCAAGGGTAGTACATGTCTGTTACTGCCCATTGGGTCAACATCCTCCCAGAAGACCACCAGAAAGTTAGCCCATTCTTGCCACTGTCACCTCCCAGTGCTTTAGGGGTCCAGTCCTGCACAAGTTCTGCCTCCGCCAGCTTGCAACCATCCACCGCTTTGACTGCAGTCCAACCTGCCCCGGTGTCTTACCAACGATGTCAGGCCCGGCGCTCTCAGGCTGTCCTCCATTTTGTGAGCCTGGGTGAACGAAGCCACAGTGGGCAGGAGCTCCTCCGGACCATCAGGGAGGAGATATATGAATGGATGACCCCACGTCAACTAATGGTGGGAAGTGTTGTAGCTGACAATGGGAGGAACATTGGGGGAGATTTACTAACAAATCTAAAAACACGATTTTGGCAAAGATGTTTTGGCATAATTTCGAATCTAATGTGTTTGGTCAAATTTATGTAAATTGTCTAATAGCATAGTAAATGTGTCTTAAAAATAATGGTCTTTTAATTAGTCTAATAAATTCACCTGGCTCGGAGCAGACTAAGCGATGCACCAATATATGCGACTTTTGAAAAAAATTGCGCAGTTAAAATTTTTTTTCTAAAACAGAATTCTGGCGCACTTTCGATCTAATTAACAACAAAAAATCTAAATCAAAAAGTTGCATCTAATTTGCATAGTCTTGTCTAAAAAAGCTTCATACATTCATATTAGATTTACTTTGAGCGCAAACTAGATACTGTATATTAGACTAAAAACAGGCGCAATTAGTTTGATAAATGTCCCCCATTGTCTCTGCAGTGCAGCAGGGAGGGCTGAGTCATACACCTTGTATAAACCTCACAGTGCACAGGTTTCTTCGAACATTTCCTGCCAATTGTTGATCCCTTTTGAGGACGCGACTCTGTTTGTGAGCAGGCATGACTATGGGATCAATGACATCATCCCACTCGTCCATGTTCTGGAAAGTGCGCTGAACAACATTATCAGCGAGGATTCCCAGGCCACCACAACAAGGCTGAACATCCTCCTCCTCCGTCAATTGTCTGTTCTCAATCATACTGGCCTGGGTGCAATAAGGTACTGCCTCCTCCTCCTCCTCAAATAGTCTGTTCTCAATCATACTGGCCTGGGTGCAATGAGGTACTGCCTCCGCCTCCTCCTCAAATAGTCTGTTCTCAATCATACTGCCCTGGGTGCAATGAGGTACTGCCTCCTCCTCCTCAAATAGTCTGTTCTCAATCATACTGGCCTTGGTGCAATCAAGTGCTACTGCCTCCTCCTCCTCCATCAATTGTCTGTTCTCAACCACACTGGGTCCAATACAGTACTATTACTGCTGCTGGTTCCACTGTCAAATGTCTGTTTTCCACCCTATTGGGTCCAAGGAACTTTGTGTCCTATGTCCCATGTTATCACTTACACCTTGTCTAATTTATCATTGTAGCACTGGATTTGGCATCAGAGTCTTCTCTGATCCCGGCAGTTATGCCATAGTCGTCCTTCCATCAGTGGTCACGGTCCTCCCATATGACCTTGTTATTCCTTATTTATAGGATAGGGGCATAATATGCTGAGTGCTGGGGTTCCCAATGCTGGGACCCTCAGCGATATCTAGAACCACGGTGAAATGAATACATGCTGGACTTAGAAGTGTTTAGCAGCCCACAGACAATGAATGGAGAGCGGGTCATTCATTGTTTAATTACTGCGCCACCGTTTCTGGTTTCTGTCCAATAAATAGGGGATAACAAAGTATGATATGAATACCCCTCCACTACCATTGACCCTTGACTATTGTGTCCGGGTACATTGGGTGCATAGGGTACATATAGTTGGGTGTTTAGGATACACATAGTTTTGTGGTTAGGGTACATATACAGTGGTGCCTTGGATTACGAGCATAATTCGTTCCGGGACCGTGCTTGTAATCCAAATCACTCTTAAACCAAAGCAAATTTTTCCATAAGAAATCATTGAAATGCCGACAATTGGTTCCACATCCCAAAAATAATGATTTTTCATTCTGAATAACATGTAGAACAGATAATACAAACATTTATCAACAGCTGAATATGTGATATTATAAGTTACCGTACAGTATAGCAGTCAGCATGTGGAGTATAGTGTATAGTAACTGCATAAACCTGATAACACAGGAGGAGTTTGTAGATACAGGATGGAACTGCAGATCCCCATAATGCAGGAGCGTAGTACAACAGGCTAGAATAGAGAAGCAGGGCTGCTGGCAGAGGTCTGTGTGGTCACATGGCAGCAATGGGGAAGGTGGTCTGTGTTCAGCATGGACCAATCAGGAAGTGAGAATCACAGAGCTGTGCAGGAGGACAGTGACAGAAACTTCTCTATACAGCAGTTTGAATGGCTGAGTGTAAGTGCAGGCACATTATAGCAGGAATGGTGAAGATGGGAAACACAAGGACTGACAGAAATTTCAGGGAGCAGGAAGGAATGAGAAGGGCAGATGTGGGCACATACATGCAGCACTCTCTGACTGGGTTAGGGAGGGGTTACAGCTATAAAGAGATTACTTCCACAGTCCTGTCCCCTGATGTAATCTCCAGCCTGAAGTGGATCTTCTATGATTTGGAAGGTGAAGGAGACTTCCTGGGTCCGAGTACAGTGCTGTAGACCACCCTTTGCAGACCACTCCCCTCCCCCACTCCCCCTCCCACTCAGCACAGGGAGCTCTTAAACCAAAGCAATGCTCTCAAACCAAGTTACAATTTTAAAAAACTGTGAGCTCTTCTTGCAAAACGCTGTTAATCCAAGTTACTCTTAAACTAAGGTACCACTGTAGTTAGATGGTTAGGGTACATATAGTTGGGTGGTTAGGATACATATAGTTGGGTGGTAAGGGTACATATATTTGGTTGGCTAGAGTACATATAGTTGGGTGGTTGGGATACATATAATTGGGTGGTAAGGGTACATATATTTGGTTGGCTAGAGTACATATAGCTGGGTGGTTAGGATACATATAGTTGGGTGGTAAGGGTACATATATTTGGTTGGCTAGAGTACATATAGCTGGGTGGGTAGAGTTCATATAGTAGCAAAAAACAATCATTTGCACCGATATAACATTTTCCCATGATTATAGTGATATCTATCAGTTTGCAGGATGTGAATGGTTAGCGGCCAGTCATTTCCTATCTGGGTAATTCTTGCTTTGTATCCAAATCTTGTACAATCTTTCTCTGGAATACGGGAGACATGCCTGTGTCCACCCCAGTAAATTATTGCATTTCAATGAAAACAGTTATTTAAAAAGACTTATCCGAGGGAGGCGTCTCAATAGCCCGTTCTCCTGCCAGCTTGCCATACTTCATTGGAAGTGACACTTTGATAGCCGCAGTTTTTCCTGCCTAGTGACCTTCACGCTGGCCATCGATTCCCAGTGGCCATCAACTCCAGGCAATTGGTATGACAGGCCAGGCCAGAGGTCACTTGTTAAATAAAGCTCCTGGACTACTAGACATTTGAAGTTTCAATGAAAATGGAAATCTGCAGGTTCATCTCGGCAGCCGCTTGTTCTTCTGTCTGACACTGGGACTTGGTGGAGTTAAATGGCTTGATAAGTTACTCCGGGCTGTCATCTCCGCTAATTCATCTCACAAAAGGTGGCGATATACGGCATATGGCGCAGATAAGAGTAAATAGGGGGCGCTTATCTCCTGACTTCAACTGTGCATATGATTTACAATGTAATATCCATATATCTAAATGACACAGTCCAAGGCACGATGGCACTGCCGCTGCTTAGAGGGAATCCTGTATTCGCTATGAGAATAATATTTGCATCTGAGTCCAGCTGTGTATTACCAATATAGTCATTTCTGTCAATGGAGTTTAAAGAGAAAATCTATTAACATACGTCCATCACCATTTTACAGTTTACATATAGAATTAAAAGGGTTATCAATGAGTTAAAAATTGATGACCTGTGTATAGGGTGGGACTTCAGTATTAACTCTGACCAGTGGCGTCGCTAGGCTTAATCATTTGGGGCCCAAGCCCCGAATGATTTCAGCCTAGCCCCAAAAGTCTTTTTGATGCCGCCAGCGCCGAAATAACAGCAGCCGGGGCCTGTGATACATCACTATCAGTGGCCCCAGGTTGCTGTTACTTCAGCGCTGGCGGGCCGCGGGAGCGGGATCAGCCGGCGCCACTTAGTGCCGTCGTACGTCCGGACGCCATCGTGACGTCATCACCCCGCTCTTCATTGGACGGAGGGCCGCAGTGGACGGCCGCACGCTCTGGCCCCGCCTCTCTCTTCTTTACCTCAGGGTGCTGCACGGGGGTGAGTATTGTAACCCCCAGGGGAGTTACTGTATGTGTAGTGTGTGTGTGTTGGAGGAGGATGGGAGTAGTGTGTGTGTGTGTTGGAGGAGGATGGGAGTAGTGTGTGTGTGTGTGTGTTGGAGGAGGATGGGAGTAGTGTGTGTGTGTGTGTGTGTGTGTAGGAGGAGGAGGATGGGAGTAGTGTGTGTGTGTGTAGGAGGAGGAGGATGGGAGTAGTGTGTGTAGGAGGAGGAGGATGGGAGTAGTGTGTGTGTGTGTAGGAGGAGGAGGATGGGAGTAGTGTGTGTGTGTGTGTGTGTGTGTAGGAGGAGGAAGATGGGAGTAGTGTGTGTGTGTGTATGTGTAGGAGGATGGGGGTAGTGTGTGTGTAGGAGGAGGAGGATGGGGGTAGTGTGTGTGTAGGAGGATGGGAGTAGTGTGTGTGTGTGTGTGTGTGTGTAGGAGGAGGATGGGGGTAGTGTGTGTAGGAGGAGGAGGATGGGAGTAGTGTGTGTGTGTGTGTGTGTGTAGGAGGAGGAGGATGGGAGTAGTGTGTGTGTGTAGGAGGATGGGGGTAGTGTGTGTGTAGGAGGAGGAGGATGGGGGTAGTGTGTGTGTAGGAGGAGAAGGATGGGGGTAGTGTGTGTAGGAGGAGGAGGATGGGAGTAGTGTGTGTGTGTTTGTAGGAGGAGGATGGGGGTAGTGTGTGTGTGTGTGTAGGAGGAGGAGGATAGGAGTAGTGTGTGTAGGAGGAGGAGGATGGGAGTAGTGTGTGTGTGTTTGTAGGAGGAGGATGGGAGTAGTGTGTGTGTGTGTGTAGGAGGAGGAAGATGGGAGTAGTGTGTGTGTAGGAGGATGGGGGTAGTGCAGGGCCGCTTTAACCAGAGGGCACATGATGCACGTGCACCGGGCCCACTGGTTAAAAGGGCCCCCCAAGCAGGCCGGCCGTTGCTATGTGCGACCAATGCGGTCGCACAGGGCTCCGGCCATCAGCCTGTCAGGGGGGAGCGCCTTGGATGGGTAATCTACTTACCCCTCCATGGCGCCCCCTGCAGGGCCCCCCCGTCCGCCGCTGCCCCCGCCCGCCCGCTGCTGCTGCGGCGCTTCAGCGCTGCAGCAGCAGCGACACTGACAGAGAGAGAGCCATTGGCTCCCTTCCTTTCAGTCACTCTTGTGGCCGCACTTCCTGCGGTCACAAGAGGCCGCACTCACCCTCTAGCGCCCGACGTCACTAGAGCGTCGGCGCGAGGGTAAGGGGAGTGCAGCCTCTTGTGACCACAGGCAGTGCAGCCACAGGAGGGAAGAGAAGAGGAACACGTGGATCCAGGTGAGTAACAGTGTTTGTTTTTTTAAATGTTATATGTTAGGGGGAGCTATATACTATGGGGGGGGGGCACAGGGGGCTATATACTATGGGGGGCACAGGGGGCTATATACTATGGGGAGCACAGGGGGCTATATACTATGGGGGGGGGGGCACAGGGGGCTATATACTATGGGGGGGGGGCACAGGGGGCTATATACTATGGGGGGCACAGGGGGCTATATACTATGGGGAGCACAGGGGGCTATATACTATTGGGGAGCACAGGGGGCTATATACTATGGGGGGGCACAGGGGGCTATATACTATGGGGGAGCACAGGGAGCTATATACTATTGGGGAGCACAGGGGAGCTATATACTATAGGGGAGCACAGGGGGCTATATACTATGGGGGAGCACAGGGGGCTATATACTACTGGGGAGCACAGGGGAGCTATATACTATAGGGGAGCACAGGGGGCTATATACTACTGGGGAGCACAGGGGAGCTATATACTATGGGGAAGCACAGGGGAGCTATATACTATGGGGGAGCACAGGGGAGCTATATACTATGGGGGAGCACAGGGGAGCTATATACTATGGGGGAGCACAGGGGGCTATATACTATGGGGGAGCTATATACTATGGGGGAGCACAGGGGGCTATATACTATGGGGGAGCACAGGGGACTATATACTACTGGGGAGCACAGGGGTCTATATACTATGGGGAGCACAGTGAAGCTATATACTATGGGGGAGCACAGGGGAGCTATATACTACTGGGGAGCACAGGGGAGCTATATACTACTGGGGAGCACAGGGGGCTATATACTACTGGGGAGCACAGGGGAGCTATATACTATGGGGGAGAACAGGGGGCTATATACTACTGGGGAGCACAGGGGGCTATATACTATGGGGGAGCACAGGGGGCTATATACTATGGGGGAGCACAGGGGAGCTATATACTATTGGGGAGCACAGGGGGCTATATACTATTGGGGAGCACAGGGGAGCTATATACTATGCGGGAGCACAGGGAGCTATATACTATTGGGGAGCACAGGGGTCTATATACTATTGGGGAGCACAGGGGTCTATATACTATGGGGGAGAGCACAGGGGGGCTATATAATATGGAGAGCACAGGGGGCTATATACTATTGGGGGGGAGCACAGGGGGGCTATATACTATTGGGGGAGAGCACAGGGGGGCTATATACTATTGTGGGAGAGCACAGGGGGGGGCTATATACTATTGGGGAGAGTGCACAGGGGGGCTATATACTAATGGGGGAGCGCACAGGAGGGCTGTATATAACTGGAGGAGCACATGAGGGTCTATATACTACAGGGACACCTTAAAACTATGGAGGCACAGAGGGGTGTAACTATGTAGGGGTACAGAGGGGTGTAACTACTGTATAGGGGTACAAGGGACCTAACTACTGTATGTGTTGGAGCCTAAAATATTTGTCTGGCAGATTCTGGAGAGAAGATTCACAGCCAGGAGAAGACTTCAAGGTGGCCCAGGCTGGCTGGAGAGAAAAAGAAAAGGTGACAGACTCTGATCGGAGAAGACGCCCCCGGTGAGTCACTGGATGTAACTGCACTCTGTTATAGGGTTGTAGTGTTAGGGGTCATGATGTGGCGGTATTATGTAATGGTATCATTGGTGATATCTTTCTGTTTTGTTTAGTGCAGTTTTTATGTAATATGTAATCACTGTATGGTGGAAATAGTGTTATAAGGTAACTACTGTATGTATTGGGGCTCTTGATACAGTGTGGGGGCAAATTCAGTACATTATACAATGTGCCGAAAGGGAAGGGGGGGGCCCACTCTTGAGGGCTGTGCACTGGGCCCACCAATGTATTAAAACGGCCCTGGGGTAGTGTGTGTGTAGGAGGAGGAGGATGGGAGTAGTGTGTGTGTGTGTGTAGGAGAAGGAGGATGGGAGTAGTGTGTGTGTGTAGGAGGATGGGGGTAGTGTGTGTGTAGGAGGAGGAGGATGGGAGTAGTGTGTGTAGGAGGAGGAGGATGGGGGTAGTGTGTGTGTAGGAGGAGGATGGGGGTAATGTGTGTGTGTGCAGGAGGATGGGGGTAGTGTGTGTGTAGGAGGAGGAGGATGGGGGTAGTGTGTGTGTAGGGGGAGGAGGATGGGGGTAGTGTGTGTGTGTAGGGGGAGGAGGATGGGGGTAGTGTGTGTGTGGATGGGTCAGATGGGGTAGTGTGTAGGGGGGCAGGTTTATTGTAGGCAGAGGGGGGAACTTTATTACTATGGTGGGTACAGTAGGTGCTATATTACTATATAGGGACATAGCAGTGGGGGGCATTTTTACTATGCGGGACACAGCAAGGGGCAATATTACTATATTTGGGTGCACAGCAGGAGACATTACTACTATATGAGGGGCACAGCAGGAGACATTACTACTATATTACTACATGAGGGGCACAGCAGGAGGTAGTATTACTATGTGGGGCGCAGCAGGAGACATTATTACTATATGGAAGCACAGCAGGGGACATTATTACTATATGGAGGCACAGCAGGAGATATTACTACTATATGAGGGGCACAGCAGGAGGTATATGTCACAGAATCACGGTTTAAAACATACCTTTTATTTCTATATTTAAAATTCCTGTTCCAAATGGCACACGAAGATAGATCTATATTGCAATTTTTCTTAGCAATAAATATATATAGGACCTATCACCTTTCGGTAAAAAGGGCCCAAAATCTAAGTCTCAATATCTCGTCTCAACGCGTTTCACCCGGACCATAAGCCGGGCTCCTCAGGAGACTCTCAATAATGATATAATAGCCAGGTAAAATGACCCCAATATTCTCATTGGTTATATCACAAACAACCAAGATATGGTGATATAAAGTAAGGTACAACCAAGGAGAACTACAAGTACATAAATAGTCAGATAAATAAGTAGATACAAAGAGAACCAGAATCATCATTACTGGCACACGGAGGAAGAAGGGACGTGAGTCATCCCTGCTGGGATGCTATTCTTTCTCTTTCTATGAATGTGTAATCTGCTTTTTTTGAATGTCCTTGTGTGTTGTTAGTGCTGATAACTTCCTCATATATTTATCACATAATGGGGACATATTTTCTGTGATTATACTCAGTGCATTTATCTATATAACAATACAACAGATATAATATGTGGATGGAAATACCGGTGTCTGCTTCATGCTCCAAGTGTATATCGGGGGTGTAGCGGATAGATGGATGTAGCCACATAGGGACATTTATTACCAGCAGTGGGACTCACATTAGGGGTACCTACATACATAATTTATACCCCTATCCCTCCTCTTTGTATCTACTTATTTATCTGACTATTTATGTACTTGTAGTTCTCCTTGGTTGTACCTTACTTTATATCACCATATCTTGGTTGTTTGTGATATAACCAATGAGAATATTGGGGTCATTTTACCTGGCTATTATATCATTATTGAGAGTCTCCTGAGGAGCCCGGCTTATGGTCCGGGTGAAACGCGTTGAGACGAGATATTGAGACTTAGATTTTGGGCCCTTTTTACCGAAAGGTGATAGGTCCTATATATATTTATTGCTAAGAAAAATTGCAATATAGATCTATCTTCGTGTGCCATTTGGAACAGGAATTTTAAATATAGAAATAAAAGGTATGTTTTAAACCGTGATTCTGTGACATGTTGATTGCTTTTTTCACGTACATGACAAAAGTTGGTGCACAATTATTTGGTGTTACGTCTGTGATAGCACAGCAGGAGGTAGTATTGCTATATGGGGGCACAGCAGGAGGTATTATTACTATATGGGGGCACAGCAGGGGACATTATTACTATATTTGGGTGCACAGCAGAGACATTATTACTATATGGTGGGCACAGCATTAGACATTACTATATGGGAGCAAAGCAGGGGACATAATTACTATATGGGGCACAGTAGGGGCATTTAACAAAGTGGGATAGCACAGCAAGGAGCATTATTACTGTATTTGGGTGCACAGCAGGGGATATTCTATATGGGAATGCTGCACAGCAGGGGGGCTATTTTATATAGGGAGGATGCTGAGCAGGGGGGGCTATTCTATATAGGGATGCGGCACAACGGGGGGGGGCTATTCTATATGGGGATGCTGCACAATAGGGGGAGCTATTTGATATTGGGATGCTGCACAGCAGAGGGGATGCTGCACAACAGGGGGTATTCTGTATGGGGATGCTGAACAGCAGAGGGTATGCTATATGGTAATGCTGCACAACAGGTGGTATTCTACATGGTAATGCTGCACAGCAGGAGGGAAGTTCTATATGGTGATGTTGCACATCAGGGGGAATATTCCATATGTGGATGCTGCACAGCAGAGGGGGGCAAATACTGTATTGGGTCTGATGCATGGGGGGCCATATACTACATGAGGACTGCTGCATGGGAACCTATACTATTTGGAGGCACAAGGTAGCACAGGTAGGGCATATAGGGCACAGAGGAGACCTAATCACTGTGTGTGCTGGAGCAAGGAGCCTAAAATGTTTTTCCTGGAAGATTCTGGAGAGCAGGGTTATGGCTGGGGCCGAATGGAAAAGAAAGAGAAACGTGAGTGACTCTGATCAGAGAAGACGTCAACTGTGAGTCACAATTTCAAATACTAGCCCATGTAATCGTCTGTTTAAAAAAAAAAAGATATATATATGTGTGTGTGTGTGACGTCACTGCAGAAGTCAACTCAGGGCCCAAGCCCCGGATGTTTTAGGACCCTAGCAACGCCCGAGTAAAAACCACAAAATTTAGATGAAAATTTAAGTCACTTAGTGAATACATTACATTACTTGTGTGTCCTGTATTGTGTGTCCTGTATTACATTACTTGTGAGTCCTGTATCCACAGGAATGAACATCTGCCTGAGCTATCCCATGGGCACTGAATGACACACAATCACGAATTACTGGCCCATCTAGTAGGAGAGTTAGCCGTTGGGTGTACCACTTAGGAACCTAGCATGCTAGCAGTAGAGATTTGGCTTCATTATTGGCTTGTACGATACTTCAATACACTTGTATAGCCTTTAGAGGTAGAAAATACAACGTCTCAGCGTGAATAGATTTTAGTCCCCGTTTTCACTGCAGTCCCTTCTTGAAGTGCTCTAGCAGGACAGGTCTAACATGAGAACAGTCCCTCAGCAAGGTCCTGGCCTTAGACCAGGGCCTGGATACACGCTGCAGCAGGCTGTCTGGGAAACACTCCTTCTCCACCATACACTGACGGGAATCTGGCCTATGCATTTCTCCCAAAACCACCTACAGGCACAAGTCTAACTCTTTTACGAAAAGTATTCTAGTGTCATCGATCTACTCCTGTCCCTCAAAATCACCAATAGATTAACCAATCACCAATCCGCCAAAGCCAACTATAGGTACAGACCTACACTCTTCCGCTGAAACCACCTATAGGTACAGACCTAAACTCTTCCCCAAAGCCTTCTATAGGTACAGACCTACACTCTTCCGCCAAAACCACCTATAGGTACAGACCTACACTCTTCCCCAAAGCCTCCTAACCCCATAGACCTACACTCTTCCCCAAAGCCAACCATAAGCGCAGAACTAAACTCTTACCCAAAGCCACCTGTAGGCACAGACCTACACTCTTCCCTTAAAGCCACAGACCATAAACACAGACCTAAACTCTTCTGCTAAAGCCTCCTATAGGTACAGACCTACACTCTTCCCCAAAGCCTCCAATAGGTACAGACCTACACTCTTCCCCAAAGCCTCCTATAGGTACAGACCTACATTCTTCCCCAAAGCCTCCAATAGGTACAGACCTACACTCTTTCCTAAAGCCTCCTATAGGCACAGACCTATACTCTTCCCCAAAGCCTCCTATAGGTAAAGACCTACACTCTTCCCCAAAGCCTCCTATAGGTACAGACCTACACTCTTCCCTAAAGCCTCCTGTAGGCACAGACCTATAGTCTTCCCCAAAGCCTCCTATAGGTACAGACCTACACTCTTTCCTAAAGCCTCCTATAGGCACAGACCTATAGTCTTCCCCAAAGCCTCCTATAGGTACAGACCTACACTCTTCCCCAAAGCCACCTATAGGCACAGACCTACACTCTTCCCCAAAACCTCCTAACCACACAGACCTACACTCTTCCCCATAGCCACCTATAGGTACAGACCTACACTCTTGCCCAAAGCCTCCTATAGGTACAGACCTACACTCTTCCCCATAGCCTCCTATAGGTACAGATCTACACTCTTGCCCAAAGCCTCCTATAGGTACAGACCTACACTCTTCCCCATAGCCTCCTATAGGTACAGACCTACACTCTTCCCCAAAGCCTCCTATAGGTACAGACCTACACTCTTTCCCAAAGCCTCCTATAGGTACAGACCTACACTCTTCCCCAAAGCCTCCTATAGGTACAGACCTACACTTTTCCCCAAAAGCCTCCTATAGGCACAGACCTACACTCTTCCCCAAAGCCTCCTATAGGCAGAGACCTACAGTCTTCCGTAAAGCCTCCCATAGGTACAGACCTACACTCTTCCCCAAAGCCTCCGATAAGTACAGACCTACACTCTTCCCCAAAGCCACCTATAGGTACAGACTATTATTCAGCTTACTCTTGAAGTTTGAATAGGATACTTTGTAGCAAATCTTCCCTTGCATTCCTGCATCTCAAGACCATAAAAAATGGACCATAAGTAACGCTTTTAAAATTCATCCCTCAATCTACATTCGTATATTGCTACTGATTACATCCACCTATGAATCATTTCTAGACGGACATCCCCAAATATACGGCCGGCCATCGCTCTTTGTACAGTTAATCTGCAAATGGCTCTTTCACATTAATCAAAGATACTTTTTTTTTTAGCGCAAGGAACGGGGGTCCGGTGTAGAAACATTATTCCTCTAAATCTTTGCAAAGTCGTACGGAAGGCGAGAGAGTTGAGAGGATTTGCGGCCTTAATACATCCAGTCAATAGAATGTCAGAGAGGAGCAAAAACAAAGAGGGTCCCAAAGGTAATTTGCAAATCTGCTGAAATCCTGAACAAGCTTTGATTTAACCAAAGCTTGAAATGGCTTTTATTTACTGTCTATTGCAGAATAAATGACATCTCATAAACAGGTTTTATCCATTACCACAAAACAGGGATCACTATGGAAGGGACATTTTATCCTCTTGATAAAAAGCGAGATATGCAGCGCAGGGTTATTATAAATACACAAAATCAATGCACAGACACAAGCACATCTGAAATTTCATTTTCAACAATGTATTCTCTAATAAAAATGTCTATATCACCGGAGGGATTTGCAGACAACAAGGAACTATGATAAACAGCGGATAAAGTGGTCGGATAGCGGCATCCTGCTCTCTACATTAGTCACACATATATACGGCTATTGGAAACTGGGAATGGGTCTCGACTAAGCGGAAGAGTCCCGGCAGGACGGGTTTTTTTTCTCTGGATTTTAGAAGCGGGTTATATATATGGCTCAGTGCTGCCCCCTGTGTGCAAATATAACAATATAAAATAAGGTTGGCATTTTTATAATGCACCATCATTTCTATAACTTTCCCAAATATTCTAGTATCTTTTGAGTATCTAAAAAGAAAAGCTTATAACAGACCAGACACTTCAGGCAGCTATCCTATTCAATTGCACACTCACTTTGGCCAAGCATGCATGCGTTTTGAATAGAAAGAGGGGAATAAGGTGCTGTTAGCCCCCTCTAGTGGTGACATATCTTCTCTGAAAATAAAAGCAGCACCCCTGACGTACGCCACTGAAAAGGCACAGATTTTGGCTTTTTGCATGGTGTATTCCAGGCTTAAAGGGGATATCCAGCATTAGAAAAACATGGTCATGTTCTTTCAGAGACAGCACCACTCTTGTCTCCATTTCAGGTGGGGTTTGAAATTAAGCTCCATTCGCTTGAATGGAACTGAATTGTAAAACCTGCGCCCAAACTGGAGACAAGAGTTGGGCTGTCTCTGAAAAGTGGATAACCCCTTAAAGCCCTGATGGGTGAGCAAAGGGGTGCTTCAAGGCAGGGAGGAGTGACCTCCTCCTGCACCTAATTTATTATGGTTTTAAACAGGCATGAACCATTGTAAAAGTATAGATTCTGCGCCTTCTGCTTTGCAGGTACAGGTCCCAATGGATTTACTAAGAGGTGTGCGTCTCTTAGTAGATTGGGCGGACTGCATGGGGGCGGGGCTTTAATTAGGACCGGCATATTCATACACTGGTCTTGTTACACTGGTCTCCCCCTCAGTGTTGAGATCCAATACTTCTCTGCCCTGCCATATGCCTTCAGGTGAGAGTCAGGTGATCCTTTAAGCTATGTTCACATTACAATTATTACAAAAATATACATTATCTTGCCGACGTGTCAGTTTTCTGCGGCCGAAAACCCTGTCAGTGCACACGCAGATGCGCCCGCAGAACTCTGTGGCGCTAAAGATCATCCGGCCATTACTGCAGTGATCTTTTCAGAGGCCAGCCGTTCCGTAACCCGGCCGGGTCACGGAACGGCCAGTCTCTTACGTTGTGTGAACATAGCCTAATATTGTAATCTGTTTGGCAGATAAAAATGCTGCTGAAGCATTCAATGTGAACCAGGGGTGGATTAACTTTGCCATAGGCCCCAAGCTTGGACCCCCACCCCACTGTAACTATGGCAGCACTAGCGTAGTGTCCATAGTACAGGGTAGATAATATCATGATGCCCATTTTTGAGGAAATTGCGGTAAAAAAGAAGCGATTTTTTGAAGAACTATAGCCAAGAGACAATACACCACTGAAAGTATAAGTCTTTTTGGGTGGCCATGGGCCCCCAGGGAGCTCAGGGCCCCATTGGCCCCAAAAGGACCTATTATAATCCGATACTGGTGTGAACATACCCTAAGTGTATATGACAGAGTGCTAAAGGCTAGAGGGGCTCAGACACAGGTGATGAAATTACTTAGGGGAGGGGCTTGGTCACAGGTGATGAAATTACTCAGGGGAGGGGCTTGGTCTCAGGTGATGAAATTACTCAGGGGAGGGCTTGAGTTCAGCCCTATTGAAAGGATGGTGTGTTGTCTTGGGGTGAAAGTTAATTTTGTATTAATTTAAATACGATTGTATGATATTGGAATTCCCTTTTACCTATGGGAAAATTTTACATACTTAAAGGGGTTATCTGGTAAGTTAAAATATATGTTGAATCATCCCCCCTCCTTGAGACTACCTTTCCTATCTCCTTCCCCCAGTTATGAGCTGCTGCTTTCTGCTGAAGACACAGAGAACTGTATCTGAGCTGTTCAGTCCATTGATGCTCTTAACCCCCTCTTCCTCTCCCTTCCCAGATGGCTGATGTAAACAAATCCCTATCTGCAACATTGTAGCTTCAAAGAAGCTACAATGTTGCAGATAAAGCCAGTCAGGGAATTGTTTACTGTCTCAGAAAGGAGGAGGGGGGAAGAGGAAGATAGAGAGAATAGCTCACATACAATATTTTGTGTCTTCAGCAGAAAGCAGAAGCTCAGAACTGTGGGGAAGGAGACTGAATAGATAATAGCAAGTATGGAAGGAATTGTTAGTCTCCAGGAGGTGGGTAATTCAACATACATTTTACCTAACCAGATTAACCCCTTTAAATGGCTTACTATTTAACATATTTGAAAAACTGTTGCTTTTCTTTCCCCAAATTATTGTCACACTTGCCTACTAGGTGTCAGTGATACTGCAGCTCATCCCTATTAACTTCAATGGAGCAGAGCTACAATGCCTGCCAAAAACAAAAGTGGAGGGCTCACAGACAAACACATATCAGGGCATACCGTCTCTTTAGGTGGTGTTGCTATAGTACAATGACTTCTTCATTATGCAGTAATGATGCAATATTGATCCGCTATACAGATGAATATATTATAAGATGTCTATAGGTTCTATGTAACGTCTGGATTAGACACACTGTCATTGGCGGAAATATTAAAGGCCCACCTGCATTGAGATCTATGATATCCAATCTTCACCTCAGACCACCATCAGAGTATTTTCCCATTAAGTCAAGCATCTTCTTAGTGTCTCTTATATCAGTCCTCACGGCTTGATTCCCTCTGAGGACTCCTCCAGAACTGCCAGCTCAGGTTTTGACATAAGATGCAGAGTTTATCCCATAAAGATCCACGGCCTATGGAGTAATGTGGATTAAGCTCATTGCTGTAACGTATACTTACATTGATCTGTGGAAATAATATGTTGTTCCAGGGAGACTGAAGTGTTTACACACTAAGGGAATTCTCCTAATCCTCTCCATTACAGCAAAGCTACACAATTTATGTCTATTAACACACAGAGAAGGAACATGAGAGGATCTTTACTTTATTCTATGGTATTAATGTAGTTACACTGACTACATCACAGCTGAGGAGGAGGATGGTGCCCGAGTGGAGGGTCATATCTGTTCGCCATGTTTATTCTACTTCAACATCTTTCCTTCCCCCTCCTTTCTTCTTTCGCCTTTTTTGTTCCCTTCTTTTTTCCCTTTCTTTTCCTCTCTTGTTTATTCTCCCCACCACTATTTCTATTCCCTACTTCCTTCTCTACTTTCCTTCTTTCTTTCTTCCTCTTTTTCCTTTTTTTTTATTTCCTTCTGCCATTCCGTCTCCTCTTTACTTTTTTCTTTCCCAATTTCTTGATTTTATTCTTCCTTCTCTATCTCCTTCCTTTCTTCCTCACTCTTTGTCCATTCCTCCCTCCTCTCTGATCCTCCCTTCCTCCCTACTCTCCTCTCTGATCCTCCCTTCCTCCCTCCTCTCCGATCCTCCCTTCCTCCCTCCTCTCCTCTCTGATCCTCCCTACTCTCCTCTCTGATCCTCCCTTCCTCCCTCCTCTCCGATCCTCCCTTCCTCCCTCCTCTCCTCTCTGATCCTCCCTTCCTTCCCCCTCTCCCGTCTTACTCCCTTCCTCCTCTCTTCCTTACTTCCCCACTTCCTTCCTCCCTCCCTCCTCTCTTCCTTCTTTCCTTTCTTCCTTCCTTCTCCTCACCTGTCTTCGTTCCTCCCCACCCCTCTTGCTTCCTCCTAACCTCTCTTCCTTCTTTCCTCCTCTCTTCTTTTCTTTTTCCTCTCTTCCTTCCTCCTCACCTTTCTTGCCTCCTTCTTTCCTTCATTCCTTCTATCTTTTTCTTTCTCCTTTATTCTCCCCACAATTCTTTCCTCCCCCCCCCCCCATTTACCTTCTTTCTTCCTCTCTTCGTCCCTTTTCTTTCACAATTCCTTCCTTATTAATCATTTTCCCTAATTCAATTTTCTTCCATCTTCTCTTTATTGTTCCCTTTCTATCTCTATCTTCTTCCTTCCTCACTCCTTTCTTCCTTCCTCCCTCCTCTCCTGTCTTTCTTCCTTCCTCTTTTTTTCCTTCCCCATCCCTTCCTTCTCTCCTGTCTTACTCCCTTCCTCTTCTCTTCCTTCCATCCTTTCTTTCTTCTTCAATGCTTCCTTCCTTCCTTCCTTCCCCCTGCTCTCTTCCTTCCTCCTCTCTTCCTTTCTTCTTTCCTTCCTTCCATCTTTTCCTTTCTCCTTTATTCTCCCCACAATTCTTTCCTCCCCATTTACCTTCTTTCTTACTCTCTTCTTCCCTTTTCTTTCACAATTCCTTCCTTATCATTAATTTACCCTAATTCAACTTTCTTCCATCTTCTCTTTATTGTTAACTTTCCAACTCTATCTTCTTTCTCCTTCCTTCCTCCTTCCCTTTCTTCCTCGCATCCTTCCTTCCTTCTCCTCCCCTGTCTTCCTTCCTTTCTTCCTCCCTCCCTTCTTCCCTTCCTTCCTTCCTTCCTCCCTTTTTTCCTTCCTATGCTGTCCTTTCTTCCTTTCTCGCCCCTTCCCTCCGTTTCTGCCTCCGTTTCTCTGTCCATCATTTCCTTCCTATCCCGCCCTTTCTTCCTTTCTCCCCTATTTCCTTGCTTCCTCTCTTCTTCCCTTCCTTCCTTCCTCCCTTTTTTCCTTCCTATGCTGTCCTTTCTTCCTTTCTCCCCCCTTCCCTCCCTTTCTCCGTCCCTCATTTCCTTCCTATCCCGCCCTTTCTTCCTTTCTCCCCTATTTCCTTGCTTCCTCTCTTCTTCCCTCCCTCCCTTCCTTAATTCCTTCCTTCCTTTCTTCCTTCATCTTCTCCCTTCTTCCGTTTCTTCCTCTATCTATATAGTATCAATCCCTTCCTTCCTTTATCACTCCTTTCATCTTTTACGCTTTATATACATTTTTATATAGCTTTATACAGTTCCCATTCCTTTTCCTTAGTTTATCATGTAGCAGACTGTTTTTCTTTGTGTTGCCTGCAGGGGCGCTACAGAAAAGGGATCTAAACCTCACTCCCAGAAAGGAGGAAAAGCCTCTGCTACTGAGTACTAGCAATGCCTCTGGTTATGTGCCAAGCACCCAGTTAAGGTTCTAGGATAGACGTCTCTACTACTAGCTACACCCTAGGCTAATATAATTAAAAAATCTAATAACATTTTATTTTTATGAATGTTTAAGAAACAACTTCCATTACATCTTCAGTTTCAGTTCCATGGTCCCAATTTCCAGTTATAGAATTCAAGTCGTGTAGTTCATGGACTCCAAAATGATTATGGTTGGTTGCCTTTGGGTGGGGCCTCAAAGACAATCGGATACTACAAACTGAGAGATACATCTATGTATACTCATAATGCAGCTGTCCCATGCAGACAATATCAGACATAGGGATTATGAGAGAAGAGCAGGATGGTCAGAAATTTTGCCTGTTCTATAATGGAAGATGGGATTGATGGCAAGACTTACATTGACCATGAACTAGTTGGTGGGTTTTAAACTTGGCCCCCCTTTTATCAAGCCTAATAGTAGCTCCCTTTGCATCCTATGTGGTAAGGGTATATATACTTAAACCTTCACTTATTGTAGGTATAGAAACCATATTAACATATTAGTAGATGAAGTCTTCGAAAATGAAATTGACACCTTCTATCTTGGTGGCTCCACAACTATGATTAGTCGGTTGGGTCCAACCAATACAGTGATATAGACATAGCTTTTGCACCATGACCCAGGAGCTTCAAGTTTCACCTTTCAGACATAGTAAGGTCTTGTTTTTCCTATGGGATTTGCAATCTCATGGGATCCTTTAACTCATTTTCCGTCACTGACAAGGGAAAAATGTGTAAATAGAATCCAGTTATCCCCTGCAAAGCCTCCCGCTATATAGACACCTAATGCTACTTAGCATTCTGGAGCTTAGACCTTCAATTTCTATGTAAAACTAGATGCAGAAAGGTCAGGCACATTTAAAGTAGCGGCACACGGCGGTCTACCCATACACAGCATGGACTTAGTTGGGGGCTGGAAAACATTCAATTGTTTGGAATCTCGTTTAAAAGTATAACGGCAGTGATTACTTATGTGTCCGGCTCTTTATTGCACCCGAACTTTACAGCTCGGAAGACAGGGAATTCTATCTGCAGGATTCTTCTGTGAACTTTCCCCGATGGCGGATGGCAATTCCAATGCTGGGATCAATGTATAGCAAAGGAAAGCTGAAAATACTACAGATTTTATTTTTAAATTGATCAATTAAAAATATTCAGGATTTGAAATGCTACAATAGGGTGGTATGAGGCAGGGGATACTCTCTTGGCCCCCTGGTTAAAGCCAGAACCTGGAATAATGGGTTACCAAGGTTACCAATAGAGGTCTGATCCGTGACATCCGCAAAAACACAGATCGAATGTAAGCAAACTAGTACTTTAGTATTTTATGGAAACTGAGGCAAATACGGATGTTTTTTCTATAGATCACAGAATAAAAATAACGGGAGGCCCCCGAAAAATCAGTGCACGTCTGAATGGGGCCTAGGTGTTCTGATACCAAAAGAGAAGTGTGGAAACTCTGGACGGTCTAGGGAACCAGAAGGCTTGGAAAGCAGAGAAGTGGATTCACTCTGTCATGCAGAACAAATCTAAATCTAGTTTTGTCACTTGGCCAAATGCCAAATCTGTATAGGGAACCCAAATATCATCAGGGCAGAGAAGTCTTCCTATTACTATACTACCATGTACCATTTATTATACTAGTGTCTTCCTATGAGACCGAGAGGTGCCTCTACCCACCACGGCTTCTATAGGACTGCATATGGGACACCTATAAAAAGAGTCTTCAGTCTGTTACCGTCACACATATCATTTTACTGTTTTTTTTTAATCAGAGATTATGTTGTTTTATGTAATTTCTACTGGTTTACTTTTTACTTCTCTTATGTTTTAGATCACATTTGTTTTCTTTTGAATTTAAACTTACTGTACATCCACTTTTATCAGTCTGTGTGTGTGTGTATATATATATATATATATATATATATATATATATATATATATACATATACATATATATATAAAAGTATATATATTTAATTTAAAAAAAATTAACCATCTTCCTAAATTTTAATGTCCTAAAGTGAATTGGGCGTAGTGTAAAATATATAAAACAGTATAAACAGTATATAATATATTGAAATGAATACACACAAAGGCTATGTTCACACAACGTCGAAAAAAGGAGAAAGTCGTCAGCTTTTCATATTTAAAAAGACGTCCATTATTGCATCATATTATTTATTGGCTTGACTAAAATGCATTGAAATCTATGGAATAACGGACGCCTTTTGATGCGGGCACATTCAATACAGTGTGTGAAAAGACATCCGTTAATCCATAGACTTCAATGCACTTTAGTCAAGTCAATAAAAAAAAAAAATGATGCAATGACGGACGTCTTTTTAAACACAAAAAGCGCCTGTTTTTTCCCTTTTTTCGACGTTGTGTGAACATAGCCTCACACACTACTAAACCTGATATCAATAAGATGATTTAAAAAAAAAAATAATTAAAAAATCATCTTCAGGATATCAGCTTATAACCAAACAAAATGATAGCTACAATTTTTTTTTTTTACAATATATTTATTTAATTTTTTCTTAATTTATATTATTTATATATATTTATATTATTTCTTATTTTTGCTATTTTTAAATTTACCCTTTAATAATTATAATAACAATAATAATGATGATGATAATAACAACTTATTATTATGCCATTCAAATAAAAGTTTGTAAATTTTTTATTGTATCTTAATGATAGCCTGATGAATTTTATATTTTGTCTTACAGTTTTGCACTATTCTTCCTGTATTTCCTAGTAACCTGCAGGTATCGCTGTTGTCATGGCTGTATGATTAGTCTAAGGTTACCAGCTTTGGCTACGGTTCTGATGAAGACATCACTGACTGATATCGGAGCTATTAACCAGGACGCTTTCCTTTCCCGGTTTAATTGCTTGTCTTTCTATCACCTACATATGTTGATCGTCGAAGTGGAAAATTATTTCTAAATAAGTTGTTCCCACAACTGGCCTGTGACTACTGAGTTGAGCCGAAGGTCAAAGGGCGGCCAGCGCCAGCGGTGCCCAGGAGGAACGGCATTGTCATTTTCAAAGGTCACTAAAGTTTCCTCATCACTTGATATTAATTATGACTATTGCCAAGGTTCTCGGCCTCTCACATGGTCGGCTGCACTTGTCTCAAACAAAAGGTTAGCCCATACGTTTCAATATAGTGACCTCTCTATCGACAGGTGCCTATATTGACTATTAGAATGAATACATAAAAGATACATAAAAGGAAAGGCTAGTTAAAAGATTTATTGAAATAAAGAAAAAAAAAAGTTATTGAATAAAAAAAATATAAAAAAAAATGCAAAATAAGAAAATTTACTTTGAAGTTTTAGTTGATTTTTTTTTTTTTTTAAGGGAACTTGTCACATTAAAAATTCTATCCAATCTGCAGGCATCTTGTTATAGAACAGAAGGAGTTGAGCAGATTGATATATAGTTTTTTGGGAAAAGATTCAGGATAGCTGGTTATTTACCCATGCAAAAGTAGTCATATGGGCGGTCCTATTCAAAGACTGACAACTATCTGTATGTAAGGGAACGGGTAGTCAATCACTGAATAGGACCACAGATCTGTCTATTCTACATATTATGGGTTAAGAAGTCAATTGGGTGGTCCTACTCAGCTCTTTCTACCCACACACACACACACAGAGCTGTCAATCTCTGAACAGGACCGCCCATGTGACTACTTAGCCCAGAATGAGGAGAGACTTACATGGGTAAATGACAAGTTATCCTGGAACTTTTCCTATAAAACTATATATCTATTTGCTCAGCTTCTCCTGCTATTATCTATCTATCTATCTATCTATCTATCTATCTATCTCCTATCTATCTATCTATCTATCTATCTATCTATCTATCTATCTATTATATATCTATCTATCATCTATCTATCATCTATCTATCTATCTATCTATCTATCTATCTATCTATCTATCTATCTATCTATCATCTATCTATACTATATACTGTAATATAGCAGTTAAAGGATGGGAAGAAGGGGATGCAGCTGCAGGATCATTTAGAAAAAAAGCTGTCCCTCTAGTGCCACTAGCTTTAGCTTTGGCTGTCCAGGCATGATGGGAATTGTAGTTTTGCAACAGCTGGAGGGCCGAAGGTTCCCCATCCCTTGAGTGCTAGTTACTCGAGTGTTTTTCAATGCTTGAGTACTCGACTCGAGTAACAAACTCTATTGAAATCAATGGAGGTCTCGATCATTTAACCGGGTGACCCCTGCTCAGCAAAGCGGAGGACACCTGGTTAACCTATTATATTTCCTTGAAGAGATGTTTGAATAAAATGTGCAAAAATTAGAACAAAAAAATATAATAGGTTTCTGCAAGACCTATTAGAACTCCATCAGCATATTGGAAATTGCCGCCAATTTTGTTTAAACATCCCTTCAAGGGACAAAATATACAAAAATGCAAAAAGATTCTGCCGTTGGTGGGGGATATAGCTGACGGCCCTTATTGGTCCATCAGTTATTCAAGGTGTATGGCCACCTTTACCTCAGCACCATGATGGTATGGCCACCATCTATCGAGCTCCATCCTCATGCTCCATCATACACTGTGCTCAACCGAACATGCTCACTCAACACTAGTCTTGATCAGTGATTAATGACCTATCCTGGTCATGGGCCATCAATGTGTTTTACCCAGAAAACCCCTTACTATACGCCATACTATAAAGCCAAAAAAAATACCGTTTCTCTCTCGATACCCCCTTCTGTTGGCGTCATGGCGCAGAATATGTTCAAATAAACTCAAAAAGGAAGAGATTATTTCGCTGCCTCCACATGCATATTATTGTTTCTTCCTGAGGCCACGTCAGCAGGACCTGTTGTATCTATGAAGCTCGAGGAATCCTTTTCCGAAAATTGGATGTATACACAAATAAGGAGAGACAGCTATATATATATATATATATATATATATATATATATATATATATATATATATATATACATACCAGGGCTTACAGAGCAAATTTGAATTCAGCAGCCGGGTCCGCATGTCAAACATTTAGTTTGTCAAGCTTGATTGTCCCCAGTTAGGTAGAGTCACGCTGTATCCTATAGGCCTTTTGTCATGTTAACGGCGGCCGATCAATGGATTGAGGTCAGGACTTCTGATGTAGCTGCAAGCTTGGAGTGAGGGAAGAAAAAAGTCTCAAAGATTCATTTTTTCTCGTTTGCCAACACTCCGGTCACTTATTTTTTCTCAGTTAGCCTCTGCTGCTCTAAAGTGGATATTGATCAGTGCTTTAATGCAAACCTGTCAAATTAATTTTGCAGAGCCGGGATATGACTGGTCCAGAATTGCCTCTGCATCTGCTCTCTGTAGCAAGCCTATGAATTTTAATCATGCCTAGAATAGGCTGTTGCCTTTTTTTGTTGCGAACATGAATAGGAAAGGTTTAAACTGTAAATGCCATGGAATGATACCGCTTTGTTCTTCCCAGAAATTCATGTGGCCGAGGTCAAAGAAATTATTATGTCGGCTTGTCTGAGCCATGGATTTTATTTTTTTTATCTTTTTTTTTTTTTACATTTGATAACTACAAATCAAACCAAGACTATAGACCATATCCAATGTAGCAACAAGCACCAATCAGAAATTATGGTGCCGAATGTTCAAATACATTTCTAAAATAGTTTTTTTTTTTTTTATTTCGTAAGGAATTATAGTATTTATCTGATCCTGACACAAGTGCAGCAAAGCTTAAAGTATGTAAGTAAAAAAAAAAAACCATGGCGAATACAGTTATTATTGGATTTTTTTTTATTTATTTAAGCAGTTAAATTAGTTTAATTTCAAGGAGTTTTTCAAGACATGTCAGAAAATCCATCAATCATGGAATGGAGACAGTCCAACTATGTGGTTTGGGTTTATACTTATTTAGATTTTTTTAAATCTTTATGTTGGTATTATCATTATTATTATTATTATTATTATTATTATTATTATTATTATTATTTTTTTATATTTATATTGTTATCACATTTGCTCTTGATGTTTTAACTAAGTGACACTTTACAAATTGTACCCAAACTTACATATTCTTCCTTCCATTTTTCTTTTTTCCATTCCTTTTTTTTTTTGTATTTTATTCCTAAACCTCACCTTAATTGTTATTTATATTAATTATTATCTTCTTTTTCATACCAGGATATATTGTATGTGAAAAATGGTTCCTACGTTTCAGTAAATATATTTCCTCAAACACAATCATCCTGGCATCAAGAAAAGAGGGGACTATGTAATCGTGGACCCAGCGAAATAAACATAATTGTTTACGTGTTCAGCCATTGAGTATATGTCCTATATATATATATATATATATATATATATATATATATATATATATAGTTCCCTTTGGGGCATGCTGAGGCAGAGCCAGGCCAGGGCTGAATTGATTTAGAAGGCAGTGCATCACCCAGGGGAGGAGATAGCGGTGAACTAGTGGCGGTCAATCCTCCTCCAGTGCACCAAGCAACATTATTTGCATATAGAGAAACCGACGCAGATCTCAAGAACTGGGTGGAGGTTTTAAAAATGATCAGTGCCACTTGGATCTACGGGATGTCCACCCACTGATGGAATTGGTACATTCACTTTAAGGTGCCATCCGGCATCGCAGCAAATTTCATGCAGCCATACTTTCCAGTCTGCGCTCCAAATGGCACCGGCTCCAGGTCTCAATCAGTGACAGTGGTGGGACAGCACTGTGATTGGCTGAGCAGGCTGTCAGTGATCAGGGGCCTGGAGAAAGCACCAGAGGGCATCAGGAGGAGTGTGGACAGGTAAGCATGGCTGCTTTATTGTTTTTTACTATAGCAGCATCATACCATCTTAGGTATTACAAGCCTATGTCATTACATTCTCACAGCAGAATGAAGGGGCCGCAAAAGAGTGCTGATCAGTGATATCAGAGCTCATTTGCAGAGCCTTTACACAGCAGGACAAATCGAGGGGCTTCGACTGCACGAATGTTTCTTGTATCGTTCGTGCAGCCCTGGAAAACGACAGCACAGATATGTATATTCAGTATCTGTGATGTCAGTTTAAAGATCACAAGCAGTGTATACTTACATCCGAGCTGCTTGTGATTTGGCATCCAGGTCTCCAGTCTTTAAACCGCCGACTGTATCTTCAGGCCCTGCCTAGCGGCTGGAGGATGAGAGACCTGGATGGGGATTTGGAAACTAACAGCACACATATATACATGGCAGTGTTCTCAGTTTTCTTTTATCATTCTTGGCCACACAGAACCTTGTTTACACAGGAAGATGTGTGGCCCGCTCTAAAAACCTGATTTCCCCAGCACCCTGTTTTCCGCATTCTCAGCTGATCGCTGTTACTTTTACACAGGTTGATTATTGGTCACAGGAGCATTTCTGGCAACCCTCCTGGCCAGTAATCTGCCAGTGTAAAAGGTCTACAATTGCCTTGTAGCAGTGGTACCCAAATAGGCTGCGTTCAGAGAGATTTATAATAATGAATGCTATTTTTGAGACTATGAGACTTTCTATGAATACAAAGGTTGCGCTGATATACGTAGAGGATGAGAGTATGACTGCAGTGTCATATATGTTGTCTGTTACCATGGAGACACATAAGTCTGGATCAGAGCTGTAGACAAAAAATATCTGGAAATTGTTAATTGAGACCTAGTACAAAGTTCCTTCATTTTCTTTTTTACTGTGATGGTATATTTGTATGTTAAACTCATATATATATATGTGTATATATATATATATATATATATATATATATATATTCTCTTGGACTAGCAGTGTCATCAGTCTATTGCTCCTCAATTTGCAGCTAAATACCATAACGTGTAAAAGGTTTTGGTTATTTGGGTAAATTGATCATGATATTTTTTAATCAATCAGGCGTAGAAGGGCAACAGTTAATTATGTGGGAAGTTTGGGAGCAGAGGACTATGTAGTGGGCGGAGAGGGTCACCACGGAGGGTCAGGATTAATCAATGGAGGCTGACAATGGCAGCTGGGTGCTGAAGCATAGAAGAATGGAAGCCAGCTGTCAGTAATGCGGATAGAAATGACTATAGGTGGTCGCTGGTCTCTGATCGCTATACACGGTGCTCAGCATTAGGCCTCATACACACTTCATATTATGGAGCCATAGACCCACTGTCTGCTGCCTCAGTAGGCATCATATAATGGAAATATTCTCCTCTAGAGAGGCCTACACATTCACAAACAAATAACAAAAGTACAGTAGAAGCGTACATTTTGGTCTACGCTCATGCGTACAGATTATCAGGTGCAAAGTGTAAATTGCGCAGTTGCGTACGTTGGCAAGTTCGAATATGTTTGAAAATGATCGTTGTAACCATTCCGATCATCAAACCAATTGCTCATGATCGGTAAACATGAACCTTTAGTATCATGTTTAGGCGAACATACGAACATTTACAAACATGTTCGCTCATCACTATTAACAACTACCATTCCATGTATTATGGTGAATGATTCAGATCGTTCCTAAAAGAGCTTGTTTGTCATCGTTTATCGTTAATCGGTGGAAATAAATCGCTTTGTCTAATAGGACCCTAAGGGCCCTATTACACCAACAGATTATCTGACAGATTTTTTTGAGCCAAAGCCAGGATTCCTGGGGAACAATAAGATAAGGTGTTTGGGTGTTGGTATACCCATTGTAGTATGAACAATTGACACCTGGCATGGTCAGAGTTTGTCTTTGTTCACTGTGTAGCAGCGGTGACCTGTCAGAGTCCTATTTGACGAAGCAATTTTTTGTTTCCACCAATTAACGATAAACAATCACAAATGAGCGCTTTTGTGAATGACCTGAAATCGTTCACCATAATACATGGAATAATATTTGTTACTTATGATCGTTCTACACTCTGTACCAGGGGTGTCAAACTCGCGGCCCCCCAGCTGTAGCAAAACTCCAATTCCCATCATGGCTGTCCAGGCATGATGGTAATTGGAGTTCTGCAACAGCTGGCTTCCCCATCTCTGCTCTGTACTGTACGAATGAACTATGTGTAGATACAGGGAACAATTAGCGATCGATTAGTGAGCGATTAACAATCATTTTACGGTTAACTCAAAAGACGCAATCATCGACATAAGTCTGTATCCATGTCTTCCAGGACTGCCTAGAGCTGCATCCAAATCTGAGTCCGTCTCATTTCTAATTGATAGCCTAAAGAACTTGGAATTAGGAAATAATTGATCCATCTTAAAATGGGACTCGTGTAGGTTGGACTGAAGTAGAAGTCAACCCTTTAGGGTACGAGGGTCTGCTGATATGTCTTTGGCTTTGTGTTCTTTTTATGTTTTTATGATAACGATATGTTAAATCACATGAAAGTCTTATGTGTGTAATATATGTTTTCCAAATTTTCTGTATGTAGCTTATGGCAACAGTGATCTAGGAGCGCAGGAGAACAAAATGGCAGAGTCTAAGGTAATTTTCACAGCAAATGAGAGCAGAGGAATGATACAATTCTTGTTTCTGCTTGGAGAGTCTGTGTAGGATATTCATGGTGATATGTCGCAGACATTGGGGGATCAATGTCCTTCATTTTCTACAAGTAAGAGCTGGGTTGCCAAATTTAAAACGGGACATTTTAGCACAAATGATGAGGAATGTCATGGATGACCGAGAGTGGTTGTTGTTCCGGAGATCATCGATGCTGTGCACAACCTCGTACTGTAGAATCTGCAAAAGGAATAGCAGACATCATGGGGATTTCTCGTGAACGTGTTTGTGTCATTATCCATGAATGTTAGAACATGAAGAAGCTATCTGCAAAGTGGGTCCCCAAATGTTTGTCAACAGATTATAAAAGCATGTGACAACTTCCTGGTCCATTTATCAGCATTTCCGGATTGATAAGAACTTCCTGGATGGACTGGTCACTATGGATGAGACCTGGATTTATTTGTATGACCCTGAAACCAAGGAGCAGTCAGAAGAGTGGAAGAACAGTGGTTCTCCTGGTTCAGGGTGCAAAAACCTGCCACTAAGGTGATGGGGTCTGTTTTGTGGGATAAGGAGGGTGTGCTGCTAGTGGACTTCCTTCAAAATGGTTCCACCATCAATGCAAGGTATTACATTATACATTTGGACCAATCAAAGGCTTAGGCAGCTCTGAAGGCCAAAAGGTGCGGCAAGCTGTCCAAAGGAACCTCGTTTCTGCAAGACAACACCTCTGCTCACGCTGCACAAGCGACCACTGCAAACTAGGCTTCCAGATGGCTGACCACCCACCTTATTCACCAGACCTACACTACCGTTCAAAAGTTTAGGGTCACCCAAACAATTTTGTGTTTTCCATGAAAAGTCACACTTATTCACCACTATACGTTGTGAAATGAATAGAAAATAGAGTCAAGACATTGACAACGTTAGAAATAATGATTTGTATTTGAAATAACATTGTTTTTACATCAAACTTTGCTAGCTTTTAATCTGTTGAGGTAAGCTGGAGAAATTGCCCCCCACGCTTCTAGAAGCAGCTCCCACAAGTTGGATTGGTTGGATGGGCACTTCTGGTGTACCATACGGTCAAGCTGCTCCCACAATAGCTCAATGGGGTTCAGATCTGGTGACTGCGCTGGCCACTCCATTACCAATAGAATACCAGCTGCTGCTTCTGCTGTAAATAGTTCTTGCACAATTTGGAGGTGTGTTTAGGGTCATTGTCCTGTTGTAGGATGAAATTGGCTCCAATCAAGCGCTGTCCACTGGGTATGGCATGGCGGTGCAAAATTATTCCTTATTCAGAATCCCTTTTACCCTGTACAAATCTCCCACCTTACCAGCACCAAAGCAACCCCAGACCATCACATTACCTCCACCATGCTTAACAGATGGCGTCAGGCATTCTTCCAGCATCTTTTCATTTGTTCTGCGTCTCACAAACGTTCTTCTTTGTGATCCAAACACCTCAAACTTGGATTCATCCGTCCACAACACTTTTTTCCAGTCTTCCTCTGTCCAATGTCTGTGTTTTTTTGCCCATCTTAATCTTTTTCTTTTATTGGCCAGTCTCAGATATGGCTTTTTCTTTGCCACTCTGCCCTGAAGCCCAAAATCCCGCAGCCGCCTCTTCACTGTAGATGTTGACACTGGTGTTTTGCGGGTACTATTTAATGAAGATGCCAGTTGGGGACCTGTGAGGCATCTGTTTCTCAAACTAGAGACTCTAATGTGCTTATCTTCTTGCTTAGTTGTGCAACGTGGCCTCCCACTTCTTTTTCTACTCTGGTTAGAGCCTGTTTGTGCTGTCCTCTGAAAGAAGTAGTACACACCGTTGTAGGAAATCTTCAATTTCTTAGCAATTTCTTGCATGGAATAGCCTTCACTTCTAAGAACAAGAATAGACTGTCGAGTTTCAGATGAAAGTTCTCTTTTTCTTGCCATTTTAAGCGTCTAATTGACCCCACAAATGTGATGCTCCAGAAAGACAATCTGCTCAAAGGAAGGGTAGTTTTGTAGCTTCTGTAATGAGCTAGACTGTTTTCAGATGTGTGAACATGATTGCACAAGGGTTTTCTAATCATCAATTAGCCTTCTGAGCCAATGAGCAAACACATTGTAACTTTAGAACACTGGAGTGATAGTTGCTGGAAATGGGCCTCTATACACCTATGTAGATATTGCACCAAAAACCAGACATTTGCAGATAGAATAGTCATTTACCACATTAGCAATGTATAGAGTGTGTTTGTTTAAAGTTAGGACTAGTTTAAAGTTATCTTCATTGAAAAGTACAGTGCTTTTCCTTCAAAAATAAGGACATGTCAATGTGACCCCAAACTTTTGAATGGTAGTGTAGCTCCCTTCGACTATCACCTGTTTCCAAATCTGAAGAAACACCTCAAGGGTATCAAATTTCACACCATGGCTGCTATGGATGATTGGTTTGGGGCACAACCTTAATTCTTTTTTGCAAGGCTTACAGAACGTGGAATACGCATGTAAAAAGTGTGCTGACATTAATGGAGAGTATGTAGAATAAATGTAAAGTTTCATCTCCCGATTTCGTTTCTTTCTGGGTAAAGCCAAAGACTTATCAGCACCCCCTAGTATAACAGTGTTATAGAATGGTGTTTCCAATCTGTTATCAAGAGTGGAATGCTACTGCTTCTATTCTACTAGGATGATGCCCAATCTTGGTTGGCCATATGGCCATTTTAGAACCTAAAAATGGAAGTGGTCTCTACAAGACATGGAAACGGAAGTGGACAACCTGTGTTGGTTTGAAATGTGGCAGATGAGTCAAGAAGGCGGTAAATGTTTTCCTTTGCTGTAGTCTCCTTATATTCAATGATGCCCACTTGCTGAACCCAGACCGAAAAGCCAATTGACAGAAGTTCCTCATTTACAAAAGTGGTGATTCTCGTGGAATTAAGATGAATAATAAATACTGTGCAATTGGTTCAATTTTTTACTATGGTCTATGGGCCACTTTAGCCATATCAACTAATCAACAATCACTTCTTCGATATCATCCAATTTTCTCCATGTAGACAATATCTGATTGGCCACTATTGATCACTGCCCTCCGGTCCTTTGTAAATAACCCTCTAGTGTTTCCATTGCCGTGTGATATACTGCAGAGGTGCCAGACACATATTATAAAACTGCGGTTTGGTACTTGAAGAAAATTTCAACAATGCAGGTTCAGTTTCAAAATGAAGCGGAGCGGCTTTCACTAAATCAAATCTTTCAATCCATGTGAGGTGACGTCTAGCACGGGGATGGAGGGAGAAAGAAAGAAGATATGAGAAAATCGATGGCTGGTCCCCCATAAAATAAAGCGAGATTTATTCACGGGTGGCTCTTTCTGTAGATTTAAAGTAATAGTGCAAGAAGGGGACAATGAAAATGAAAAATTTTTTGCAGTGAAATTCCATTTCATGGCTTTCTGTCAGTCTGTGGTAATCCATTCTGAAAGAAAGAGTTAGAATATTAGTGCAAAGAAACTTTACTTTCCGCGCTCCCAATAAATACTACATATTTGTTTTGTCAAATTTTCTCATTTATCTTGATGCTCGTTCTCCAGGGACTTTCTGTCAGTAGCCCAAAAAAAAAAGTTCACTGATGAACAAAAATGTCTGATAAATTGATATCCTAGAACCAAGACATCTCCCGTATAGAGGCCTAATAAAGTCTAAGAAAACTGGGGTGTTATTTCCCTTTATTTTCTGATTGTTGGAAGGAAATGCTCAAGGATATTTAGTATCGTTAAAAAGTTTTGGTAAGATTATATGTTGATCCATTAAAGTGAATGTACCACTAGGTACATTGCTTGCAGTTTTTTATGCGAACAGACCGGTGCGGGGATGCCGTTGGTGCGTTATGTTTTTTTTTAACGGCTGTCCGATTCCCGCACATGGTCTACTGCTGAGCACCGGGCATGAAGCACTGGGGAAATGAATGAAGCCACGTCACAGAAGGGAGGGGAGATCGTCACCTTGGTGGCCAGCGGACCCACCTCCAAGCCTGGCCAGTACTAGTTAATAGACCGGTGCCGTGCATGGGAACCGGGTGACGGTTCAAAAAGAGGACCATGCCACTGGTATCTCCGCAATGGTCTGTTCATGTAAAAAATAAAAAAGCAATGTACCTAGTGGTACATTCGCTTTAAAGGGGGATGCAAACTCTTGCAGCCACTTTTCTCTTTTAGGGTAGAAACACACACACTAGTTCCGCAGCGGATACTCTGCGAGTATGGAGCGAAATCCGCTGCGGATGCCTTGCCTGTCATTTCCAATGAGATTTCATACATGTCAATTCTGCTGCGTGTATGTAAATGTCGGCCCCCTTAGCCCCCACCGGCCGGAGCATACATTATCCTGCCCATGCTCCGGTTTGCTTCAAGGGTTCTCGGATGGACCCGACACTGTTTGGCTGAGCGGGACGTCCAGACACCAGGAGCCCCCGAAGCAAGCCGGAGCGTGGAGCAGGTACAGTATGCTCCGGCCGGTGGGGGCAGCGGATTTAATCTGGTGTGTGGGTTTCTACCCTTAGGCCATGTTCATACTGTGTAAAAAATAAAGAGGAAAGTCCGCTTTTTATTTTTAAAGGAGAACTCCGGGCTTGGGTGATTCTTATTGCTGTTGCCGCTGTATTGGGTTACCATAGCTGACAGCAGCCATTGATATTATCAGACTTGGCTTCCTGTTTAATGTAAAATCTAGTGTGTTCTTTGCCTGCAAATTGCTCCTATTGAATATATTGCTATGCTCCTGACTCTGACCCTGACTCTGACCCTGACCCTGACCTTGTTATTGGATTCTCCACCCCCCTCCACCCTTATTCAATCTTGTGGTTTGTCCTGTTGATGACCCTTAGCTCTATCCCTGACCACCCTTCTGCTATTCCCATGGTCTATTCATGATTACTCACAACTTGGAAATTCAACTAGGAAAGTTAACACCTCGTTGTGGAGAATAAGGGGCAGAAGCAGGAAGATTCCTTGGACTCAACATCCAAAGTTACCAGGTACAAGTGAAATAGTACTGTACTATGGAGTACTAGGCAGTACTATGGAGTACTATATCTCAGGTGGTTCCATAGAGAATGAATAGAGCTGCAGGTCACATGCCGACTAGTGATGACCAAACATGTCCGTAAATGTTTTTATGTTCGTACGAACATGCCACTAATTGTTCGCGTTGGCCAATCACAAACAAGTTGTTAGATGATCGAAATGGTTATGATGATCATTTTCGAACATCCAAACGTTTATCTTGCGATGTATGCAACGGCGTAAGTTTCCTCCCACCAATTTGAAAGAGCCAATGAAGGTGTGGGGAAGGATGGGCACATAAAGTAATGTAGTAGCCATGTTCACTACTGGCATTACTGTGATTGGCTGTATGAATAGCATCATTATGTTCGGAAACTTTTCTCTTTTGCGCATCACTAATGCCGACCCCTGGCCCTATTTAAAGCCCCCCCCCCCCCCCCCCCCCCGTGATCTCATACTGTGCATATAGGACAAGTAAGTTCGAATTGGAAAAGCCCTTTAAGGCCCCTATACATATTAGAAACTAGCCAGCTACTCATCGAACCAGATATTTGTCTAATGTAAATGGTATCCTACCATGGGTGTTTCGTGTTTCACAGCTGTCGCAAAAGCTTCTTCTCTAGGTTAAGTAGTGATGAAGGAATTTTATAGTTTCCCCACAAGATGTCAGTATTTTATATGTATACTCTTATAGGTTGCATAGCTGTAAATAACAAAGGTTACTATTTCTTATGTATCATGCACTTCTATTGTCCAATGGAGATGCTCTTTCTTTCTGACCTATTATTTCTCTTCTTTTCTTTGCACACATTCCTTTCCACCACTCACAGAGTTTTTTACACGCCCCTGTAGGAAGTAGTCACTTGGTGGGAGGAAGTGTAGCTTCAGTTCTACCCAGATTCTCATGGGAGGAGGACACACAGAGCAGATGTCCAGGGTCTGCCAGGACCCTTGTCCGGGACAAGTTAAGTGCACAGTAAGTGTTGGGTGTGTTTGTGAGTCGAGTCAAAGAAACGTGTATGCAGAAACAACCAGAGACACTCAGTTTCTCCAGTCTATCCACTATATCGACTATGCAGTGCTAGACACTACCCAGGGAGAAGAGTCAGGGATTATACCAACCCACGCCGTGAACCAGTCTAAAAGGTGCAGGGCAGTATCCTACTACACAAGAGGAATTAGTGTGGATAGAACAAAGCTACCAGAAAGTCTACGTATTCTATCTTGCAGTGCAAGTATAACCGGAAAGGCTGGGACACTTAGCTTCACCTAGGTAACCACGGCTGGGGCTTGTATCACCCTAGTAAGACGAGTACCTAGACACTGTAGGGCCAAAATTGGTCAGACTATAGTCTAAACACGGGTACAAGTATCTCTCACTTTCAAGTATCTCTTCTCAGTTCCGGCAGAGCACAAGTACTGCATTGGGTTGGGACTCCTTTGACAAACTCCTCTTCTCCCCCACTCTAAACTCTCCAAACACCGCTACAACTACCTCTATTATATTCTACTCTTCCAAGTATCGCGGCAGCACAAACCAAGTAAAGCACTAAAGTCTGTACAATCATTATCTTTTTGCTGCCAAAGTGTTTTATACTATTCCGAAACTGCACAGTAAAGCTGTTCTTTCTTTATCACTGGGACTCTGTCATCTTTTCATCTGCACCACCACCTATACACATTCGTCACACATGAATTTCTGTGGGTGGTGGTACTGATAATCCAGGTAGATTAATTGCCACTCAGAACTACCAAGACAAGAGGCCAAGGGACCCACTACAGCCCGGCAGGTCACCGACCATTTGATAAACAGTACAGATCGGTCACATTAAAAACAGGTATCAACATCACACCTGTGTGCTGGACTAGCACTGACGTCACGACACTACCATCACTGGCCGAGTACTACTAGACACTGCATATATGCTACAATAATATATTGAAATCTATGTAATGCAGTAACAGTTGGGAAACAGCTATCTTATCATCACCTTTATTTGTACCTTTAATTTATATAGAAATGTACTATTGATCAGTTCAGTCCCAATCATAGAATGAGTTATATGGTTTTATATAGAAAACACTATGGCCAATAGCTAGCCATAGATAGCCATAGATAGAAATAGATAGCCATACTGTAGATAGCCATAAATAGACATAGATAGCCATAGAGTGAAATATAATGGTATAAAATAACATTCTAAACAATAACCAGCCACTAACAAGTCAAAAACCAGTCTACTCCATCCCGTAACCTTCTACCTGTGCATCACATGACAACTTTGCAGAGTGCATCTCTATGTTTCACGGTACGTTGCAATATCCAGGATCCCTTGACGATATAAAAGAGCTCATGGGAGCCCCTAGTTTCTCAAGAGAGTGTTACAAAATACTCAACGGCAAGGAAAATAACCATAAATCACACGAGTATACATAAAACTAAAGCAGCTTTGAAGAGAAGGAGAGAGAGCGGCTCATGCACTTTTAATCTACTCTGCCTGAATAACAAAGCCGGTTTTATGACCCCTTCGATGCATTCCCAATGAGTATACAGCCTGTGGCATTTCTTTTAATGTATTAAAATCCTGGAGAAGAGCTCGAACAGCCTTTTAAAGATCGGCCCAACACATTGAGAATCACTGAACTGGAGATCTTAAGGAAATCCATTATTCTTGATGTAAAATTAATTGTGAACATTGGCTTGCATGAATTATACAGATTGCAATTAGGGGCCCTGACAGTTTTGGTAATTTGTCTACAATGTCACTTTTGCTCGGCGGAAGTCATTTCCCGGCATATGATAAGTGTCATCTAAATATAATGTCCATCACCGTGCAGAATTGTGTATTATCATACAAGCAGTCCGCATGATTTACATGTAGAGTCTATCTATCTATCTCCTATCTATCTATCTATCTATCTATCTCCTATCTATCAATCTATCTATCTATTTATCTCCTATCTATCTATCTATCTATCTATCATCTATTTATCCTATCTATCTATCTATCTATCTATCTATCTATCTATCCATCTTTCTCCTATCTATCTATCTATCTATCTATCTATCTATCTATCTATCTATCATCTATTTATCCTATCTATCTATCTATCTATCTATCTATCTATCTATCTATCTATCTATTTATCTATCTCCTATCTATCTATCTATCTATCTCCTATCTATATATCTATCTATCTATCTATCTATTTATCTATCTTCTATCTATCTATCTATCTATCTATCTATCTATCTATCTATCTATCTATCTATCTATCTCCTACAGTGCTGGCCAAAAGTATTGGCACCCCAGCAATTCTGTCAGATAATACTTTCTTCCAGAAAATGATTGCAATCACAAATGCTTTGGTAATAATATCTTCATTTATTTTGCACAAAAGTCAAATCATTGAACATTTTACACAAAACTCCAAAAATGGTCCGGACAAAAGTTTTGGCACCCTCAGCCTAACACTTGGTAGCACAACCTTTAGACAAAATAACTGCGGACAACGGCTTCCGGTAACCATCAATGAGTTTCTTACAATGCTCTGCTGGAATTTTAGACCATTCTTCTTTTCCAAATTGCTCGCGGTTCCTGAGATTTGGAGGGTGCCTTCTCCAAACGGCCATTGTGAGATCTCTCCACAGGTGTTCTATGGGATTCAGGTCTGGACTCATTGCTGACCACTTTAGAAGTTTCCAGTGCTTTCTCTCAAAGCATTTTCTAGTGTGTTTTGGTTCATTGTCCTGCTGAAGACCCATGACCTCTGAGGGAGACCCAGCTTTCTCACACTGGGCCCTACATTATGCTGCAAACTTTGTTGGCAGTCTTCAGACTTCATAATCCCATGCACACAATCAAGCAGTTCAATGCCAGAGGCAGCAAAGCAACTAGAGATGAGCGAACCTCGAGCATGCTCGAGTCGATCTGAACCCGAACTTTCGGCTCTGGGTCTCTGGGTCAGAAGTTCCTGGCTATCCTACCATGGAGCCTTGAAACTACTTGATGACACTGCGCACGGCAGACACAGGAACATTCAGGTCTTTGAAGATGGACTTGTAGCCTTGAGATTGCTCATGCTTCCTCACAATTTGGCTTCTCAAGTCTTTAGACAGTTCTTTGGTCTTCTTTCTTTTCTCCATGCTCAATGTGGTCACACAAGGACACAGGACAGACGTCGGGAAGGAATAAGCATGAGGGCCACAGGGTGAAGTCCTAAGTTTGTGCAAACTAATGGTACGTTTACACGGAACGATTATCGGGCGAATTTTCGCGATAACGATAAAATTCCGTACGTTTCAACGTGGCGAACGATCGATAAATCGTTCATTTTGATCTTTTAACATGTTCTTAAATCGTCGTTCGTCATTCGCAAAAAATTTGCAGATCGTTCCGTGTAAACAGTCGTTCACTGATTTTACCTACAGTACGTGTGAGAAAGGCTTAAGCGATCGTAAAACTATTGCAAAACGAATTTTCTGTACGATATATCATTCCATCTAAACACTGATCGTTATAAAAAAAAAAAATCGTTACTTCGAAATCGTTAATCGTACGATCGGACCAATGATCGCCTCGTGTAAACTTAGCATAAGGGTGCGTTTACACAGACAGATTTATCTGACAGATTTTTTTAAGCCAAAGCCTGGAACAGACTATAAACAGAGAACAGGTCATAAAGGAAAGATTGAGATTTCTCCTTTTGCAATCCATCCCTGGCTTTGGCTTCAAAAATCTTTCTGTCTTCAGATAAATCTGTCTGTGTAAACGCACCCTAAGGGCCTTTTTAGATTAAGTAATTTTTAACGCTTAACACTTAACGATTGCAAACAAGATTGTTTATCGTAACCTGAAATCGTTCCCTATATTCCACAGAACATTAGTCGTTAGTTATGATTGTTATTACAATAGTTGACTTCATCTGATCCCAGCAAATGAAGGAACAATGTGGAATTACACTGAATGATTAGCGAACGAATGCGGAATTACAGCGAAGGATTAACAATGACTTTGGTGTAAACTATTTCTCATTGGTCATTTGATCGCTGTCTGCATTTACACAGAACGATTACCGGTTAAATTCAAATGATATAACGATAATTTACCCGATAATCATCATGTGTAATAGGGCCCTAAGCAGTTGTTCAGAGGAAGGCAGAGAGGAAGAAGCTCCAGAGGTGCTGGACAGAGAGACAGAGCTCCTGAGCTGCTGAATCAGATCGAATGACCCCAGTTCTGGAGTTTGTCACAGACTCCGACAACAGAGCCAGCACAGGCCCTAAGCTTCCAGCAAGTGGTGCCTAAGCAGTGTCAGACTGGCTCACAAAAGGACTGGAGAATCCGGTGGGCCCCAGCTTTAGAACCTACACAAACACTGACTGACATGTACTTTCTCACTGGTTCTTCATTGGTGGGCCCCCGGGATCATTTCCTCTGGTGGGCCCAAGATACCCCAGTCCGACACTGATAGAGGATGTGTCCTGTGTGGTGTAGTATATAGAGGATGTGTCCTCTGTAGTTTAGTATATAGAGGAGGTGTCCTGTGTGGTGTAGTATATAGAGGATGTGTCCTCTGTAGTTTAGTATATAGAGGAGGTGTCCTGTGTGGTGTAGTATATAGAGGATGTGTCCTGTGTGGTGTAGTATATAGAGGATGTGTCCTGTGTGATGTAGTATAGAGGATGCGACCTGTGTGGTGTAGTATATAGAGGATGTGTCCTGTGTGATGTAGTATAGAGGAGGAGGTGTCCTGTGTGGTGTAGTATATAGAGGATGTGTCCTGTGTGGTGTAGTATAGAGGAGGATGTGTCCTGTGTGGTGTGGTATAGAGGATGTGTCCTGTGTGGTGTAGTATAGAGGAGGTGTCCTGTGTGTTGTACTATAGAGGATGTGTCCTGTGTGGTGTAGTATAGAGGATGTGTCCTGTGTGGTGTAGTATAGAGGAGGTGTCCTGTGTGTTGTACTATAGAGGATGTGTACTGGTGCTGTAGCATAGAAGATCACGTAATTCCATTTGGGTAAACAATGACTCTTGGGGTCTTTATTCTAGGAGGGGTCCCGAAAGCTTTTACCCTCCTCTGGCAACCAATGGCCGCTTACCCAAAGGATCACCTTCCTGGAAGACTTCATGAAATCTTCAGACCTCTAGTGACCAAAGAAATATAAGACCTCCATCCCAGGGAGCCCAGCCGCCTATTCTATAACCAATTGTCCTCATGTATTCCGGTTCTATCACCTTATATCCAATAGTCGGTGGGGACACGTGTTTCCTGTCTCCCTTCTTCATACTCTTCCAAATCAACAATTTTTTATCATCCAAGTAAAAAGTTGAAAAGTCCTCCATTTGCAAAGCGAATCAACTTTCCCCATCTGTTATAATTACTTTCTGTGTAATTTACGTTTTTCCCTCGCTCATTTCGCTAGTTATGTGGAGTACAGATTGATATTGTGCTCACTATTTATCACACTCATTCCATTTCGCCTCCAGCTCCTTCATTTTATATCCTTGCTACATGCATTTAGCATAATTTTGTATTATTTATTTTCGCCTCATTTGTGTACATAGCGGCGAATTAGCTTTACTTTTACATGACGCGCAATTAAAAAAAAAATCTTTCCTATATTAGCGTACAGTAAGTAAAATAAAACGCCAATGGTGCCTTGAAATAAACAAAAATCTCCTTTGTGAATAATTTGTATTGATCTGTTAAATTGTTCTGCTCTTAAAGGGGAAGTACCCCTTTTTAGGTATAAATTTATTTTTTGCCTGTTGAAAAGGTGACTAGTCAGGATGGATTTTCATGGCTGTTGCAAGCGGAAACTACAATTCCTTTCCTGGAGGTGGCCATATTGGACTCACCCTTCCTGCATGGTGCTGTGCAGCAGAGTGTGTGCGCTTTATGGCAGCTCCAATAATTGGGAAGCTAAAATCAGAAAAGTTTTTTGAAGCATTAGCCAATCTCTAGGTAGAGAAAGAATACAGTCACGGGTAAGAGGGGTTGAAACGCGTGGAGCAGCAAAGATGTTCAGCACACGATTCTGGACGGTGTTCGTTCCTTTTTAATGGGCTAAATAAATTTTGATGATATTATGAAGACATGCAAAGAAGGCAGACTAATCCCTTGCATTACAGCTCCCTTCCCCAGAGACCAGAGAGAGTCAGGAAAGATGCATATTGTTTGGGTATAAAAATGAAAGGTGTAGGTTAAAGATAAACATTGGTAAAAACTCCCAATGTATACCTCTAATGTATAGATGTATAAAGAGAGTCTTGTGTGGACCTCCACCAGTGCCATAGAGTCGTCATCACACCTATGAAATCATCTCAGATAATGAGATGACTCTGCTGACTCTGCTCTAATCTACACAACAAAGCTGTAAGTCTTTTGTGTTTGCTCCAATATATATATATTTTATTTTTATTTTTTTATTTTTTTCAAATACACGTAAATGCATAAAAGCTCAGAGCTTTGCAAATGCTTTGCTTAAAGGGAAACTAACCTGCTGATATCTTCTAATAGCACATTTGATGCTTCTTGTGTATTTCATAGGTCAATCCAAATGATAGTGAAGTGGTTTGGTGAATCGGGGGTGGGGCTATCCTCCTTAGTGCACAGATCTGTTTTTTTTTGCAGAAAAAGGATGAAAAAATTTATTGTAAAAACGCAGTGTGAACCCAACTTCAAGTGGTTTTTGAGTAGAATACTGTATACGTAGGTGTCTTCAAAATTCTGCTTATTGACCTTGGAAAAAGACATCAGTCCAGCTATACCTTTATGTTATTCTGGCTCTATGGGGGAGATTTATCAAAGGGTGTAAAATTTAGACTGGTGCAAACTGCCCACAGCAACCAATCACAGCTCAGCTTTTCTTTCACCAGAGCTGGAAGCTGAGCTGTGATTGGTTGCTGTGGGTAGTTTGCACCAGTCTAAATTTTACACCCTTTGATAAATCTCCCCCTATTTCTTGTTCCCACCATGTACCCATGTACTACTTTTAAAAAAAAAAAGTGAGAACTTGCAGAATTTTAAATTTAGCTTTATTAGTGAATGCCCAGAAAAAAAAAATCCAGTCAGTCTCATTCCCCCAGTTCTGAGGTGCTGTTTTCTGCTGAAGACACAAAAATCTGTGTGTTAACTTTTCTCTCTGTCTCCCCTTCCTCCCACCACCCTTTCGAGATGTCTGAAAAAAACAAATCCCTGGCAGGCTATATCTGCAACTTTGTAGTAACTTAATAATAACCGCTAATACACCATTTTTAATATAGTCGGCCTGATTCTTGCCTACCACCATATTAGAGACAGATACCCTTTAAGTGCCACCTCTTAGGCCTCCTTTTATTCCCTCTTTTGAAAAGCAAGAGAAAAACAGAAAAAAAACCTCTATGTCTCTCTACCGGATTTCTAAAAGACTAAGTCAGGAACATGAAGAAAAACCTAAAGACTGATTATTAGTTGGGGTAAGGCTGGGTTCACACTGCATTTTTGCAAACCGTTTATTTCATCAATTTTTTGCATTTGTGTGCATGCGTTTTGATCTGTTTTTCCATTGACTTCCATTATAAAAAAAAAAAAAAAAAAACGAATTAAAACAGTTCTGTTTTATATTGGAGAGAAAAATTTGGTTTTTTGTGTATGTTAAAAAAATAGATCCATGTTAATTTGTTTTTATATAATGGAAGTCAATGGAAAAACGGATCAAAACGGATGCACATAAATGCATCCGTTTGTTTCATCTGTTTTTTTTTTTGTTTTTTTTTTTGCAAAAAATGGATTGCAAAAACGTAGTGTGAACCCAGCCTAAGATTATCTCCTGTTTACCCTTTTTATTAATTTCTAAAAGAAAAGTTACATAAAGTTTTAACTTTATGTAACTTTGTTCACTTTGTAACTCTTTGTGTATCTGCACCCGGTGTAATTGTATATAAATTACCTCCCCAGCAATGACGTGAGCCCTTTACTCGAGAAAGCGATGTGGCGCTAAACCGTTGTCTTCAGGGACGCTCGCAACCCTTCCCCCTCTCCCCTCCTTGTGTTTTCAAAGTAATAAATTCTGCTAAACACTGAAGATACCGGTAAGTGCATGAATTTGTTCTTCACGTTGCCGAGTGGGTGTGATATGTTGTTCCGGGGTTGTGCGCACCCGCAAGTCCATTTGTCCTCCCTCACCCTGGGATGGTAGTCTGATGCAATAAAAATTACAGCTTGGAAGATCGGTCAGTGCCCCAGTTTCTTGTTTCTTCGTTGTTTCCATTCAAGTCTTTGCCTATACCCTGGGAAGCACCCCTAGTACAAGCAATCAAGTCTCGTCCACAATGAGGTGTCCGCTTCAGTTAATGTTCCTGGCAGTGCCGACTGCACTCTACTCGTATAACTACTATAATACTGCCCCGATATACAAGAATATAACTACTATAATACTGCTACTATATGCAAGAATATAACTACTATAATACTGCTCCTATATACAACAATATAACTACTATATTAACACGAACTGGAGAGAGTGGAACGGCTGCACATCCCATCTATGGCTGATACTAATGCCGCTAGGCCTATATTAAAAATCAACACCAGAGTGTCTGTATATGAATTGATCAAGCCATATTGCCCCGTGTACCACCGCGCAGGTCCTCTGGTCCACACGGGTCCCTACGCTAACTCCACACCGTGTCGGTCAGCGACCGCCAACCCCGCAAAGCGTGCAAATGCAGGGAAGGGAGGCCATGGAACGGCCCTGCAACCCCAATGTCACAGGACCAGACCCAAAAAGCCCCACCAAAACCCAGCCAGCACCACCGGCGGGGAAGGCTGCCCCCAAACGACACAAGTATGGATATGGTATTACACTTACCATTGCTGCTCTCACAGAATGGGGAAGACATAGGGTCCAGACATGTGAGCACAGACATATCCTGCTAATTTTGGCCATGTGGGTCCTATAAAGGAGTGCGAGCTGTTCAGAGAGGGAGAACTGTGAAACACGAACTGGAGAGAGTGGAACGGCTGCACATCCCATCTATGGCTGATACTAATGCCGCTAGGCCTATATTAAAAATCAACACCAGAGTGTCTGTATATGAATTGATCAAGCCATATTGCCCCGTGTACCACCGCGCAGGTCCTCTGGTCCACACGGGTCCCTACGCTAACTCCACACCGTGTCGGTCAGCGACCGCCAACCCCGCTGCAGCTATGGTGAGCGCAATACCTTATCCAGACTTGTGCTGCTTGGGGGCGACCTTCTCCGCCGGTGGTGCTGGCCGGTTTCTGGTGTGGTGTTTTTGGGTCTGGTCCTGTGGCATGGGGGTCGCAGGGCCGTCCCATGGCCCCCGTTCCCTGGCTGTGCGCGCCTGCGGGGTTGGTGGCCACTGACTGGCACGGTGTAGACTTAGTGTAGGGACCCATGTGTATCAGATACCGGCACGAGGTACATGGGGCAGTATGGCTTGATCAATTCATACACAAAATTCTGATGTGTTTTTTATTTAGCCAAGCGGCACTAGTATCAGCCATAGGTGTGAGGTGCAGCACTCTGTTTCTTCCCTGAACCATAACTACTATATTACTGCCTTCTATATACAAGAATATAACTACTATAATACTGCTCCTATATACAAGAATATCACTACTATAATACTGCTTCTATATACAAGAATATAACTACTATAATACTTCTCCTATATACAAGAATATAACTACTATAATACTGCTCCTATATACAAGAATATAACTACTATAACACTGCTCCTATATACAGCAATATAACTACTATAATACTGCCCCTATATACAAAAATATAACTACTATAATACTGCCCCTATATACAAGAATATAACTACTATAATACTGCTCCCTATACACAAAAATATAACTACTATAATACTGCCCCTATATACAGGAATATAACTACTATAATACTGCTCCTATATACAAGAATATAACTACTATAATACTGCTCCCTATATACAGGAATATAACTACTATAATACTGCCCCCTATATACAAGAATATAACTACTATAATACTGCTCCTATATACAAGAATATAACTACTATAATACTGCTCCTATACACAAGAATATAACTACTATAATACTGCCTCCTATATACAGGACTATAACTTCTATAATACTGCTCCTATATACAAGAATATAACTACTATAATACTGCTCAGATTATATAGGGAAATGAAGAGACCAGTGAATGGATATATTCCAGGATCCTCCATCCTCAGTACCTCTGAGACTAAATATTAATGTATTAAACAGACTCTTATAATACCGTGTTATAAAGCTCGGCTATAAATGTGTTTGTGTGATATCATTACCCGTTCCGAAATGACTGTGCGGAGCCCGAGAGGAGATGGATCTTTTTAGTATCTGACAATTACTTTTAAGGAATTCCTTATTTTATGTTTGAGATCTTACAATCCAGAATATTTGGAGGGGACGATGTAATTGCTTTTTTTTTTCTTTGCCAGAATCCGATGTCATTTTCTTCCTCCAGAACGGGATAGAATTCAGGAAGGCAAATTGTTCTATACATTAAATTGAGCAACATCTGATAGCTTTCCCCCAATTAAACCATTTAAATGAATACGATTGCTCCACAACTCCATCATATCCTGCTGAATAAGACCCGGCTTGATGCAAATTGACAGTGGCAGCCAGCGAATGTGGAGCCTGTAATGAGAATGGACAAGCAGAGAGGGGTCATTGGTAATTGTGCTTATATGGGGGATTAAACTGTCAAAAATGGCGCCTGGGCACGGCCCCGGACTCTTCATACTTCCTCATTATTATTCTCTGTTAATTAAAATATTCTACAATTAACGTCAATGGCGCGGCTGGCATTATTTATAGACCAATCATTTAAAATAGACAAAAACATTTCTGAGACCCCAAATATCAAAGTAGTTATCAGGCCAGATTCCACTCTTTTACCATTTGTTACCCCTAGGGGGCGTGGACGAAACCCCAGCGAATACAAAAACAATAGGGCCCATTAATTCTGTAATATATTTTATTAGCACAAGTGGGGTTAAACAGCGTAGTTTTCTTTTTTTTTTTATTGTATCGCATTAGTGGCTGTATTAGACATATCGGAAGTCACTGATTGCATTGGGTTCTATTCCTGAGACCCTCTGTGATACCGAGATACAGCCAGGGAAAAAACGTCTTTCTCCGTCTCTCAATCAAATACAATTTGTTTGCTTTTTTTTTATAGTTAATGGGTCAGATGTTCTGCCAGTTGGGGGAGTGGGGTGCACTGCCATGCACTCCCTCCCCCTTACTGTATTTTAGAATCGCAGAGGGTCTAAGGAGTGAGACCCGGTGCAATAAGTAACTTTTGACATATCTGATAAAATGACAAAAGATACTGCAACTGACAGTAATGCTCTAAACTACTCTGCTTCCCCGAATATAAGACAGTGCCTTATATAAATTTTTGTTCCTAAAGCGGCAGTATGTCTTATTTTTGTGGGATGTCTTATTTCTATCTCTCCCCCCATGGGAGATCGGGAGGTGAGTACACGGGACAAACATGAGGAGGGAGAGAGGTGAGCGGCACGGGACAAGCATGGGGAGGGAGATAGGTGAGTACACGGGAGAAACATGAGGAGGGAGAGAGAGAGGTGAGCGGCACGGGACAAACATGAGGAGGGAGGGAGAAAGGTGAGTACACGGGACAAACATGAGGAGGGAGGGAGAGAGGTGAGCGGCACGGGACAAGCATGGGGAGGGAGGGAGAGAGGTGAGCGGCACGGGACAAGCATGGGGAGGGAGGGAGAGAGGTGAGCGGCACGGGACAAACATGAGGAGGGAGGGAGAAAGGTGAGTACACGGGACAAACATGAGGAGGGAGGGAGATAGGTGAGTACACGGGACAAGCATGGGGAGGGAGGGAGAGAGGTGAGCGGCACGGGACAAGCATGGGGAGGGAGGGAGAGAGGTGAGCGGCACGGGACAAGCATGGGGAGGGAGAGAGGTGAGCGGCATGGGACAAGCATGGGGAGGGAGGGAGAGAGGTGAGCGGCACGGGACAAACATGAGGAGGGAGGGAGAGAGGTGAGCGGCACGGGACAAACATGAGGAGGGAGGGAGATAGGTGAGTACACGGGACAAGCATGGGGAGGGAGGGAGAGAGGTGAGCGGCACAGGACAAACATGAGGAGGGAGGGAGAGAGGTGAGCGGCACGGGACAAGCATGGGGAGGGAGGGAGAGAGGTGAGCGGCATGGGACAAACATGAGGAGGGAGGGAGAGAGGTGAGTGGCACGGGACAAGCATGGGGAGGGAGGGAGGGAGAGAGGTGAGCGGCACGGGACAAACATGAGGAGGGAGGGAGAGAGGTGAGCGGCACGGGACAAGCATGGGGAGGGAGGGAGGTAGATAGGTGAGTACACGGGACAAACATGAGGAGGGAGGGAGAGAGGTGAGCGGCACGGGACAAGCATGGGGAGAGAGGGAGAGAGGTGAGCGGCAAGGGACAAACATGAGGAGGGAGGGAGAGAGGTGAGCGGCACGGGACAAGCATGGGGAGGGAGGGAGATAGGTGAGTACAAGGGACAAACATGAGGAGGGAGGGAGAGAGGTGAGCGGCACGGGACACGCATGGGGAGGGAGGGAGGGAGATAGGTGAGTACACGGGACAAACATGAGGAGGAAGGGAGAGAGGTGAGCGGCACGGGACAAGCATGGGGAGGGAGGGAGATAGGTGAGTACACGGGACAAGCATGGGGAGGGAGGGAGAGAGGTGAGCGGCACGGAACAAACATGAGGAGGGAGGGAGAGAGGTGAGCGGCACGGGACAAGCATGGGGAGGGAGGGAGATAGGTGAGTACACGGGACAAGCATGGGGAGGGAGGGAGCCTTACTTTCAGGGGGATGCCTTACCTTAGGCCAGTTGGTAGACTAGTTGAGGTGTCTTATTTTATGAGGATGTCTTATTTTTGGGGAAACATGGTATGTATACTGCTTATCCATAGCTTATCCATATCCATCTCTTGCACCGCCGCTACTCCTGCTGTGCTATCTTCTGGTCCTGGCTATGTTCCCATTCTTTCCATTCCGGCTTCTGATTTTGTCTCACAGAGCTGAATGGATGTAAGCAGAAGCCAGCAGAACGGGAGGACAGCCAGGACTAAAAGATAGCACAGCAAGAGTAGCAGGGGGAGCAAGGGAGGGGTAAGTATGGCTTGTTTGTTGTTTTATGCCATGGGGAGGCCGTATGAATTATTAATATTTCCCCAGACAACCTTGTTAAATTGCTGAGTTGAGTGTATAAACAGTATGAATTGGTAAATGCAAATCTTTAGAAGTTTCCATCAAAGTGATCAAAATGCCCAGATTTGGAATTGGAGCAGAACTACTATCTCAGGATAAAAGGGATTGATGATTGTTTCATAAGATTTAGACTTGTTTCTGAAGAGTAACCAATGGGTGCTGGATGCCAAAATATAAATTTCAGGAAGCTCCACTGATGGCACTTTCCATTTATGGACCCAATTAATAACAGTTTGCCAAGTGGTTTGTCATTTAAAGGGGTATTCCACTGAAACATAATGTTTCATATGTGCCTTTCCATGGTGAGACTAACAATTCCTTCCATCCTTGTTATTATCTATTCAGTCCCCTTTCCCCAGTTCTCAGCTGCTGCTTTCTACTGAAGACACAAAAATCTGTCTTTCCCTGGTCCCCTCTCTCTTCTGAGATGGCCAATGTATACTGCATTTCTTTTTCATCTTTAAACCTAAGGTTCTAAAAGTTAGCTTCGGCCCTCCAGCTGTTGCAAAATTACATTTCCCATCATGCCTGGACAGCCATAATTTTTGTTCCGGGCATCTAATAAAAAATTTTTATGTTGCTCCTGATCTTTCCCCTAATAATCTCAGATTGTGCCCCCAGTGTTCAGGCAGAGGAGCAATCTCTAATATGCTTATAATTCAAAGGGCTAATACCTATGGTTGTATTACTGAGCATGAAAAGTTTTTTAAGTTTCTTTTTACTCTTTATTAGAGATGAGCAAGTAGGAAAATATTCGAAAGCTCGAAATTCCATTTGAAACCGTAATATTCCAAAATTCCATCGAAACCCATTGAAGTCAATGGAAGTTGCACGCTTGTTTCTTGGAAACCTTAATTTGAACATTTGGAGGTCATCAGGTCCAAAATGATGCAAACACTTCTGGAATGCAACTGGGACAGCAGGGGAAGCATGGGTGCATCTAACACGCCAAAGTCTCAGTATTACACCACTATCACAGCCTATCAACTATACACTGCAAACACAATATAACCTCTATGTAAACTGGAAAAAAAATACAATGAAACCTTCTTTCCTCTACATTAGCATGGACAGAAAGCAAAAAAAAATTCCCACACCCCTTTAAATCATGTTGCGTATGACAACCACAGATGGCAAAGGCAAGGGGGAAATCAAACAGCACCCACGAATAACTTACCCCACTACAATTGGAATGTAACAACATATAGCAAATAGATCTGGAGGACCTATTCAGGAGAATTATTAGCTGCCTGCCTGTCTGTCTAAGTAGATGATGTGCTGGTAGGCAGCCTATTCACTTGATGGAGCTATATACTGTGCTGTGTAGCAGCCCTAAGAAGGGCATTTGGGGTCTTGTCTTCCTACAATCACTTAAAATCCTAACTGTCCCTACTCCAATATCCATCCCTCAACTTGTCCTGCAACAATTAGACTGTAGGAACAAATATATGAACTGAAGCATATTCTTCACAGTGAGCAGCTGCCTGCCTGTCTATGAAAATACTCAGCTGATGTGCTGGTATCCAGTCTATTCACTGTCTATTAAGAGCTATATAATGTGCTGTGTATTGTAGTAGCCCTAAGAAGGACTTTTTGGGTCTTGTCTGCCTAAAATCAATTAAATCCTCACTATCCCTACTCCAACCTCTCTCCCTGACTACCTTCAAGATGGCATCTGGCGACAAGCAGGAAAAGTCAAGTTCTTATACTCTGGAGGTCACATGAGTTAGCCAGCCAATGAATGTAGATGCTGTTCTTGCGATGCCAGTGTGCTCCCAAGGGCCTGTCACACCCTCCATAGTTATTGGCTAGAAAAAGGCGCCAGGGAAGGTGGGGGGATTAACAAATTTTAACTGCGTTTTCAATCGGATACCCGATTGAAAATGAACACATCAAACAATGTAGTATTTGATCAAATAGCTGCTCGATCGAGTACTACTCGCTTATCTCTATATATTTCCATTCTTGGCAGGAAACACATGGATAGCAATGGAGTCCACAAGAACCTGACAATCACTGCATCTATACTCCATGGTTTAGGTGAAGTCTGCCTATATTTAGGGTTGTTTTTGGATCAATTGATAGCTCCGAGATGGGATCAAACCTGCAGCTTAATGGCTGTTTATAAATGCAATTATTGAAGGACATGTCATCCACTGCGCTAATAATAATGATATGCAGCTTTATATATGTGACCTGCATTAGGGAGGAGAACCACTTCTTTATATATCACTAGTTATACCTTGTCAGTAGGTATACAGAGTACTGTTAAAGATATCAGGACAAAAAGTGTCTGTCTGTCTATCTATGTAGACTTTTGTAGTAATTTTAACCCTTGCACTGACCATATACTTCAGTGAAAACTGTTAAAGGGGTACTTTACTTTTTTTTTTTTTTCAAAATCAACCGCTGTGAAAAAGTTATAAAGATTTGTAACTTACTTCTATTTAATAATCTCCAGTCTTCCAGTACTTATCAGCTGCTGTATGTCCTACAGAAAGGGGTGTATTCTTTCCAGTCTAACACAGTGCTCTCTGCTGCCACCTCTGTCCATGTCAGGAACTGTCCAGAGTAGGAGACGTTTTCTATGGGGATTTGCTACTCTGGACAGTTCCTGACATGGATAGAGATGGCAGCAGGGAGCACTGTGTCAGACTGGAAAGAATACACCTCCGTCCTGCTACTGTACATCTATTATCATAGTTTATAAAAAAAAGTATAAACTATAGTAAAAAAAACTTTTGCAGTATTATTATATAATTTTCAGCTATGGTTTTCAAGGTGCCCATGCAGTATGTGTAATTCTTTATGCACCTGGGCAAAGTAACTCACTCAGGTTCTCACAAAGGGGATGAAGTGAAACTGTACTAAGTGTTTTTCGCCACTAGGTGTCACTGTCTGTATTTTCTATTTTCTATGCTATGCACAGCTGAAGGAAGCATTGGGTTAACTGTTTTATGTCACATGTTATTTCCTATCCTGTCACAGGTGCAGGTCTTTTCCCTCCTTTTTTTCTCCTATCCCAGCTCTCCATTCTTTATACCACATAACCCCACCAATCATCAGAAAGGTTAGTTTTGCCCCTATAAAAGGAAGTTAGTTCCTGGTGGGAGGAGTTCTCTAGCCAGGAGTTCTTTAGTCAGCAGTGGAGAGAGAGACACAGACAGAGAGAGAGAACTCGTAATTTGTGCTGTTAAATACTAGCATGCAGTGCTAGACACCTCAGGAGGAAGGACGTCCTCTGAGGATCACTTTGTCCATACCAGGAATACACTCTCCACGACACAGGGCAGCATACCTGAGTTAGGTACTGACCCCAATAGGACAAAGCTGCAGATATTGCCTACGTACCCTACCGCAATGCATGGCTATTCTGGGAAATCCTGGGAAGTCAGCTCAAATCAGTGCAGGGACCTGGGACCTCGTACTACCCTAACAGGACGGGTTTCCCGAAACTATAGGGCATAAGACAGTCAGATCAAAGATATCTATACGTGAGTACGAGTATTTTCTACTTCTTCTTCTTTTCTTCACTACACTATCCTGGCAGAGCACACAGCAAAGTTCATTTGTCCGGGGGTGGGCTACCATGACAAGCGCCCAAGTGACCCACCGAGCTGCCACAGAACCGCACAAGCTACCGGCATATGGCTGCACAGCCTTCCATATATGTGCCCATGGAATATCCCTTTAAGGATTTTCTCCTCTAAATATAATTCTCCCCTAACATGGTACTACCGCCCATCTCTTATGCACAATGAGACTGGAGAGTCATTGGTGACTGAGAGCTTGATATAATCTCTTTCCAAAGCAGCATAAAAATAGTCTAGTTCTTGCTCTTCTATCAGGACTTTTGCTGACTATTCTCCCATTAACCTTTTTGTGATGAAGTTTTGCATTGATTGGCCGTTTGGTGGAGTCTCTATTTCTATGGATTAATTCCATTATCTTTGACTTACAGACGTTAGTTGTCTGAAAATGTCATGTATTGATTCCGGGGGCTGATATTTCATTTGGAAACCCGGTCTGTGTATTACTAATGTAGACTCTTAGTGGTCAGGGCTACTTTGGTGGATAAAGTGGTAAACTTGTCAGAGGAACTTGCTTTCATCTTTCACGGCTTTCACGCAATCGGAGACATATTAGATTACAGACGGCCGTGCAATATTAGACCCGAGCAGTCACTCTGGATAAATCAGTACTGGATCCTCGTAGCCCTTCACATTGCTAGGATTTTCTGAAAGTCTGACTTCTTATTGACCATTGGTATAATCTCATCTGATGGAGAAACAATCTCAATAAATAAATTTTATTTTTTGTTAAAGGGGTATTCCGGAGAATATTTTTTTTTTACATGTCTTTAACCCCTTCAAAACCAAGCCCATTGTTGCCCGGATATCCGGGTCAATTTATTACAATGTTCCTCCCCGCCTTCTAAGAGCCATAACACTTTTATTTTTCCACCTACAGGGCTGGTTGGGGTGTCATTTTTTTGCGCCATGATCTCTAGTTTTTCTTAATATCATATTGGTGTAACAGAAAATTTTTGACCGCTTTTTATTATTTTTTTTCTCCGATAAATAATTTTTAAAAATCAGCAATTCTGGTGGGGTTTTTTTGCCGTTTACCGTGCGGGAACAATAATGTTACATTTTAATAGATCGGACAATTCCGCACGCTACGATATGTAATATGTTTATTTTTATTTATTTTTTAAAATATTTTCATTTTTATAATGGGCAAGGAGGTATATTAAACTTTTATTAGGGGGTTATAAGGGTTTTTTTTAATACTTTTAAAAACCTTTTTTATAACACTTTTTTTCACTTAAAAACATGCAATCAATAGATTGCATATACTGATCTATGCTATGCCATAGCATAGCACATATCAGTGTTATCGGCGATCTATGCATAAAGCCTGCCTGAGAGCAGACTCTATGCATGGAATGCCGACAGGACGGAGGTAAGTGACTTCCACCCCCCCACCCCCCCATTGGTACAAGTAATCAGGACCTCCTCAGCATGGCTGCTTGGCATCTGCAGCCGCAGCACAGTGTAGCAGAGTGAGTGGGAATAACTGCTACAGGGTGCCGTTCCTACAGCACTAGTGACACAGACAGCTTCCCCCAGTGTAATGTCTATTCTAATGGTAACATGTAATATATAGACATCAGGGGAGGCTACAGCACTAGGGACACATACAGCTTCCCCCAGTGTAATGTCTATTCTAATGGTAACATGTAATATATAGACATCAGGGGAGGCTCAGTCTCTGCATGCAACACTAGGGCTATGGGTAAGAGACTTTTTTAATTGTGGCTGTGCATTGTCAAAGAGGCGGGGCCTAGAGAATCTAAAGCCTCTCTCTCCATCTTTCCTTTTTTTGTAGGAACGCCCCATGGGCTGGATTTCCATCTTCAGCCGGCCTAAGGCACGGATGCCTCTGGAATAAAAGAAGTTTTTTTTTTACCTGAATCCCGGCACCAGGAGACAAGGGAAGCCTGGGACCAGGCATGAATTAGGAAGAACTTCCAAGCAGTATCGAAGGTTTGGGGGGCGATACAGATTCACTTTAAAAAGAGCCTATCATCCCTTTCATTCCCTAGCAACTTTTCCCCACCAGCCTTGATTGATAGATCCTCAATATTTGGGGGCTATCCTGATGACTCGTGGTTCTGTCATTTTGTAAAGAATAATAATAACAATAATAATAATAATAATAACAATAATAACAATAATAATAATTATTATTATTGTTACTATTATTGGAATAAACTGTATATATAGTTATTATTATTATTATTATTACTATTATTAATCATAACAATAATTGTAATAATAACTATTATTATTAATTATGTTAATATACATATATATTATTAATATTAAAATTTACTGTAACAGTTATTAAATTGTCCATTATTAATTTAAATGTAACCAACTTTAAAATGTTGCATATATATATATATATATATATATATAATATGTATATATATATATATATATAATTTGTTGTTATTATTTATTTAATTTATTTATTTTTAAGTCGGTTAAACTTGAATTAATCACTACCAATTTTATAACTGTCACAATAAATGATGACGGGCTTTATCCTTCTGCACCTAGGCCATTGAGGCCATTGAGGTCCATGATCTCCGCTTTAGAAAAAAGGACAGCAGGCTATTTATTTTGTTGTGTCTGAATTTTTAATCAAATCCCACAGATCAAGTGTCCTGCGCCCCTCCGTTTAAATTAAAATAAAAAAAACAATGTGGAGCCTTTTTGAATCCGAGCATTTATCTATTGTGGCATCAAAGAGACGGAGAAGCCCTTGTGCCCCCTCATTCATGTAGCTCAGCTGCTCTCTGTACAGATATTTTAACCTTAACAAAACACGGCCGGGATAAAATCTACAGCTTCTGCTCTCGAGTGCTAAAGGTCCAGATGAAATGATACCTTAACCGAGATTGCCTCCATATTGTTTCCAGGTTGCGCCTGCTGTTTTTAATAGTCATTTAGTACGTTAAGCATTTGCCCTAGTGGCTGACTGAAATTTTCAAAAATCTGTTGTAAAGTGAGCGGGACAAAAGAGAGTGAATGAGATCAAATTGAGTTGTACTAGTGGCCAGATGGGGCCCCGCTCTTCAATGCAGCCCGCTCTATTCATAAAATTCTTCCCTAAGCAGAGCACAATTCAAAGACTTTGAAATGGAAAAAAAAAAAAATCGGAAAATGCTTCTCACTCGTCTCGTCTACATGGAAGCGTTTATGACGCTGCGGTGAGATTCGCTTTGATCCATGATATTTATGGAAAACTATTATTATAGGGAGATGTTGTACGCAGGCCGCCTGGATGGCTCAGGTTTCTCTTGATTACATGGTTATACGTTCTCTTATCCCTTCTTCTCCTTTAAAAAATCAAAGTGTATTTTAATTTTAGAATTTATATATTAAATATTTAGCTTTTTTCATATTCTTGACAATAGAAAATATAGTGAAGGCGGCACTCACCAGATGCTATATTGGGACAGAAAAGGCATCAGCAAAAGGTGCACTGCTTTCCACAAAAATTAAAAGCGACGGCTGTTTCACGTATAAAACACTTCTTCTCAGCTTCTTCTATGAGCCGTGAAGAAGCGTTTTACACGTGAAACGGCCGTCGCTCTTTAATTTTAGTGATAAGCACCTTTTGCTGATGCCTTTTCTGTCCCAATAAAGCATCTTTTAACCGATACTGGGGAGTGCCACCTTCACTATGTTTTCTATTGCCAAGATATTGCTGGACTTGTTTAAGCAGAGCACCACGAGTGGTCGAGTGTTATTACATATGGGAGTGTCACGCTGAGGTCTTCGTGTGGCTTCCTGTGCTGAGACGGTGCCGACAGTTTGCCTTTTGTAACTATATACTTTTTTCATATTGTTTCCATACTTTTTTCATATTGTTTACATTGAAATTATAGAAATTTTTTTTATTGCACTGTATGTTTTCTTGGCATGGGGGTAAACAACAGTACTTTGGAAATATACATAGGAGGAATTTAAAGGGGTATTCCCAGCCCGTAGCCAGGGATCTTCTATGGCTGCTGACCGGCTGAGCTGCGATGACACGTCATGACTAGGATCCCCGCTCATACCAGGAACCGGAAGAGGGCAAAGCAGACCCCTGTGCTGAAGCCAGGGAGGTAAGTGCATGTTGTTCTGTTCAGCCACCTTCTCCTCAGTTCTTTTGAGGGAAAAAAAAGCCCAAGGTCAGACTTCTCCTTTAATTTCATTGACAACTGGGTGGGACTTCGCAGCAGCTGGTCCGCATCTCTTGGCTGGAGAAAGGGCCCAACTGCCATGAAGCTCCGCTAGATGACACTGTCCACAGTTGAAATGAAGCGATTTTAGAGTAGAAAGAAGACACAGACTAATGGTATGCAGGTATATATCCAAATCTAAGCATGTGGATGGTGCAGAGTAAGGGGGGTGACAGTATCACTTTAAAGCAGGGATGGGAAATCTTGAGCCCTCCAGCTGTTGCACAGCTACAAAGATAATGGTTCGGCTGTCTAGGCATGATGGGAATTGTAGTTTTGCAACAGCTGGAGGGCCGAAGGTTCCCCATTCCCATGGAGAAGACCATAGTCTCTTCAATAGAAGAGCTTTCTAGGCATGCTCTGTGACCAATGCATAGGTCACAGACCATGCATGTGATATGTTCATTATAAAGCCTAGTGGTGAGAATGAAAACTGCAAGAAAATAGGATTAGTTTATAATACATAAAGTCAGATGGAAATTATGACGAAACGTCCTCAAATACTCTTTAAGGCCGGGTTCACACATAGCAAAGGCCTCATTCCATGGGCCGACAATGAAGAGTAAACGAGCGCTGTCAGCGCTCGTTTTCTCCTCGTTCCGCGCTCGCTGCTGCTGCTATTCCTCACAGCAGCAGCGAGCTGTGAGTCCGGAGGCGGCCGCGGGGAGGGCTGCCTGGGTGATCGCTGATCGCCCGGGCAGCCCATAGGATATAGTGGCGGTCTGCTGCCGCCGCTCCTATTTCTGGGACCGACGGCAGCAGATCATTGCTATATAAGTGGTTTGTCTTTCAACATGCTGAAAGACAAATGACTTCAACAATCAGCCGACATGAACAATGTCGGCTGATCGTTGCTTCCTATTCCACGGGACGATTATCGGCCAGATAAGGCTGATCATCGTTCCTTGGAAAAGGGCCTTAAGACAGTGGTTGTTCTGTGACATGGCCATGTCACAGAACGGCCGCTGTCTGTGAAGTTCATCCCGGCTGGCAGTGGCGTAGCTACAATGAAGGCAGGGAAGGCGACTGCTATGGGGCCCCTGCAAGAAGGGGGCCCGAGAAAGCCTGCCCTGCCTTCATGGTGGGTACCCCGCTCCCCCAGGGGTCCAGTGGAAGAGGGACCCCCACTGCACTGTTTAGCCCCCTCACTGTAGTGCCAGATGAGCGGGCTGAACAGAGGAGCAGGACCTGCCAGACGGCACAGGAGAGGGATGAAGGACCTTTGGGTCACATGACCCAAAGGTCCTCAATACTTCTATGTGAAGATCAGCCCGGACTACAGGAGGAGGAGGGGGAAGCCTGGGAGCTGTAAGTGCTGTGTATGTGTGTCAGTGAGTGTATATATGTATATGTGGGTATATGTATATGTCAGTGTGTGTATATATGTATCTGTGTATATATTTATATGTCAGTGAGTGTATATATGTATCTGTGGGTATATGTATATGTCAGTGTGTGTATATATGTATCTGTGTATATATTTATATGTCAGTATGTGTATGTATCTGTGGCTATATGTGTGTGTATGTCAGCAATGTCTGTAACACTGGTGTATATGTGTGTGTTTGTGTATGTCAGTAGTGTCTCAAGTGATTGACAGGTTTGCTCCCAAAGATGTTCTGCAGCAGCTTCTATTAATGCTGGGCTCTAATAAAAGAACCCACCACTAATATTTGCTGCATTTTCTTTTATTTCTGGTTGAGTATTTCTTATTACACTGAGATGATTTCCCTGTGTATAGTCTATTCATGGTGTATACATCAGCACTAGTGTAATCACATTACAGCGTATATATGTGTGTATGTCAGTGGCGTATCTGTATATGTGTGTCATTGTCTGTGTTTGGCGGGGGGGGGGGGCCTAGAGAATTCATGAGGCCCCATACAGTTTTTTTCTATGGGGCCCCATGAATCCTAGCTACGCCCCTGCCGGCTGGTATTGCAGTATTGGCCGTATGATCTTCATTTCTTTTTAATTGGAATGTGGACGCATTCAGGTGTGGCCGCATTCCAACTACCCATAGCAGACAATGTCACTTACCAGCTGCTGTAGGTCTTGGAAGTGATGTTTAAAACAATGCTCTCTGCTGCCATCACTGTCTATGTCAGGAACTGTCCAGAGCAGGAGAGGTTTTCTATAGGGATTTGCTGCTGCTCTGGACAGTTCCTGACAAAAAAAAAAAAAAATTACCAAAAATTCCTAAAAAAAATGTTTAGTAAAATCTACAATCTACATCAGGGCCCCAACCTATTGTACTATGAGCTATTTATAATACTGGTGTCTTCCTGTGTGGCAGAGGGGCCTCTGGGGTGTGACTGTTGCCATTGCCCCTCCCATGGTTCCACCCCTGAGTTCCATGCCCTGATAGATAGATATATATATATATATCTATGTCATTAGATATAGAGATTTATCAGCAAACCTTGGTTCCTCCATCTGCTTGTTTAGGATGATGTTATATATCTTGTCACTGGTGGATAAAATATGTTCTTAGTAACTGGGGCTGGAGCCAACTGATTGTGGGTGGTTTATGAAAGTTTTTATGTCAGACATTACATCCGGATCTTTGGAGACTGTGTTTAATGCTTTGCATTATCTACAGTTATTAAAACATCTCGGAGATGTGAACGCGGAGCGGTACGTGGAGATTCACAGCAGTGGATTAATCTGCGATGCTCCTGGGCAACCATCTCTTTTTCTGAATTAGCAGCAAACTGTGAATTAGGCGGATTTTAATGGGAGAGCTCATCCTGATTTACCAGATGCTCGTATGGAGAGATGATTGTTTCACAAGTACACAAGGAAAGCCGGGATCTTACCCCACGTCTGCAGAGCTTTCTTACTTTTCTTTGTAGTAATAAGAGAATTAGAAAAGAGGATAAACAATGAGAGGCTTATACATGCCACACATTATAGCAGTTATATTCCTATATGTACTATATGTATATATACTATATAGTATATTCCTATATACTATATGTATATAGGAGAAGTATTATAGTAGTTATATTCCTGTATATAGGAGAAGTATTATAGTAGTTATATTCTTGTATATAGGAGCCGTATTATAGTAGTTATATTCTTGTATATAGAGGGCAGTATTATAGTAGTTATATTGTTGTATATAGGAGCAGTATTATAGTAGTTATATGCACAAGCCAAAAAGACAGAAATGGCTGCACATCGCACCCATGGCTGACACGAAAGCTTATTCAGCTACATTTAAAACCAACATCAGAAGTTAGTATATCATTTGGCCAAACCATATTGCCTCATGTACCACGTGCAGGTCTTCTGATACACATGAGTCCCTAACCAAAAAACATCACTGTGCCGGTAAGCGACCACAATCCCCGCAAAACGTGCGCAAGCAGAGAAGGGGGGCCACGGAATGGCCCTGCAACCCCATTGTCACAGGACCAGACCCTGGAGGGCCCCCCGAACCTCGCAGGCACCGCCGGCGGAAAAAGTGGACGCAAAGCAACACAAGTGTGAACAAGCTCTTACCTCTCTCTCCATTCCTCTGCAGGTAGAATGGGAGAATGCCAGGAGATCCTCCCCTTATGTACACAGGTGCTTCCTGCTAATTTGGATCACATGTGTCTTACACAGCATAAGTGCTAGCCACAATGAAAAAAGGGACAGAATACATAAAATATGCACAAGCCAAAAAGACAGAAATGGCTGCACATCGCACCCATGGCTGACACGAAAGCTTATTCAGCTACATTTAAAACCAACATCAGAAGTTAGTATATAATTTGGCCAAACCATATTGCCTCATGTACCACCTGCGGGGTTCGGGGGGGCCTTTTTGGGTTTGGTCCTGTGACAATGGGGTTGCAGGGCCATTCCGTGGCCCCCCTTCTCTGCTTGCGCACGTTTTGCGGGGATTGTGGTCGCTGACCGGCACAGTGATGTTTTTTGGTTAGGGACTCGTGTATCAGAAGACCTGCTCGTGGTACATGAGGCAATATGGTTTGGCCAAATTATATACTAACTTCTGATTTTGGTTTTAAATGTAGCTGAATAAGCTTTCGTGTCAGCCATGGGTGCGATGTGCAGCCATTTCTGTCTTTTTGGCTTGTGCATTTTTTATGTATTCTGTCCCTTTTTTCATTGTGGCTAGCACTCGTGCTGTGTAAGACCCGTGTGATCCAAATTAGCAGGAAGCACCTGTGTACATAAGGGGAGGATCTCCTAGTATTCTCCCATTCTACCTGCAGAGGAATGGAGAGAGGTAAGAGCTTGTTCACACTTGTGTTGCTTGGCGTCCACTTTTTCCGCCGGTGGCGCCTGCGGGGTTCGGGGGGGCCCTTTTGGGTCTGGTCCTGTGACAATGGGGTTGCAGGGCCATTCCGTGGTCCCCCTTATCTGCTTGCGCACGTTTTGCGGGGATTGTGGTCGCTGACCGGCACAGTGATGTTTTTTGGTTAGGGACTAATGTGTATCAGAAGACCTGCACGTGGTACATGAGGCAATATGGTTTGGCCAAATTATATACTAACTTCTGATGTTGGTTTTAAATGTAGCTGAATAGGCTTTCGTGTCAGCCATGGGTGCGATGTGCAGCCATTTCTGTCTTTTTGGCTTGTGCATATTATAGTAGTTATATTCTTGTATATAGGAGCAGTATTATAGTAGTTATATTCTTGTATATAGGGGCAGTATTATAGTTGTTATATTCTTGTATATAGGGGACAGTATTATAGTAGTTATATTCTTGTATATAGGAGCAGTATTATAGTAGTTATGGTTCAGGGAAGAAACAGAGTGCTGCACCTCACACCTATGGCTGATACTAGTGCCGCTAGGCTAAATAAAAAACACATCAGAATTTTGTGTATGAATTGATCAAGCCATACTGCCCCATGTACCTCGTGCCGGTATCTGATACACATGGGTCCCTACACTAAGTCCACACCGTGCCAGTCAGTGGCCACCAACCCCGCAGGCGTGCACAGTCAGGGAACGGGGGCCATGGGACGGCCCTGCGACCCCCATGCCACAGGACCAGACCCAAAAACACCACACCAGAACCCGGCCAGCACCGCCGGCGGAGTAGGTCGCCCCCAAGCAGCACAAGTCTGGATAAGATATTACACTCACCATAGCTGCAGCAAACAGAATGGGAAAAAACAGGAGGGATTAAAACCATGTGCACTAAGGTGTCTCCTGCTAATTGCGGTCATGTGGGTCTCACCAGGAGGAGTGCAAAACACGGAGAAAAGAGAGAAACAAAATGCGGTTCAGGGAAGAAACAGAGTGCTGCACCTCACACCTATGGCTGATACTAGTGCCGCTAGGCTAAATAAAAAACACATCAGAATTTTGTGTATGAATTGATCAAGCCATACTGCCCCATGTACCTCGTGCCGGTATCTGATACACATGGGTCCCTACACTAATTCCACACCGTGCCAGTCAGTGGCCACCAACCCCGCAGGAGTGCACAGTCAGGGAACGGGGGCCATGGGACGGCCCTGCGACCCCCATGCCACAGGACCAGACCCAAAAACACCACACCAGAACCCGGCCAGCACCGCCGGCGGAGAAGGTCGCCCCCAAGCAGCACAAGTCTGGATAAGATGGGGCAGTGTGGCTTGATCATTTCACATACAGAATTCTGATGTTTTTTTATGCAGCCGAGAGGTACTAGTATCAGCCATGGGTGTGAGGTGCAGCACTCTTTTTCTTCCCTGAACCGTATTTTGTTTCTCTCTTTTCTCCGTGTTTTGCACTCCTCCTGGTGAGACCCACATGAACGCAATTAGCAGGAGACACCTGAGTGCTCATGGTTTTAATCCCTCCTGTCTGTCCCATTCTATCTTTGATAGCCATGGTGAGTGCAATACCTTATCCAGACTTGTGCTCTTTGGGGGCAGCTTCCTCCGCCGGTGGTGCTGGCTGGGTTTTGGTGTGGCATTTTTGGGTCTGGTCCTGTGGCATGGGGGTTGCAGGGCCGTTCCATGGCCTCCCTTCCCTGACTGTGCACGCCTGCGGGGGTGGTGGTCGCTGACTGGCACGGTGTGGACTTAGTGTAGGGACCCATGTGTATCAGATACCTGCACGCGGTACATGGGGCAGTGTGGCTTGATCAATTCACATACAGAATTCTGATGTTTTTTTATGCAGCCTAGCGGCACTAGTATCAGCCATGGGTGTGAGGTGCAGCACTCTTTTTCTTCCCTGAACCGTATTATAGTAGTTATATTCTTGTATATAGGAGGCAGTATTATAGTAGTGATATTCTTGTATATACAGTAGGGACAGTATTATAGTAGTTATATTATTGTATATAGGGAGCAGTATTATAGTAGTTATTTTCTTGTATATAGGAGGCAGTATTATAGTAGTTATACTCTTGTATATAGGAGCAGTATTATAGTAGTTATATTTTTGTTTATAGGGAGCAGTATTATAGTAGTTATATTCCTGTATATAGGAGCAGTATTATAGTTGTTATATTCTTGTATATAGGGGGCAGTATTATAGTAGTTATGCTTCAGGAAGATACAGGTGCCGGCACTGTCTGAATACTGCTCAATCAGTAGCTGTGCGCTGGAGTCGGATTAAGGGCTAATAAACTGCACTGGTAAGTAGCCGCGGTGCTCGAACAGAGACAAGGGCAGTACGGTGTATAAAATAGAAAATAAGTCCAAGCACTCACCGGATGAAGGGATCTCTTTGTGCGTTTATTCAGACATCACAGGGAGGGAGCGGTGGCCAGGGTGCGGGAGCGTGTAGCAGTCTGCTACACGCTCCCGCACCCTGGCCACCGCTCCCTCCCTGTGATGTCTGAATAAACGCACAAAGAGATCCCTTCATCCGGTGAGTGCTTGGACTTATTTTCTATTTTATACATTATAGTAGTTATATTCTTGTATATAGGAGCAGTATTATAGTAGTTATATTCCTGTATATAGGAGCAGTATTATAGTAGTTATACAGACCTAAAGAAAAAGGAGCTGCTGCACCTCACACCTATGGCTGACACCAATGCCTCTCGGCTATATTTAAAAACCAACGCCAGAATGTTGGTATATAATTTGATCAAACCATATTGGCTCTGGCACACATGAGTCCCTACACTTAAACAACACTGTGCCAGTCAGCTTCCGCCAACCCTGCAAAGCAAGCGCCAACAGGGGAGGGAGGGCCACAAGTGCTGCCTGCTGATTGGGTTCACATGGGTCTTACAAGGGAGGAGTGCTAGCCACACAGAAAAGGGGAGAACATTTAAAAATACAGACCTAGAGAAAGAGGAGCGGCCGCATCTCACACATATGGTTTACATAAGTGCCTCTCATATATATTCAAAAACCAATGCTAGAATGTTGGTATATAATTTGATCAAACCATATTGCCTCATGTACCTCGTGCAGGTCTTCTGGCACATGAGTCCCTACTGTAAAACAACACTGTGCCCGTCAGCGATCACCAACCCCCCCAAAGTAAGCACCAACCTGGGAGGGGGGGGGGCCACAGAATGGCCCTGCAACCCCACTGTAGCAGGACCAAACCCTATGGGTCCCCCCACACCTTGCCGGCGGAGAAGGCGGCCCTCAAGCAACAAAAGTGTGAACAAGGTGTTAATACTCACCAATGCACCGGCAGGTAGAGTGGGAGAAAGAGGAGGTACTTATGTGCACAGGTGCTTCCTGCTAATTGGGGTCACATGGGTCTTATTTTAAATGTTCTCCATTTTCTTGTGGCTAGCACTCCTCACTTGTAAGACCCATGTGACCCAATTAGGAGGAAGCACCTGTGCATGTGGTAAGTACCTCCTCTTTCTCCCATTCTACCTGCTGATGCATTGGTGAGTAGTAACACCTTGTTTACACTTGTGTTGCTTGGCGGCCACCTTCTCCGCCGGTGGGGTATGGGGGGGCCATGGGGTTTGGTCCTGTGGGGTTGCAGGGCCATTTTGTGGCGCCCCTCCGCTGTTGCCGCTTGCTTTGCGGGGTCGGCGGTCACTGACCGGCACAGTGTTGTTTTAGAGTAGGGACTCATGTGAACCAATGGACCTGCACGTGGTACATGGGGCAATATGAATTGATCAAATTATGTATCAACATCCTGGCGTTGGTTTTTAAATGTAGCCAAGAGGCAAGTCATGGTTGTGAGGTGCAGCAGCTCCTTTTTCTCTAGTTTTGTATAACAACTATAATACTGTCTTCCGACAGCAGTGGTGCTCGTGGGGATAGGTGTCCAGACAGGTAGTGGAGAAGATCCGGCACTCACCAAGTAGTTCTGCTAATTTATTATAGTGCAATAAGCATCAGGTACAGTAAGGATGCTTTTCAGCCAAGCATGACCTTCATCAGCTAAAGGTAGTACCTTGAAGGCAATGCATGGCTGAAAAGCATCCTTACTGTACCTGATGACTATTGCACTATAATAAATAAGAACTACTTGGTGAGTGCCGGGTCTTCTCTACTACCTGTCTAGCCAACATTTAAGGCAACAATCACAGTGACAGATTCCCTTTAAAGACCTTGAGGCACATCAAGATCAGGGGCTTGGGTGTAACTCTTACCTCTCTACCCCCTATTCTTTTACTACTAAGAAAAGTATTCTATCTAACCCATCCATATTACCAAGCCCCGATTCCCGGACTATTAATATACAAGTCATTCTCCACCAAAAATAAAGACTTTTTGAAAAAAAAAAAAAAAAATCTTTTGCATTCCTTCCATAGATAGAAACTCAAAATAACAAATGTAATCCAAGTCACTAAATAATAAAGAGATCACAGAGCGGTAAAAAGCAAATACAACCCGAGCTACGGACCCTTAAGCTGCACCATCCAGTCATTGGAACAACATATATATTTATGTCTCATTGAAAACGGCTGGCAATATTACCGAGCGGCATACATACCCCGCTCGCGTTATGTTCAGGAGTTTGCTACGTTCTAGCTAGATAAGTAGGCATAGTCTGTTTATAGTGTTTTATGCCTCATTAGAATGATTTCAAGTCTCAGGACCCACATGTTAAGGCACTTAATCAAAAGCAATGGGTCGAAAATTATGTTCTAGCCTTGCTCATATTTGATTCATTCCTTCCAGATAGGGAGAGGTAAAAAACACATTACTTGCATCCGATGAAGACATGCATTATCTGTTAAGCAGTGGAAGTCTATGACTGTGTCTAACCCTCTGGGTACCAGCCCCGGACGGACATGTATTTCTTTAACTGGTCCATTTACAGACGGGGGGGATGGCATTTTTCATTTTTTGCTTTTTACCCGGCTGACAGACAATTATTTATTTTGTCCTTAAATCTCATCTTAAAGATGTCATCTCCTTTTCATATGTCACCTATATAATTGTCAGCTTCAGGCGGTGAATTCGATGTATATCCTCTGCAAAAAACACTCATATCATCTACGGATACAAAGATCGCCTTGATGGATTACAACTCATTCGGCTTTGAAAAAGTGTTTATATTTCCAATAAAAAAATCAGTTCTAACTCGTAACGTTCGTCCCCTGCGTGAGAACATAGATTACCAGCCTTACAAGAATGAATTCGGAATATGCAGGTTCTGCACTGGTTCATTGCTATGGGCTTCTTTTTTTATTTATAGCAATTGATGGATGTGTTACATGAAGGTAACATGTCATCAAAAATGACCAAACATTAAATCAAGTTATAATTATACTAATTTTTTTTTTTAAGTAAAAATTTTAGTACAGTTAGTGTACAGTTAGAGAGATAGATATATGTATATACCGCAAGATTTTATTATTTTAAAATATACTAAAAAAAATTATACTACACTCACATACATATAAATATATATATATATATATATATATATATATATATATATATATATATATATAATATATATATTATATTATAATTCCTTGAGATATATATATATATATATATATATATATATATATATATATATATATTAGTATAGTTTAAAGAAATTTCGTATATTTTAAAATAAGAATAAAATCTTGAAGTTTCCATTCTTGCCACTAAGCCTAAAAAATTTTGTGCAGTTAGTGTAATATTACATATATATATATATATATATATATATATATATATATATATCTATATATATATATATATATATATATATTATATATATATCATATATATATACCGCAAGGTTTTAACATTTTAAAATATACAAAAAAAAATTATATTACACTGATATATATATATATATATATATACTATATATATATTTTAGTATAGTATAAAAAAAATTCGTATATTTTAAAATAATAATAAAGTCTAGCAGTTTCCATTCTTGCCACTAAGCCTAAAATTAAGCTGAGACTAATTTGTGCAGCGTTACAAGTACAGAGAGAAAACAATAGCAGATATTGGTCTTGGCTTTTTCACAGGACTTTTCTGTTGGTATATGGTGGATTTTGCAATGGTTTTGGATGCATTCAGTGGGGTTAATCCATGGCCTGGTATTAGGGATGGTCCAAACCGAGTTCGGTTCGGGTTCGTACGAACCCAAACTCTCGGAAATGATTCCCGCTGTCTGCCCGCTCCGTAGAGAGGGTGGATACAGTGGGAGGACCGCCTGGAAAACTGGGATACAGCCATAGCCATAGGCTGTATCCCAGTTTTCCCAGGCGGTCCTCCCGCTGTATCCACCCGCTGCACGGAGCGGCGAGACAGCGGGAATCTGATGCCGAGCGTTCGTGTTGATACAAACCCGAACCTCGGCAGTTTCAGACCATCCCTACCTGGTATTTCATGCATATAGACATCTCAATACAGAAAGCGCAGAGGAAAAAGTGATAGGTCCAATTATTTCTCCTGCAGATTGGCTCCTGTATAAAATCAGAGCATAGGTGCCATTGTAGAAATACCAGGATTATTAAAAAATTAAAAAAAACAAAAAAACTAAACCACAAGTGAGTAAAACCAGATCACATGAACTTAGGGGAAAGAGTCCCAACAAGGAGAGAAATTGTTGAGTTAAAGGGGTACTCTAGCAAAAAAAACTTCTTTCAAATCAATCAAATACATATTTTGTAATTTATTTGTATTTAAAAATCTCAAGTCTTCCAGTACTCATCAGCTGCTGTATGTTCTGCAGGAAGTGGTGTATTCTTTCCAGTCTGACACAGTGCTCTCTGCTGCCACCTCTATCTGTGTCAGGAACTGTCCAGAGCACTATCAAATGCCCATAGAAAACCTTTTCTGCTCTGGACAGTTCCTGACATATACAGAGGTGGCAGCAGAGAGCACTGTGTCAGACTGGAAAGAATACACCACTTCCTGCAGGACATGCAGCAGCTGATAAGTACTGGAAGACTGGAGATTTTTTAATTGAAGTAAATGCATAGAGTACAAAGGCAGGGAGTATATAGATTTGGTGGCAAAGAGTACAAAGGCATTAGGAAGGCATGAGCATAGAAGGGTATGAAGGCAAGCAGTATAGAGAGAGTATAGGGACAAGCAGTATACAGGGAGTATGGGGCGGGGGTATAGAGGGAGTATAGGGACAAGGAGTATAGAGGGAGTATGGAGTGAGGAGTATAGAGGGAGTATGGGGCGCGGAGTATAGAGGGAGGATGGGGCGGAGTATATAGGGAGGATGGGGGTGGGGCATACAGAGGGATTATGGGACAAGGAGTATAGAGGGAGGATGGGACAAGGAGTATAGAGGGAGTATGGGACAAGGAGTATAGAGGGAGTATGGGACAAGGAGTATAGAGGGAGTATGGGACAAGGAGTATAGAGGGAGGATGGGACAAGGAGTATAGAGGGAGGATGGGACAAGGAGTATAGAGGGAGGATGGGACAAGGAGTATAGAGGGAGTATGGGACAAGGAGTATAGAGGGAGTATGGGGCAGGGAGTATGGAGGGAGTATGGGGTGAGGAGTATAGAGGGAGTATGGGGCAGGGAGTATAGAGGGAGTATGGGGCGGGGAGTATAGAGGGAGTATGGGGCGGGGAGTATAGAGGCAGTATGGAGTGAGGAGTATAGAGGGAGTATGGGGTGAGGAGTATAGAGGGAGTATGGGGTGAGGAGTATAGAGGGAGTATGGGGTGAGGAGTATAGAGGGAGTATGGGGCGGGGAGTATGGAGGGAGTATGGGGCAAGGAGTATAGAGGGAGTATGGGGTGAGGAGTATAGAGGGAGTATGGGGTGAGGAGTATAGAGGGAGTATGGAGTGAGGAGTATAGAGGGAGTATGGGGTGAGGAGTATAGAGGGAGTATGGGGTGAGGAGTATAGAGGGAGTATGGGGTGAGGAGTATAGAGGGAGTATGGGGCGGGGAGTATAGAGGGAGTATGGGGCAAGGAGTATAGAGGGAGTATGGGGTTGGGGCATACAGAGGGAGTATGGGGTGAGGAGTATAGAGGGAGGATGGGGCGAGGAGTATAGAGGGAGTATGGGGGGGAGGAGTATAGAGGGAGTATGGGGTGAGGAGTATAGAGGAAGGATGGGGCAAGGAGTATAGAGGGAGTATGGGGCGAGGAGTATAGAGGGAGGATGGGGCAAGGAGTATAGAGGGAGTATGGGGCGAGGAGTATAGAGGGAGTATGGGGGCAAGAAGTATAGAGGGAGTATGGGGGTGAGGAGTATAGAGTCAAGGGAGTATGGAGAGAAGGACAGCAAGGACTGTAGAGGGAATATGCAGGAAAGGACTATAGAAGGAGAGAGGGAAGTGAGAATGTAGGCAATGAGTATGGACAGAGTATGGCGTTGATGAGTATAGAGGGAGCATGGAGCCATTGAGTATAGAGTTGGGACAAGTCGTTCTTTAGCACTATGCAAGGACATAGGACCTTGAGCACCCTTGGACCCTATGTTCCAGTAAACTCTCTGATATATTCCTGATCTAAATTTTTGATCCTTTCTTTTTTGATCTACTGCTGATCCATCCTTCCCGGGACTACTCATTACACTTCATTAGGGATTGGACTCCATGTCGTCTTCCCCATCTCCCCAGTACAGCTTTATTGCTCCCAGCAAGTTGAAGATTGTCCAACAGTTCTGTCATTTATGGTAAATGGCTGCAAACAGTCGGCACTCTGTAATGTCATATTTTGTATAAATCAAACATTCCTTGTCATGTTGATAGCTGCAGTTTGTCTAATGTATTTTATATTATGTATCCTTTACCCTTCGGCACTATTTCATATGGGCTATTATCCTCTTATGGTGGAAAGTACATTATCAGTAATTATAGCACATGCTAACATTATATGATCAATCTGGGACCTTCTGCATTACAAGAAAACAAATAAAAGTTGAGTAATCATATGAAGGTTACAGTACCCGGGTGTCTATGTAGCTAACTGGACATAGTTCATATGTACTCTATAGAACGGTAATCAAAATGATTAAAACCCCCATTGCAAATTTTTTTTTTTTTTCAAACAAATATGTGAATTATTCAGCCCCTTCATGATCAATGTCTGTTGCTGTTATGTCCTACTGCAAAGGTGATGCCAGACACCAGATTCTGAAGAAACGGCAATGGCCTCCAGTTCACCAATATTCTTGGGTTTGTGTGTTGCAACCATCTTCTTCAAATCCTAAAAGGCCCAGGCAACTCCAGAATATTTCAGGACTTCTAAAACCAAGCCTTGGTGGAGTTTCATGTATGCTTGGGACTATTGTCCTATCGGAAGGTCCAATAAAAACCCAAATGACAAATCCAAGATTGGTGGAGTTTCACATATGCTTGGAACCACTGTCCTATCGGAAGGTCCAATAAAAACCCAAATGACAAGTCCAAGATTGGTTTCTTCACCTCAAAGAACGGAATATCAAAGCTTATGTGTATAGTTTTGATTGTGCTTTTGGGTCAGTAGAGGGGTACGTCTTAAAGTTTAGCCATGCAGACTCTCAGTGTTTAGTAAGCGTCTTACTACCTAAATTGCCAACAAATCTTCACAACATTATCAAGTAACATTACACATTGAAAAATGCGTACGCCACTGACAGAGGTTTCATAAATCTCCCCCCTTAGTGTTGAGTAGACTTTCCAAACTGTTCAGGTTTGACAATGTTCTCCAAACCCGAACACTTGGCATTTGACTCCCAGTGGCTCAAGAAGTTGATGCCACCTTAGGGCATCCCGGAAAACCTAGATACAGCCAGAGGCTAAGTTCACACCGCATTGAAAAAGTGGTATCGAGAGGCAATGGGAAATGGTCTTGACCCGTTGTTACAACTCCCTCAGCTGGTGGCCATATCTTCAAAATGGCCATAGCAATCCATTAGCCCTAGGCTGAGTTACATGGCTAACCATTAAGGACCTCAATGTAGCTTTGAGTAACAATAGCCAGACTAACTTGTCAACTAAACTATAACCATCTCTGTATAAGATAAGGTCCCTGGGCCATGATGCAAAATCTTTATCGAGACCCTCCAAGTCATTACTTGTCTTGGACATGTAAGATAATGTAGTCCTAAATAAGTAATTGATTGACTTTAGATCCTACAGTATGCACAGTATGTGGACCTACATACACATATGAAAACCAGTATCCATCAAGCTGTCCTTCTGGGACCTCACCTTGGAGGTTAATGGAAATCTTGAGGATGATATTTTAGAAAGACGTCACTGAAAGAACTGTAGTGGGTCTAATACTACAGACAAGTAACAGCAATCACACAGAGAAGAGGCAGGCTTCATATTACTTCTACATATCATTTACTGAACTCTGCGTAGAGAAACAGGGGCAATGAGACAACTGAGGACCCTCTTTAAATGTATCTGTGAATAGTAACAGCCCTGGTGCTTTAGGGTATGATTGTGTTGATAACATCCATGGAGACTCAAGAGCATAAATTGGTTAACTCCCCCTAATTGTTAACTAATGTCCCCCTACATTTATGAAGACTGGCGTACTCGTATGTTAGGCTTAAATTAGGCCCAACACCAATTACCCCGCCAGATACCCCGCCAAGGTGCACGCCTTGTTAGACGAGTGCGGGTCATGGCAGGTGTACACCATAACACAATAAGGATCCTTAGAGGACTTTAGGACCCAACAGCGATCTTCTAAAGTGCAAAGCGCAGGTATATACACTAGAATAGGGTAGTTTACCGCATTCGCGCTTACCAATAGTGTAACACCTAAAATACTAGTATGAAAAGTAAAAAGTGGTTTATTAATAGTAGCGGTTTATTAATTAGTAGTAGGTGTACACCATGGAGAAGGTAAGTATCTGTGCCTTCTCTGTAGCGTACACCACTGGCGGAGGTTTCATATAGTAAATCTCCCCCCTTAGTGTTGAGTGGACTTTCCAAACTGTTCGTGTTTGGCAATGTTGTCCAAATCTAAACACTTGGCATTTGACTCCCAGTGGCTCAAGAAGTTGTATGCCACCATAGGGCAACACTATTACCAATAACATCCCCGATGGTTAAGAGCTATGAAAGTGTGAAGGCACAGAGAGTTCATCTGCCGAATTAGGCACATATTTTCCCATGTAATAGAGCCAGCCACCAGCCGACGAGTGAACAAATGTTCACTCATCGGCTGATATTTCAACATGTTAAAAATCACTGTCCGCTGGCCGTATATCACTCCTTGTAATAACTGATGCATTAACGAGGACTCATTTAAGCAAAGGGCTGCACAGACATTACTGGTAATGTCCGTGCAGCCATACCCAAATAATTATCAAGCCGTGTAATAAGGGGTACCCCAGCTAAAAAAATATCAACTGGTATCAGAAAGTGCCAGAGATTTGTAATTTACTTCTTTACACTTACACTTTAACTTACACTTACACTTACACTTTAACTTACACTTACACTTTAACGACGGATGACATATATTTACGCCATCGCGCCGCTAGGGGAGTTCGCCGCTCCCGCTAATTAACACCGTTAAATGCAGCTCTCAATCATGATACCGGCATTTAAAAGTCTTCTATGGGCCTTTCTCTGGCGTCTAGTGGCTGGATCCCCCCCACCTGCGATGCAATCGCGGAGGGGGGATCCCTTCTGCTTACCAACCCAGGACTCAGCATTGGAATGATGCTGATCCTGGCTCAGTATTCTATTGATCTGGTCTGCAGCAGACCAGACCAATAGAGCACTGATCTCATTGATCAGTGCTGTATAATGCATACTACACTGATCTCTATGAGAGATAAGTCTAGTTATATTAATTAATGTATAAGTAAAAAAAAAATGTTTTTATTAATTTAAAAAAAAACTCCTGCAATTAAAGTCTGAATCCCCCCCCTTTTCCAATTTTATAAATAAAAATAAATAAATAAACAAACAAACATATTTGGTGTCGCCACATGCATAATTGCCAGAACTATTAAATTATCAACACAAGAAAAAAATATATTGGATGGTGTCAGCTCACCTGTTAGGTATCCCGGATCTCAATTTTTAGGTTGGGGGGTGCACGGATCCCGGGTAGCCAGCACGCTTGTAACAGAATTTCCAAAAGCAAAAAAGTGCGGATCCGTAATCCAGGGAGGTGCAGAAAAAACTGTTAAAACATTAAACTTTAATCATACTTCGGTTAAAACCTAGAGCCCATGCTAGGGAGATGTGTCGACTGGACTAATCGACACATCTTCCTAGCATGGGCTCTAGGTTTTAACCGAAGTATGATTAAAGTTTAATGTTTTAACAGTTTTTTCTGCACCTTCCTGGATGTGCTGGATCCGCACTTTTTTTGCTTTTGGAAATTCTATTAAATTATCACATTCCTGATCTCGTACGGTTATAGGCTTAAGCGCAAAAACCCGCCAAAGTGCAAAATTGCACATTTTTGATCACATCAAATCCAGCAAAATCCAGCAAAAAATCAAGGTACTGATACAAAGTAAAGATCATGGCGCAAAAAATGACACCTCACACAGCACCATAGACCAAAGGATAAAAGCGTTATAAGCATGGTCATTTTTAAGGAACATTTGTTTTCTTTAAAAGGTTTTATTTTTTTAAAAGCCATCAAACAAAATAAAACTTATGCAAGTTACATATCATTGTAATCGTATCGACTTAAGGAACATATATAACTTGTCAGTTTTACCATAGGACGAATTTGTCTATATTCTTGTTATAGACAAATGCTGCATCCCCAGCTGTCAGCCAATCGCAGAGCAGCACGGTCAATCATAAAGTCTCTGAGATTGGTTGATAAGGATGATACAATAGCTGTGTAACCTATGAGAAACTATGGAGACTATAAGCAGGGGAAGCAGGATCCTTGTTTTTTATGGAGTTGAACCCATATGTTCTGCTTCTACCTATAGGGGGAAAGTTATCAAACATGGTGTAAAGTGAAACTGGCAGATTCCTGGCAGGAATCTGATTGGTTGCTAGGGGCAACTGAGCCAGTTTCACTTTACACCATGTTTGATAAATCTCCCCCATTGTGTCGGGGGACCCTTGTTGTCCCCACAGTGGTCGCTCCATCCGCCCACTGCTAAAATAGTAAATTTCCAATAACAAAAATCCCTTGAAGTTTCCATATTAGGGATAGAAAGACTAAGAAAACAACAACAACAAAAACTCTCTAAGTTGCCATGTACTTGCTGCCGGCTGTAGGTTAGGCCATAATTGTCACATCCGTCTACGTTTAGCAGAATTTAGACTATTTAGCCGGCTTTACAATCAGTCACTTCATAAATTTCTAAAGCTTAAATCGATGCGTATTGTCAGGCCCCTCTGGCGTGGTGCGACGTGTCCTATGGCCGGGCCGGGCCTGCAATGTTTTATGGGGCTGTTACCTCCGGCCTACCCTGCCAGGCTGGCCCTAATGAATCTGTCATGGCTTCTATTGATTGACATGCCAGCGTAAGTGAGACGTGATTCCGATTGACTTCCTAATTACTGCTACTGTGATGTCTCACCAACTGGTGGGGCCAGAGGTTAATAGTTTTGATGTTCAGCCATTGCTGCCTCTAGAAGCTCCAGTTAAATGCACTCCTTACAAGTCAATATCTGAATCAAGTTCTCAAGGCTATTGCAAAAAAAAGATCAATTAAACCCTTTTCTGTGGTCTTCGGCTTTGCCTGACAAGGGTTTGATGAGAAGACTATTAACTCTATCACTGCTGCAGGGGTATTATATACATTGCTAAGCAATATAGAGGAGGATGGTCCAACATGGCAATACAATATACTCCAAACTTCACGCTCCATTTGTCATCTCCAGTTACATAAATTAACATCAGCGAACGCAGAGTTTAATACAAAGCTAATCCCAGCAATCCCTATAGATCACACATATGGATTTACTTACTGGTTGGCACTGGCTGGTGGGACAGCAGCAGGGTGGGTGAGTATAACTCATTGTTTTTTCTTGAATGGGTTGTCCAAGCAAATAAACATGGCTGGTTTGTTCCAGAAATAGCCCCACTCTTGTACTCAGGTTGGGTGTGGGGTTTTGCAACTCGGTTCCATTGAAGTAAATGGAGCTGAATTGTAATACCACACACAACCTGAGTACAGTGGTGGTGCTGTTTTTGCAGGAAAGTAGCTGTGCTTTTCTAATCCTGAAAAACCCTTTTAAGCCAGCCCATGAAAAAAAAAATACTAGTATTGGACAGAACAATTAAAGGTAACACAATGTGGTCTATTGTAGAATTGTTTTTTTATTGATCAGCACCGAATACTTCTAAAAAAAACTTGTACATTATTATGGAGGCAGTCATCTTGCCGGAGCAAGTCTAGAGCTGACTTCTATGGAAGTTTTCTAGGCGTGCTCTGTGACTTGTGCAGGGGAGATGTGACCATTACGTACTGAACTTGAAACTCCTGAACTTAACTATCAGCAGTTAATAAGCATTCTGTGTACTTACTTGGCGATGACAGTAAGCAGCAAAGCATAGCACATGGTTATATATTGTAAATAAGCAGAGACTCCTGTCAAAATAACAAGAGACCCTGCTCCTCTGCATACTTTCCACAGTGTCCAGGTCACATTACCAGTAGTGATAACAGCCGACCGGAGCTTTCTGTCATTGCAGGACAAGCCAGATCCAAGACTGAATCTGTATGCTAAGTTATATGTGTCCATGGCACCACTTTCTGTAACTTCCCCAAAGTTGCTTTGCTAAGCAGGCTAAAGGAGCAGAGACTATTGTCAAAAGGACTAATTAAACTTTATTGTTAAATTCAGAACAAACATAATTTATTCCTAATCAATTCCTTAATCTCTCTTGTAATCCTGTCTGTGATGGTAATTTAGAGACTGCTGAGACTGAACAGTCTGGCTCCCAGGGGATTAAGTGAGGATGCATAGCATCCCCACTTAACCTGCTAGATGGCCACATGTGCTGTTTTGAGAGGGGGTAAACTCACCATCCTGGGCTCCCAATGTCTTCACTGTTCAGCTCCTTTTCCTGCAATGAGTCAATAAGCAGCCAAGGCGGGACACTAATGCAGTTGCTGATTGGTTGAGTGGAAACTGCAGGAGTCTCTACTCAGCTAACGTGCGGCTGCAGCTGTATACTGCCTTACCTGCTGACTGACTCATAGCAGAAGAAGGAGCCGAAGAGCGAAGACACTGCCGGTAAGCAAAACCCCCCCATGGAGCACAGTCTGGTCCCCAGAGGGTTAAGTTGACCCGCTGGAAGCCAGACTGTTAATTTTTGGTTAACCAGGCAATTGTCGAGTAAGGAGCGCCTGATTAAATACTCAAGCCTCCCATTGATTTCAATGGGGCTCAATGCTCGAGTCGAGCTTGTCTGGAGTAATGAACATTAGAGCATTTAAGTGCTCGCTCAACAATTTTTTTTTTTCTTTACAGGCAGTATAAAAAAAAATTAAGAAAAGAAAATGTAAAAAATTCTTAAAATATGTTCAACATAAAAGCTTTATAAACAATAGGTCATTTTCTAAAACCACATTGCTTTTGAAGAGTAGAGGAGGTTCCGGGTGGCTGCTGTAGGACTGATGGGCTTCTGAAAGAATTAGGCTTGGGTAGGATCAGTAGCCATTTCTAATTCACCCAGATAATATTAACTTATTTGATGTAATCGCTTAGAATTTATTTTGTTTGCTTGCAAAAAATTTTTGTGCTTACAGTATATTAAATTTTAGATTTTGTCAAAATGAAGATCAGACATTGATAGAGCCACAAAAAAAAATGTCCTTAATTTTTTTTTATGACTACATAATTCTCCTGTCAGTGTAAATAGTGAGGATGTTAACATTCAGGCGTAAGGGCATTAGCAAAGAGAGAAAGGGGCTGAACATTGCTGGGCTTCTGCAGCCAGGGGGCTTTATCTTCTAATTTTCATAACACATACCTCAGTGCTGGAGCGGTGGATTGACATAAGAGTTACATCTCCTGATTTAGGGTAGGAAGAGCCATTTTTAAGGGAAACATGTTTATATCTCCGTGCATATGCTGAGCTACCATAAAAATGTTTGCTGGTTGCCATTTAAAACAGGAGACAGTTTCTCTCCACACCCTGTCACTCATATGACCTAATACATCTTAACTTATAATAAAGTGATGATTATAATTAAAGGGGTTATCCAGCGCTACAGAAACATGGCCACTTTTCCCCCTCTCTTGTCTCCAGGTCAGGTGTGATTTGCAATTCTGGAGACAAATCTGTGGACAAGAGAGGGGAAAAGTGGCCATGTTTTTGTAGCACTGGATAACCCCTTTAAAAACACATATATAGTATTGAGTGGGTCAAACCAACCATTCAGCATGTCCTTTTCAGTCTCACAGTCCCTGCTCTGATGAACCTTGAGTCGTGGAAAACATGGATACAGCCATAGGCTGCGTTTTTGCAATTCGTTTTTTTTTATCCATTTATGCAAAAAACTGATGGAAAAACGGATGCATTTGTGTGCATCTATTTTGATAATTTTTTCCATTGACTTCCATTATTAATAAACGGATCAAAACGGATCAGTTTTTTTAGTGTACACAATAACGTGGTCGACCACATTTTTGTGTTTGCTAACTAACACAGATGCGTTTTGATCCGTTGTTTGGAAGACAATAGAAAGTCAATGGAAAAACGAATCAAAATGGATGCACACAAATGCGTCAGTTTTTTCATATGTTTTTTGCATAAAACTGAAATAGTGTGTTATTAGCAATATAGAATATTAGCAACATCCTCACTAGAGATGAGCGAATTTACAGTAATAATGAAGCGAAGCGCTTCATTATTTCTGCAATTTGCTTATCAGCCGGCTGACTTCAAACTGACTGCTGCTTCCCCCTGGGTGCTGGAAAAAGCTGCATCCAGTCCTGGGAAACCTCCCCGTTTAATGAAGAGTCAAAGAGGAGTTGTGGCTCAGCATTTGTGCCACACTCTAGCACACCTCACCACTCCTTTCTCCTCCCGCTTCTTCATGAATAATCGATGCTGCCCGGACTCCTGCTCGCTCAGCTGTCAGTCAATGTCTGCCAACAGAGGACTGATCTGCAATCAGATATAGTTGAATCTCCTAGCCTGTGTTGGAGCTGTGGTCTAGGGGTAAATCACCTGTCTAGAGACCAGCAACAGTTGTTGTTTTTTTCTTTAAAGGAAATGAAATATAGTTCCCTTCCCCATTATTGTATGATTTTTAGAAATGCAAAGCATTCCCAATCAGGTCCAAATTCATTTTTTTTTACAATGAGGAGGAAAATAAATAAATATATGTAGTATAACTAATATATATATAAACTAATTTGGACCTGATTGAGAATCCTTTTCATTTTTAAAAATGACGCAATAATGAGAAAAAAAAAAAAACAACTATATTTTGTTTCCATCAGGGGAATCAAACCAAAGAAAACGGTTACTGGTCTCTAGACAGGTGATTTACCCCTAGACCACTTGTATGCAATAAACAGGGAGCTAACCTCTTCCTATCACAATATGGGATGCCACCTCTGTTTTTCAACCAAGATACACTATACAAAAACACTATACACTATACAATATTAGTGTTTTTTCTGTTTTGTATAGGTTACCCCTAGACCACAGCTCCAACACAGGCTTGTTTTTTCAACTATATCTGATTGCAGATCAGTCCTCTGTTGGCAGATACTGACTGACTGCTGAGTGAGTGCATAATCCACTCCATGGACAAATTATCAAAAGGCACCTTGCTCACAACAGGACTTCCAACTACAGCACACTGTCAGTACCTCGGGTAGGGCTTGGGTGCTGACAGATTCCCTTTAAACCCAAAAAAAGATTGTCATGCTGTGCACAAATGGTGCCAAAATGTTAAAATAATAATGCCGTACAGTGCACAAATAACAGCCCCATAAGACGCCAGACGCTCACTCATGGCCTGGCACTCTTTTATTTACTAAAACATCCAGTGCTATGTGTCCATTTACTCACTTACGAGGTCACATACCCTGAACCAGACAATCCTGGATTACTTTGGTTTTCTTAATGTATATGCGTACAGTCACAATTGTCCGATTATGTGCACAGTGATGTCACAGTACAAGGGTAATGCACAAAATGCAGGGATAATGCACAAAGTCATAATGCACACAATGATTTTACAGGGATGGCGAGAAAGGGCGTAGCCTAGTGGCAGGACGTATTTGACGGGGTGGGCAGTAGCGGGTTAATGAGTCTAGGCAGCCCGAGTCTACTGGTGGCTGAATCTATCAAAGGACATCAAGGACTATGTGGCTTCCTGCACCACCTGCGGCCAAAACAAGTCCTCCTGTCAAAGGCCAGCCCACATGGCATGTGGGTGGTTGGCTAAGGCTAGGGTGGTCATGGATGGCAGTGGCTGAGAAGGTACAGGGGTCCATTTAGGGGATGCCCCCCCCCCCCTCTTCTGGCAATTAAGATGGGTCATGGTTTTTGGTGGTTACTGCTTAGGCTACACAACGGTTCTATAGGAATCGCGGGTAGCAGGATATGGCACATTTGTCAACCCCCAAGCAGGCGCAACTGGGGATTATTCTCTACTGCTTTTATGGGCCATCGATGACCTCCCCGACTATAGGAAAATTATTCTATTAAATTTGTTTTATTAAAAGATGTTCTATAATTTGGCCTGTTAATTTTTTAACAAAGAAGCTGCTGGGGCCATTATATTCCATTGTTATACAGCGTCTGGTGTCATTATTGATGGCGAATGGGAGAAAGGGAAAAAGCGTTCAGGGTTAGATAATACAATCCCCATAGTGTGCAATACCCCTGGTCAAGTAATATCACACAGAGAGATAATACAATGATGTCATAGTGTAAGGATAATGCACACAGTGATGTCATAGTGTAAGGATAATGCACACAGTAATATAACAGAGAGATAATGCACACAGTGATGTCATAGTGTAAGGATAATGCACACAGTAATATAACAGAGAGATAATGCACACAGTGATGCCATAGTGTAAGGGTAATGAACACAGTACTATTACTGTAGACTCTATTAGAGTAGACTCTACTTGGTGACATTACATCACAGGAATTACTGCTTTCAGAAAGTTATATCAATGTGTAATTTAATTTTTAAAATCTCAATCCTTCCAGTACTTATCAGCTGCTGTATGTCCTGCAGGAAGTGGTGTATTCTTTCCAGTCTGACACAGCGCTCTCTGCTGCCACCTCTTTCCATGTCAGGAACTGTCCAGAGCAGTAGCAAATTCCCATAGAAAACCTCTCCTGCTCTGGACAGTTCCTGACATGGACAGAGGTGGCAGCAGAGAGCGCTGTGTCACACTGGAAAGAATGCTGGAGGAATGCAGACAGGATAAGTACTGGAGACTAGAGAAGTAAATTATGAATCTATATAACTTTCTAAAACCAGTTGATTTGAAAGTAATAAAAAAATACATAATTGTCGGAGTGTAATCTAGGACTATACTTAACCTTGTATTCTTACAGTTTGGACTATGAATTGACCTGCTCCTCTGAGCTCCCATAATGCAACATTATAATGAACCCGAGTAATTCCGCAATAAGCTTTAGGCACGAATGGAAGTAACGGGAATCTCGTAAAAATTCAGCTATTAACATTAAACTAGCCCATTAATTGTGAATCTCTTTAGCATGAAGGACCCTCTTGCACCTCGCGGTTACGGCCGCCCCCCCCCCCCCCCAGCCCCCCCGCTTCTACAGAGATGGTTGTCATTCATAGCGCCTGTGTCTTGACACTGAAATAACAGACCCCTGCCCTATAATTGTTAAACTCAGCTGGTTTTAAAAACCCATCATTCTGTTTGTCACGAGCCGCCTTTACACGCTGGCCCCTTGTCCTTGGCTGCATAGGCGGAAAGTTGTCAGAGGCCTCTTTTTTGGCCTCTAAAAAAAAAAAAAAAATCAATTTCAATCAACATGGAGTGTAATATTATCAAATGTCAACCGGCCCGGTCGTGGTCTCTGAAAATTATCCTTGACAGCTTCTTGTCGAGTTAATTAAGTGCTACCAAAAAAAGAGGCAAAATATCTCAAATTGCAAGTTCTCGTTCTCCGTTCTTCACCGGCCGTATCGACAGCTCGGAGAAAAAGATTACCTCTGGGGGTTTTATTGATAGGTCTTTGCCTGATATTGGAATGATTGCTCGGCAGATAAATCACATTTAGATTTCTTAGTAATTGAAGAGGATTGATTGAATTGTTAGGACGGTCCCGGAGGGAGTAGCTCACCCAGAGGTTACCGCCGGAGAGAGGACCTCTTCTGACAAGACTGATAAAGCTTTAATTGTTGGCATGATGGGGGGCGGAGGAGGTGGGGGGATCGGCTGGGGTCCTGGACAGTGACAGGGTGGTCATGGACACAATGAAGCGCTGATTGATAAGGGAAGGGACGGCTATGGGATAATCCATATGTTTACGGCACCGCACAATGGAAGACGCTTTCAATCGATGGGGCAGATGTAGCAGAGCTGAGTGGGTTACCCACCAGTTTCTTTTGGGCATATTGATAGGTCAGTGTGTTAGGATAACTCGCTCACTCAACTGTAATCATGAATGGAGGAAAAGGGGAATCAGAACAAATTTGCCAAATTTTGGTAAAATTTGAAAATGAATGAGAAATCCTAGAGAGAAACTATCGAGCCTTAAAGGGATATGCTAACAAATAAAAAAATATCCTTTAATTTATGTATTTATTTATTTAATAAGGCCATATAACTTGTATGTATTCTTTCTACATTGTGGCCTCTTACTCAATGAATCCTAGCTCACTATGCTACACTGTGGACACAGACAGCTCCCCCAGTGTAATGTCTATTCTAATGGTAACATGTATTATATAGCCATCAGGGGAGGCTGCAGCACTACTGACACAGACAGCTCCCCCAGTGTAATGTCTATTCTAATGGTAACATAATATATAGTCATCAGGGGAGGCTGCAGCACTAGTGACAAAGACAGCTTCCCCCAGTGTTATATCTATTCTATTGGTAACATGTAATATACATAATATATAATATACTGTATATACATCAGGACAGGCTACAGCACTAGTGACACAGACAGCTTTCCCCCAGTGTAATGTCTATTCTTATGGTAACCTCTATTATATAGACATCAGGGGATGCTGCAGCACTAGTGACACAGATGGCTTCTCCCAGTGTAATATCTCTTCTAATGGTAACATGTATTATATAGACATCAGAGAAGACTGCAGCACTAGTGACACAGACCGCTTTCCCCCAGTGTAATGTCTATTCTAATGGTAACATGTAATATATAGCCATCAGAGGAGGATGCAGGACTAGTGACACAAACAGCTTCCCTAATGTAATGTCTATTCTAATGGTAACATTTAATATATAGACATTGAGGAGGCTGCAGCACTAGTGACACAGATAGCTCACTTCTCTCAGCTTATTCTCCTGATCAGTGGGGGTCTCAGGTCTCAGGTCCATGAGGCAGAATCATTATAGAAGATAAAAGGAATTCTCCTAAAAATCCTGCAGATTTAAAAATAATAATAATAATATGTATATATATATATATATAAATATATATATATATATATATATCTGTAACTAGTCAGGTAACAAATGCAAGCTTTTAAATGATACAGATGTATCAGAGCTAAAAATGCAATTTGAATGATATAACACCAGGGATATCATAGTACAATATCACTCGAGTGACAAATCCGGCTCTGCTACATCTCCTTTTATAAATTGCTCTATTATGAAGTCAGTCTTGTTTCTCCTTTGTCTGATTCAATAAGCCGTCCATCATCTATTGGCAAAGTCTCCTGAATGGTGATTTACTTACTTTACATTTGGAAACAAAGGCAAATATTGACAATGTGAAGACAATGTTCAGATGAGCAGAGCCGGGCGCTGGGTCCATTTACTGTGGGGTGTTTAAGTGTCTCACATATTGACACGGCGCGTCTCACTTACTTATTGATGTTCCTGTAAGATCTAAGTCTAATTAAACACTTGTGTTGGTTAAAAGAACAAGACTCGGATCAATTGGCAGGATCTGCATCCATTCCGTCAGAGCAGATGGTATGGTCAGCGTCAGTAAGGCTCCTGGTGAGTCTAAAGGCTGGGAGTTTTTTTGTATGTTCCTAATAAAAGCCACACTAACAGGCAGACCTGGACTAAAGCTGACCATACACAACAGAAAAAAGTTTCAAACAGGATCATCTAATATATATGGCGACCTTGATGAAGTCAGGGGAGAAAAGTGTTGGGCATGTTGGATCTCATGCCAGAACACAATGGATGGACAACTTTGTGCTTTTCGCCATAGCCTCTTGGATCGGTCATGGGAATATTAGATCATGTGAAGATGCCAAGGTTGCCACTGCCTTGGGCCCTACAACATGGTCCTTTTAACCTCATCTTAAAGGAGCTGTGCCCTTTTTAAAAAAAACAACACAGCTGCTTTCTCACAGTTTTTGGGTTAAAGGGGTAATCCGGCCCGGGAGTATTTCTCAGCTATGGCTTGGGATGGGGTGGTTATGGACGGCGGAGGTCACTTACCTACCCCGTTCCAGCGCCGGGTCCTGGATTGCACCGCCAGGTACACCTGTCCCACGTCCGCTTCCAGTTGTTGTGCTGTCTCAAGGCAGCTCAGCCATTCTGCGCCCGTAGCAAAGTCCCGCCTCAGCCGTAAGATGGCTGAGCTGCCTTGAGACGTCACATCTCATGCGGCAGCTCATGCCAGGAAGCGGCCGCGGGACGGGTGTACCGGGCGCGCGATCCATGACACGGCGCTGGAACGGGATAGGTAAGTGACCTCCACCATCCATAACCACCCCATCCCTGGCCATAACTGAGAAATACCCCCACCCGGGCCAGAGTACCCCTTTAAGTCTAGCCGGGCTCTACTGTATTCAAAGAGGTGAGTTGCAATACCTCATACAACCTGTTGATAGAGGTGGCGCTGTTCATAAAAGAAAGCAGACATATTTTTAAGAACTTGGGAAAACCTTTAACCGTATGAATTAAAGGAAGAAAGAAATATGCTGGAGGGCTATCCATATGGATTATCTTCTATCTTTATCCATACTTTAAAATGTCATTTTTCAGATACTTTCACAATGAAGAACAGGAGAGAGATCTGTGCAGTGGAGTCGTAGATGTAGCAGTGCTGAAACTGTTATGTCCTGATGAAATGGATTTCTGGAAGACCATAGATGTGTTACCTGTATGGTACACTTATATGCGCCTTATATACACTATTAAAGGGGGAGATTTATCAAACATGGTGTAAAGTGAAACTGGCTCAGTTGCCCCTAGCAACCAATCAGATTCCACCTTTCATTTTCCAAAGAGTCTGTAAGGAATGAAAGGTGAAATCTGATTGGTTGCTAGGGGCAACTGAGACAGTTTCACTTTACACCATGTTTGATAAATCTCCCCCTATGTGCCTACTAGATGGAGCCCAATGACCAAGGAGCCCAATGTGTACTAAGCCAAAACCTGCTGCTTGCTTCCAAATTACTAACTTTATTCTCAGAAATACGGGTTGAGCTCTAATAATGGCCACCTTCAGTCTGTGCATCCAAATGGATTATAGCCATCTCTCTCTCTCTCTCTCTCTCTCTCTCTCTCTCTCGACAAGTAGGGCGCTTTGTGTTTGCGAGAGCTGAATACATTAAGTTAATGACGTTGCACACATGCTCTTATGGCTCTAACAGTTCATTACTCTGCTGCGCGCGTAGAGCTCTGCATACGGCTATGGGACGTTATAAAGAGTTGTGGCCTGTGATAGAAGCCATACTTCTCCTTAGAGACGCTTCTTACACTGTAACTTAACTTAATGGAGGATTAACCAAGTCTAAATTAACAGTTTGTTTACAGCTCTGTTGTGGGAAATCGCCAAGGATCCAGATACACGGCAGATACATTAGAGGGGATTTGCACTGTACAAATACAGATGTAGCAGAGCTGAATTTGTCATTTAAAGGGCATTTCCAGAATTGTAGCCTATAGAAGGCTTATTCTTTGGTAGGGCCATCGTTGTTTGATAATTGAGGGTCTGCCCTGCGAACAATGAAGCTCACAACAGGTCTTGCAGCCCCTTCATTGTGCTGATCTACATAGGTCCTAAGGTTAAAACCATCCCATTGGTAAAGAAAGACTCTATAGGGTTCAATATGAGTGTTTTCTAGAGATAAGCACAACTTGAACATGCTCCGATTGTTCAGCATTTGAATAGTAAAATACGGACATAGAGAGAAAGGAGCGCTGCACCTCACATCTATGGCTGACACTAATGCCTCTTTAAAAACCAACGCTAGGATGTTGGTATATAATTGTAACCAACCATATTGCCTCATGTACCACCTGCGTGAGTTTAGTCCTGTGACAGTGGGGTTGCAGGGCTATTCTGGCCCCCCCCCTCCCCTGTTGTCGCTTGCTATGCGGGGTTGGCGGTCACTGACCGACACAGTGTGGGTTTAGTGTAGGGACTCATGTGGTACATGAGGCAATATGGTTTGATCAAATTATATACCAACATCCTGGCATCCTCTCCATGTCCGCATTTGAACAGTGGTGGCTGAAAAAGTTAAGTGCAGCCCTAGGAAGTCCTGGAAAACATGGATACAGCCTATGGCTTATGTCTGTATGCGTGTTTTCCTGGACTCCCCAGGGCTGCATCCAACGGCTGAACAGTTGGATTCAAACATGCTCCAGTTGCGCTCATCTCTACAATTTGCTTAACTCTGTAGACCACCGCACTAGGTCATGGAACCACCTAAGGATTAGCAAACTTACAGTAGGTTTGGCCAAACCCGAGCCCGATCACTCGGCCGTTGATTGACGCTCAAAAAATGGATACAGCCCTTGGGATCCCTGGAAAACACAAATATTGCCCTAGGAGAACTATGACTCTCATCCTTTCCCATACTATCATTCCGATTTAAACGATAATCGTTTTGTGTAAATGCAGGCAACGATCAAACGACCAACGAAAAAAATCGCTCATCGTTCATTTGGTGCCAACACCACAATCACTGTTAATAGTTCGCTAATTGTTCGCTGTAATTCCACATTAATTCACTAATGATTCAGTGTAATTCCACATCGTTCCTTCATTTGCTGGGATCAGATGGAAAAAACAATTGTAGAAACGATCAAAACTAATGACTATCGTTCTGTGTAATATACTGTAGTTATATTCAGGATAACGATAAATTATTTAATTTGCGATCATTTATCATTATTTGTTAAAAAATAGTTTATCGTTGTTAAAAATCATTAAAAATTTAATAGGACGCTACAACAATCAATGGATGTGCCATCTGGTTCAGGGTCAGCAGAACGTACTGTAAGCTTGCTCATCTCTAGCGCCACCCAGCATCAGCACTATCACCAGGACAGCATCAGCACTATCACCAGGACAGCATCAGCACTATCATCAGGACAGCATCAGCACTATCACCAGGACAGCATCAGCACTATCACCAGGACAGCATCAGCACTATCACCAGGACAGCATCAGCACTATCACCAGGACAGCATCAGCACTATCACCGGGACCTTGAGCAAAAGAGGAACAGGGTTCGAGAAGAGAGTAGAGCGCTTTATTCTCTCTTGTCTAAGGTCTGAATTTTCAGATCTAATGTGGGGTCTGTCACTTAAAAAAAAACCTGACAGTCGGGATCTGAGTGTTCGGGCCCCAATTACTGGTATTAGTTTACGTCGTATACCGTGCGGGAACAATTTGCGTTTATTTTAATAGTTCGGACAATTATGCACACTACAATATATAATACTTTTATTTATTTTTATATATATTATTTATAAAATGGGAAGGGGGGATTTAAACTTTTATTGAGAGCGGGGCTATGGTGCATTTTTGAAAACGTATTTAGTTTTTTAAGTCCCCCTAGGGAACTTTAAAATTTTTACATTTGATTTCTAACACTGACCATAGCATAGCATTGATTAGTGTTATCTGTAATCATTGCATAAAGCCTGCATAGACCTCAGTTAGAACAATCGGAACCCACGCATTACACTGCAGGGGTCCCGATCGGACACACTGACTTTTAAATGCTGTGGCACTGCAGGGGTTAATAGCCCCCCAATGTGCACCGTGCGCCAAGGAGAAAGGTATGGCAATTTTTATGTCACAATTCCACTTTTGGACTATTAAGGGGTTTGTGGTTAAAGGGGAACTATCAGCACATTAGACTAATCTAACCTGCTGATAGCCCTCTAATGTACACTGGGCGCCGAGGAGGACAGTATGTCTCTTACCTTCCTCCTCAGCGCCTTTCTCGTGCAGTTAGTAGTTGAATCCACAGCCCGGAGCACCTTTAGGAGCCTTGCCTCGACCCACCCCCTCCCTTGATTATCATTAGAAGGAGTGGTGTGGTGGGGGCAGGGCTCCTAACGGTGCTCCGGACCGAGGATTCAACTACTAACTGCATGAGAATGGCACCGAGGAGGAAGGTTAGAGACATATCTTCCTTTTTAGCGCCCAGTGCACATTAGAGGGCTATCAGCAGGTTAGATTAGTCTAACCTGCTGATAGTTCCCCTTTAACCTTAAACCCCTTAATATTCCAACAGTGGGATTATGACATGAAAGTTGGACCAGTGTGGTACTTGGTTAAAACTGACCCAAGTACCAAGCCCAAACTCTACTAGCAGGCCCATGTTTGTTCATATTTCCATAGTACTATATCCTATTCTCACTAACCCAATTGTAGCCTAACAATGGTATTGTCATATGGAAATTGGATCAGTGTAATACTTGGCTTAAGCTGTCTACCCAGCCCAAACCATTCCATGCTCGAGTCCAATTATGTGGCTTTTCAATACCAGTGGCTGAAGAAGTTAGATGTCCTGTAAGATATGGATCCAGCCATAGGACGAATTACGGATATGGCTAAAGCGAACTATCTACTACCGTTACTGACCCATTTTTGTTGATACACTGATTTCATAGAGGGAGATTTAATAAACATGGTGTAAAGTGAAACTGGCTCAGTTGCCCCTAGCAACCAATCAGATTCCACCTTTCATTCCTCACAGACTCGTTGGAAAATGAAAGGTGGACTCTGATTGGTTGCTAGGGGCAACTGAGCCAGTTTCACTTTACACCATGTTTGATAAATCTCCCCCATAGTATCTAGTTCAATTTTTATAAGCACCAAGCCTCTATACGGTCTAAGAATAGGATGGTCACCTCGAAATGTGTCCAGTTGTCTTCGTCCATGTGCCACGTAGAACATGCTCCCATATTGTCTTGTTACGGTTGGAACCAACCACATTTTTTTCATCCGGAAACATCGCTAATGTCTATAACCGAATGGTTTCAGGTTCTTAATGTATTGTAGCCTCTCCGGTGTCATGTCTTAAGTTGTCACCCTTGGGGTCTAATATTTTCGCATATTGGCCCCATGTATTGTACAGATATTGAAGCACAGATGACAAATCTCTTTGCCCGTCTTACACTGTGATGATTTCTATACGGAATTGCCGCATAGTTCAGAACCAGTAAGAACTGAACGGACTGGTTGTGAGCCTCCCTGCTCATATATATTAACCCCCCGGAATGATTTAATGAAAAGATCAGCTCTGAATCAACCGGCCAATAGGAAGGGTCATTTATCACCGTGGCAGGAGACTTCCAGACACAAAAATGAAGTGGCTCTGCAATTTCTGCTGTAGGCTATTTATATAACATGTGCTTAGCGGATGACAAGGGGACGGCTGCAACATAGCCGTATAGTATCTGTATATGCTATCTATGTGCTTAGATAGTCAGATGCTAACTAATACGGCTGTGGGGTTTTAGTTGTCATATATAAGTGCACTATAAAAGTATTCAACCCCCTTTCACACATCAGTATTATACTGTGCACAAATACGGATCTATAATTGCACATTGTACAGCACCCATTGATTTCAATAGACCCTTTTAAGCATTTTTTTTCAGGATCCTTAAAAGGGATTGGATAACCTATGACTAATGAATGGGATCAACTGGTGCTGGAACTTTATATAGATTTGTAAATTACTTAATTAGATTTGTAAATCAATTAATTAAGAATACATGACTTCTTGCAGGACATACAGAAGCTGGTAAGTACTGGAAGACTTTTACATAGAAGTAGTTTACAAATCTATATACATTTCTGGTACCAGTTGATTAAAAAAAAAAATGTTTGGCCAGAGTACCCTTTAAACTGGGAGTTAAGGCCCCTTTCACACATCCATTTTCTGTCCACATTTGAGGATCTGTAGACAGACTATAGGCCCATTGATTCCTATGGGCCTATACACACATCTGTGATTTGGGATTCGCCTATAGGAATCACCAGGGATCCGGACGTTTTATGGAAATATAGGATCAGTCTTTTCAGCTAATTTTGCGCAAAAAGAACACGTTGCAGCCATTTTCTTTCCAGAAAGTGCACAAAAAAAATGAGGATACTTGATCAGTAATTATAAAGAAAAAAAAAAAGACTGATGTGTGAATGAAGCCTTCAGTTACTGCACAAATCTCTATCTCCATGCTTACTGTCAGTGAATAGAAATATTAGCATTCAAAGACACAAAACTGTTCCTATCAATATTCAAAGGGTTGTCCAGCCCTTACTGAGAATGTGAGATATTTCTGTATACCGACCCATCCTGCTCCACCACTGCTGCCAGTTCCCAGGTATTCAGTTCTATTCTTCAAAATCTCCACTGAGGACTCAGCATAGAATAAACCTGATGGTAGAAAACAACAGCAAACAGGGACTATATACTTCTAGCACGATACGTATAGACCATAGACTGTAACAATGGCTGATAACAGAGATCCATGACAAGCACTGTGTAATGCAACAAGGTCAGGACCCTTACATAAACCTTCCCAGAAACCCAGTGCGCCTATGTGCCAAATTTGAGGTCAAATGGTTGAGACATTTGGACGCCTATAGAGCACAAACAGACATTCACTTTTATAATATAGATTGCGTTTGTTTTTTCCATATAAAACCACAAGTTCCTCTTAAAGGGAACCAGTCACATTGTAAATGAAGTCTATCCAGGATGGTACCCAAAATACAGTGCCTAATAGTGCCATGTCACAGCTCTATACCTAAATCAATATACTACCTATACAGTTACCCCTCTCCATGTGGAATACCGCACCACAATGTACAAAGAACCATACTATACAGTGTCCTACACAATGGTTCCTTAATAGAGATGAGTGAACCTCGAGCACACTTAGGTTTGTCCGAACCCGAGCGTGCGCCATTTGATTACTCCTGGCTGAAGAAGTTGGATGCAGCCCTAGGGAGTCCAGGAAAACATGGATACAGCCTATGGCCTATGGTTGTATCTATGTTTTCCAGGGCTGCATCCAACTTCTTCAGCCAACGGTAATCAAATGGCACACATTCACATCGGAGTGTGCTTGAGGTTTGCTCATCTCTATTCCTAAATAATAGCGCCATACTTTTCTAAATAACACATCCAAACAATTGCCTATTCCACCCAAGAGGTAAAAAATGAATTGCTCCTAAACTTAGCTGGTCTTACTCACCAAGTCCCCCTAAGTACTTTAAACTGTCTCTCAAAGCCGACCTATATCCAAGATGGCGCTAGCCGGGAGACTACATTACCCATCAAGCAGTACTTTTCCTTATTGGTTTGTGATGTAGCAGAGCTGATGATGTAGCAGAGCTGATACCCACATGATATAGCAGGGCTGATACCCACAAGATGTAGCAGAGCTGATACCCACATGATATAGCAGGGCTGATACCCACAAGATGTAGCAGAGCCGATGATGTAGCAGAGCTGATACCCACATGATATAGCATGATGGTCTTGTAATGTTCCTGTTTGCTAATCCCTATTGCTTGCAGAGCATTTTGGAATTAAGGGGGCTTTATAAATAAATAAATAAATAATAATAATAGCAGAGCTGATAATGTAGCAGAGCGGCAGCTACTGGTGGGTAAGGTGTGGTGGGGGATGGGCGGTTGCGGCGGCTGGTGGCTGAAGTGTGTGTTGGGGGGGGGGGGTTGCCGCCACGGCAGAGGTGCAGGTTTTGTTTTTATCTGCGGCAGCGGGCTGAGGTTGCGGTGCAGGGGTGGCCAATGGCTAAAGTGCGGGGGGAAGTTGCCAGCGGTGGGCAGTGGTTGAGGTGGGGGGGTCGGTGCGGAGGCAGCTGGTGGCTGAGGTGCAGGGTGGAGTGTACTGGTTGCAGGTGGCTGAGGTGCGGGGGTTTGTGGCTCAGGTGACATGGCCTGTATAACAGATAACATGTGATCCACGGTCTAAAAGGTGGGGGCCAGCAGCAGGAAGCGAGATGAAGAGGACTCCATTTAGCTGTTTTTCTACATCCAGAGGGGGTGAGTCCATGTAAAATGCATAAAAACTGCACATAACTCATAATAACTTAATTTTACAAAAAAAGTAAAGTTATGGTGTGCAATTTATTAACGTAAAAATGGGTGGAATACCCCTTTAATAACAACTACTTTATCTGGCATAGATAATAATTTCTTGTGTACAAGTTTCTAAGTAGCAGTGACACCTAAAAAATACCGCCATACACTGCTCAAATAATACATAAAGTACAACTAAGAACACATTATGACCCTTCATAGTTACATATGGTGTAAAAGATTTGGGCGCAAACACAGCACAGGAGCAAAACCCCAAAATCTGACCAGATGCGGTTTGTCTGTGTCACATTGTAAACTAGATAATAAAGAAATAAATGTGTGATGAACACCCGGCCCCTGGGCTGACAGCGCTTCTCCTGTTCCATGAATTACAGAGCCGAGCAGCCTAATGGCACAAGATGGCGGCCACTGATGACCTCTCCAGTCTGTGACATCTCCTGCTGTTTGATAGACGAGGCAGCGGTGGAAGCTTACACATGTGGTCTCCATGGGGGCACTGCATCGGCCCGTTGTTTTAGACACGCTGTACCTGAAGCAAGCCGTCAATGTATAAAGTTAATAACCTATATCGTCTCCTCAACACATTAAACACCAGCGAACTACGCTATGACATCATGTGACCCGCGGACCTAATGAAAGACGCCGAGATGGATGTATGAACTCCCGGGCCAGATTGCGAAAAGAAAAAAAAAATCCAAAACTTGTCAGCTACATCAGACTCGATGTAGCAGAGTTGAGGTTGTCATTTGGCACATCACATTATAATCATAATGCCATAGTACAGGGACCTGAGTGACTCCTGACCCTGAATCAATGAAGGTCATAGTCCTGTATTTACCACCCAACATCGCTAGTTAAAGGGGTTATCCTGTATTAGAAAAACAGTGCCACTCTTGTTCTAAGTTTGGGTGTGGTATTGCAGCTTGGTTTCATTGAAGTGAATGTAGCTGAGATGTAATAGCACATACAACCTGAGGACTGGGGTGGCACTGTTTGTTAAGCGAATAACCATGTTATTCCAACCTCGGATAACCCCTTTAAGATTTTGCATTTGAGGGGTATGTATAACTTCTATACTTTTAAAGTCCTAAGGATCCTCTCTAGCACTGTTCTCATACCATTACATACAGATCACATTACAGCATTACAATACAAGGGCGACAACAAATTCAGCTCTGCTACACAGACATCTGAATATGTAGGCTTGCCAATACTAGAAGGGCAGCGTGCCATATTGTAGAACATCCCCCCATTTTAAAGGGGTTATACAGCATTTTTAACACCATCCTTTGAATCACATGATCAATGAGTCACATGATTTATAATGGGAAAGACCCCACACTGGAAAAATCCATGTGCCAAAACACAAGGCCTCCTCCATCTGGACCAGGGATGGGAAACCTTCATCCTTCCAGCTGTTGCAAAACTACAATTCACATCATACCTGGACAGCCAAGTATTTCATCAGGATATTGGATGGTCTCCATCAATGCATTGGGCCTCTTGGGCCTGTGCTGTTTGCTGTGAAATCGTCTACACAGTAAGCCATTAGGAGCCCTGGGAGTGGGGCTACCAGCCTCCAGCGCGCCCATTCCATTGAAAATCATTATAAGGGTCATAGCCCTGCCCCTCCTGCACGGTGATCTTTGGTGCAGTTTTTATATAGTATTAGGCCCCTCTGTGAAACCCCTGTATAATATTAGGCCCTTCTGTGCAGCCTTTGTATAGTATTAGGCCCTTCTGTGCAACCCCTGTATAGTATAAGGCCCTCTTGTGGAGCCCTTGTATAGTATAAGGCCCCTCTGTGCAGCCACTGTACAGTATTAGGCCACTCTGTGCAACCCCTGTATATTATTAGACCCTTCTGTGCAGCCCTTGTATAGTATTAGGCCCATCTATACAACCTCTATATAGTATTAGGGACCTCTGTGCAGCCCATGTATAGTACTAGGCCCCTCTATACAACCCCTGTATTGTATTAGGGATCTCTATGCAGCCCTTGTATAGTATTAGGCCCCTTTGTGCAACCCCTGTATAGTATTAGGCTCATCTATACAACCCCTGTATAGTATTATGGACCTCGGTGCAGCTCCTGTATAGTATAAGGCCCCTCTGTGCAACCCCTGTATAGTATTAGACCCCTCTATGCAGCCACTGTATAGTGCAGGGGTGGGGAACCTCCGGCCCGCGGGCCGCATCCGGCCCCTGAGACCTCCCGATGCGGCCCGCGGCCCGCAGCTCCCCTGTGATGCTCGCCGGTCTGCTGGGGAAGAAGCCGGCATACACCGCATCCTCCGGTGTCTGTGACAGCTGGCGGACACCGGAGGATGCTGTCTGTGCCGGCTTCTTCCCCAGCAGAGCGGCGCGTGTCTTCAGTCTCCTGCGGGCCGCGCGCGATGACGTCATTTCATCGCGCGCCGCCTGCAGGAGAAGACCGGCACAGAGGACCTGGGACAGAAGAGGACCTGGACTGCGTGGGAGCGGAGGTAAGGTGAGTGGGATGTTTATTTTTTTATTTGGGGGTTAACTAGGATCCCAGGGACATGATTGATGGGGGGGGGGACAACTAGGCTACCAGGGACATGACTGATGGGGGGGACAACTAGGCTACCAGGGACATGACTGATGGGGGGGGGACAACTAGGCTACCAGGGACATGACTGATGGGTGGGGACAACTAGGCTACCAGGGACATGCCTGATGGGGGGGGGACAACTAGGCTACCAGGGACATGACTGATGGGGGGGGACAACTAGGCTACCAGGGACATGCCTGATGGGGGTGAGAACTAGGCTACCAGGGACATGACTGATGGGGGGGGGACAACTAGGCTACCAGGGACATGCCTGATGGGGGGGGGACAACTAGGCTACCAGGGACATGACTGATGGGGGGGGACAACTAGGCTACCAGAGACATGACTGATGGGGGGGACAACTAGGCTACCAGGGACATGACTGATGGGGGGGGACACAACTAGGCTACCAGAGACATGACTGATGGGGACAACTAGGCTACCAGGGACATGACTGATGGGGGGGGGACAACTAGGCTACCAGGGACATGACTGATGGGGGAGACAACTAGGCTACCAGAGACATGACTGATGGGGGGGGAATAACTAGGCTACCAGGGACATGACTGATGGGGGGGGGGAATAACTAGGCTACCAGGGACATGACTGATGGGGGGGGGACAACTAGGCTACCAGGGACATGACTGATGGGGGGGACAACTAGGCTACCAGAGACATGACTGATGGGGGTTAACTAGGCTACCAGGGACATGACTTGGGGGTTAACTAGACTACAAGGGGCATCACTGGGGGTTAACTACAATAGCAGGGGCACTAGGGGAACAATACTATGCCTTGTCCTGGGTGCTGCAAACCCCCGCTACTAACTGCCGCACACGGTATGCGGCCCTCGAATGATTTTATTAATGCCCGACCGGCCCTCGACATGGAAAAGGTTCCCCCCCCTGGTATAGTGTAAGAACCCTCTTTTCCCCATAAAATTTTTTTTTTTAAACTGTCATTCCACCTTTGCTCCTTCCCCAACATGTTTTTCTTTTTTCCATTGTCTGCAGCGTTTTACAGAGGTGTTGACAGCATCCCTTTTTTTTAACTGTGTGCGTCTTAAGGGCACACACACAGTTGAATAGTATGCTCACCTAAAGATGTAGGAATCATGTCTTTTCCTCTTTCAGGTTTTCCACCATATGCCCCCTAACCTAACACAAATCTAACAACACTCTCTTTGCTTTGTATCCTGAGCATGATGGAGAAATAAAAGAAAAAAAAATGATCAGCAAATTCTTCTGTCCTGATACATAAAAAAAAAAAAATAGCAAAATGTGAAAAAAAAATTTCCTTTTTTTTTTTTTTTTTTTTTTTTTTTTTTTTTTTAATCCAAAGCTGTGAATGAAATTAAAAAGATAATAAGGAATTATTCGGAGACACATTTGGAAATCAATTTTGTCGAGCATCACACCTGGAAAACCTGCGTACGGCTTGTTCTTTAATTGTTAATCATCTTACAATCTAATAAACCTTAATTACAACTAAGTTCTAAGAACACTGCAAAATAATATTGCGCTCCCATAAATAATACTTCTGAATCTCCGGAGGTCGCGCTTCTATCAAGGAGGAAATTACAGCAAGGAAGATTCATCTGCAATAATTATGGAATATAATCATAATAAAACCTAATGGGGGAAAGTGGAATGGGAGAATTACATGTGCGCCGAGTCTATGGCACCGATAATGGGGGAGCGGGTACACCTGGTGAAGTCAGCATGGAGGGAAGTCACCAGGGTGGGGATAGGAAGCACCCTGCTCTAATAGTAATCCTGCGGGTGTAGAGGACGAGGAAAAAGTTTTAAAGAAAATTAAGTGTGGCTGCTGTCAACTTTGACAAAAATTTTTGAAAGAGGACACATTCAGCAGATCAGTGGTCTCTTCTTTATCATCACACACCAGTATGGGATCAAGCTCTTCACAATAGGTGATGGATAGAGCGCCCCTTCCCTGTACACTGACCTCTGCACAGGTTACAGGGCATGCCTTGGAAAATACACCATAGAGGTCAATAGGGTCCCCCCCCAGCAGAATAGTGAGTGCAGCTCTGGAATATAATACAGAATGTAACTCAGGATCAGTACAGGATAAGTAATGTAATGTATGTACACAGTGACCCCACCAGCAGAATAGTGAGTGCAGCTCTGGAGTATAATACAGGATGTAACTCAGGATAAGTAATGTAATGTATGTCCACAGTGACTCCACCAGCAGAATAGTGAGTGCAGCTCTGGAGTATAATACAAGATGTAGCTCAGGATCAGTACAGGATAAGTAATATAATGTATGTACACAGTGACCCCACCAGCAGAATAGTGAGTGCAGCTGTGGGGTATAATACAGGATGTAACTCGGATCAGTACAGGATAAGTAATGTAATGTATGTACACAGTGACCCCACCAGCAGAATAGTGAGTGCAGCTCTGGGGTATAATACAGGATGTAACTCGGATCAGTACAGGATAAGTAATGTAATGTATGTACACAGTGACCCCACCAGCAGAACAGTGAGTACAGCTCTGGGGTATAATACAGGATGTATCTCAGGATCAGTACAGGATAAGTAATGTATGTACACAGTGACCCCCACCAGCAGAATAGTGAGTGCAGCTCTGGAGTATAATACAGGATGTAACTCAGGATCAGTACAGGATCAGTAATGTAATGTATGTACACAGTGACCGTACCAGCAGAATAGTGAGTGCAGCTCTGGAGTATAATACAGGTTATAACTCAGGATCAGGATGTAATGTATGTACACAGTGACTAAACTTTTTAGGTAAATAACATCAATCTCTGAGCTATAATATCGAGTTGTGAGTGGCACCTACCCTTTCATCCTGACACTGTTTATCTCTTATAGGATTGGGGGAAGATAATGCTGATGAGATATTTATACTCATATTTGTTATTATCAGCATTTAACAACATTGAAAAAAGCAGCATTCAGCCCATTTGCTGTGTAAGGATGAGTAGACGGAGGGCCGGCCGCCACTTCTGCACAGACAAACCTGATAGATGTAATTGCAGGTTCCACAGACTCTCTCAGTGAAAGTAAATCTTTAGCCTATTATACTGTACATTTATTCTACAATGACCTTTTCCTGTGCCGGCTCATCAGCAGCGCACATTAGCAGCAATGCTTAATAGCCGTGCGTATTATGCATGTGTTGAATAAAGCGGCATTGACTCTACTGCCGGCTCCACAATGTGGAATTTTAAAAAGTTACCATGAACCTTGGAGCAATATTTCTACATTGATTATATCTATGGGGGGAGGGGAGGGAGACATAATGATAGTAATGGAAAGAAAAGTTTAGTCGAGCAGATTTGTGAGCTTTCTCTGAAAACTTGGAATTTTTATTTGTTAAAGGGGTACTCCAGCAAAAAAATGTTTTCTTATAAATCAACTCGTACAGGAAAGTGCCAGAGATTTGCAATTTACTTCTATTAAAAAAATCTCCAGTCTTCCAGTACTTATTAGCTGCTGTATGTCCTGCAGGAAGTGGTGTATTCTTTCCAGTCTGACACAGTGCCCACTGCTGCCACCTCTGTCCATGTCAGGAACTGTGCAAAGAAGGAGAGGTTTTCTATGGGGATTTGCTGCTGCTCTGGACAGTTCCTGACATGCACAGAGGTGGCAACAGAGAGCACTGTGTCAGACTGGATACACCACTTCCTGCAGGACATACAGCAGCTAATAAGTACTTGATGACCTGAGATCTTTATATAGAAGTAAATTACAAATCTGCATAACTTTCTGACACCAGTTAATTTGAAAGAAAATAAATTGAGTACCCCTTTAAAAGGTGTTCCAATCCAGAATTAAAAAAAGATATCCGCTTTCTTCCAGAAACAGCACCACTCTTGCCTTTAGTTTGTGTCATATTGAGGCTCTGTTCCATTGAAGTGAATAGAGTTGAGTTGTAATATCACACAAGGACAGGGGTGGTGCTGTTTTTGAAAGAAAGCAGCTTTGTTTTCCAAATCCTGGATTAGCCCTTTAAAGGGAATCTATCAGCAGGCTTGGGCCTCCTCACCTGTCTACAGAGCCTTATAGTGGATGTTACATAGAGGAATAGGTTCCCTTTAATATTACTGTCCGATGCGCCGTTGCTGTGGGTATTAATATGCAGATGAGGCCATTCTGGGTACTATGGGCGTTTCTTTACATCTCGGTACAATGATATGGCTGCCCACTCGCTCCTCTTATCATACGTCATCATGAATACTAATATGTCTCTGTGAAGTGATGGAACTCAAGACCCTTACAGAGCGGCTCTATATTCAGCAGATGTGGTAAGAGAAGCGGGCTGGCAGCTGTATTGGTGCACTAAGGGGTAAAGAAACCCCCTAACAGCACCGGTGTTAGCACAGGACTTTCTTACACAAATGCCGGGGCCCACAATGCCTCTAGGGGCCCACAGAGGGTGAGGGGTCCGGTGTTCTGATGTTCAGCCTGGTCACTATAGTGCAGGGTGAGCACTGAACATCAGAAGACACAGGAGAAGGAGCAGGACCTGCACAGAGAAGGAAAAGGTGAAGGACCTGATCACATGACTCAAAGGTCCTCAACATTACAGTGTGGAGAAAAAGGGAGAAGAATTAGCTGTAATTGCTGTGTGTCAGTGTCTGAGTGTGTCAGTAGAAAAAACAAAGGGCGACAGCGCTCCATGGCGAGGATCAAAAGGGCAAGGTGAAAAAGGGATAGGGGTGCACGGCAACCCTCACCTGATGTGGTTGTGCAAAGGGAGGCACAACACTCTGCAGCGTATAGATCAAGGACCGCAGCCACTCCCGATATCCAAAAGGAAACAAAGATACAAACAACCTCCAACTCCAGACTACACGGATTATGGGGCGCAGGTCCAACTTGAGATCGAGGCACAGTGAGTAATAAAAATGTTTTATTGTGGAGACTCAACGCGTTTCGGAACCGCACCGATTCCTTTCTCAAGAGTCATGATACTGATAAAACAGAACAGCACTATATATCACAAACCAAGATGACATCAAAAGGGGAGGAGGACTCAGAACCTCCCACTTCAATCAACACAGACACCTGTAACACCAATAAAAAAAGGCATATAGCTATATACTACATTGCATTGAAATACAATAATATATAAGAGTATATAAAACGAATATGTATATAAATAAAAATAATATGTGTAGAAAATGTATAAAAAAAAAAAAAAAAAAAAAAAAACCTTTAAAAAAAGAAAAAAAAAAAAAAAAAATTTTTTTGAAAAAAATTTTTTGGGAAAAAAAAAAAAAAAAATTTAAAAAAACTTAAAAAAAAAAAAAAAAAATTAAAATTTTTTTTTTTTTTTTTTTTTATATATATATTTATATATTTAAAAATAAGTATATAAAGTTAAAAAATTATACCTTCGTATTTTCTAGTGTCTCATTTAAGCCATCTGGTGACAAAGAGCAAAGTTTAAAAATCCAGTACGATTCCCTATTAATGAGCTGCTTGTATCTATTGGGAACATTCTCTCCTATACGTTCCAAAATAGTGAGTCTCAAACTACTAGGGTCAGAATTATGCTTAAGAAAAAAGTGTCGAGAGACACTATGCAATAAAAATGAATTTTTAATATTAGCTCGATGCTTGTTCATGCGGCACCGCACCGTCTGAATGGTGCGTCCCACATACTGCAGGTGACATGGGCATTCTAGGAGATAAATAACGTACTGTGATGAACAAGAATACATTTCACGGACAAAAAATATCTCATTGGTAACTATAGAGGTAAATGTTGGTGCTTGGGTATCTGTTATCCAATTGCAGCATAAGCACCTCGCTACATTGCAGCGTACGGTGCCCACAGATCTAGTTTTTGTATTATTATTTTTGTTTGTATTATTACTATTTTCCATATCTGAAGTAATTTTACGGAGTTTGCTAGGTGCTAGATGGCTACGTAATGTTTTAGTTCTACGGAAAATAACATTAGGTTGTTTGGGAAGAATTGATTTTAGAATAGGATCACTGAGAATAATACCCCAATGTTTCGTTAAGACCCTTTTAATTTCCTGTGTACCACAATTATATTCTGTAACCATAGAAATGCCATATTTATTGAGATCTTCAGAAGTAGTTTCATGTTTGTGGTTATTAGTCATCTTATCTAAAATCTTTTTTTGTGTGGTACATTTATTTTTACTGTAAGCATTGGATAGTAATCGTTTGGGATAGCCTTTGTTGGTGAAACGATCATATAAAATTTTTGATTGTTCCTGGTAATCAGTATCCAAAGTACAATTTTTTCTTATACGTTGGTATTGCCCGTATGGTATATTTTTTAGCCAATTCGGAAGATGGCAACTCTTATAATCTAGGAAGCTGTTAACGTCAACTTTTTTAAAAAAATTAGAGGTGATGATACTGTTAGATGGAATATCTTTCTTAATTAAAAGATCCAAAAACTCTATACTAGTGTCACTATAGTTAAGGGTAAAAATTTACCCTTAACTATAGTGACACTAGTATAGAGTTTTTGGATCTTTTAATTAAGAAAGATATTCCATCTAACAGTATCATCACCTCTAATTTTTTTTAAAAAGTTGACGTTAACAGCTTCCTAGATTATAAGAGTTGCCATCTTCCGAATTGGCTAAAAAATATACCATACGGGCAATACCAACGTATAAGAAAAAATTGTACTTTGGATACTGATTACCAGGAACAATCAAAAATTTTATATGATCGTTTCACCAACAAAGGCTATCCCAAACGATTACTATCCAATGCTTACAGTAAAAATAAATGTACCACACAAAAAAAGATTTTAGATAAGATGACTAATAACCACAAACATGAAACTACTTCTGAAGATCTCAATAAATATGGCATTTCTATGGTTACAGAATATAATTGTGGTACACAGGAAATTAAAAGGGTCTTAACGAAACATTGGGGTATTATTCTCAGTGATCCTATTCTAAAATCAATTCTTCCCAAACAACCTAATGTTATTTTCCGTAGAACTAAAACATTACGTAGCCATCTAGCACCTAGCAAACTCCGTAAAATTACTTCAGATATGGAAAATAGTAATAATACAAACAAAAATAATAATACAAAAACTAGATCTGTGGGCACCGTACGCTGCAATGTAGCGAGGTGCTTATGCTGCAATTGGATAACAGATACCCAAGCACCAACATTTACCTCTATAGTTACCAATGAGATATTTTTTGTCCGTGAAATGTATTCTTGTTCATCACAGTACGTTATTTATCTCCTAGAATGCCCATGTCACCTGCAGTATGTGGGACGCACCATTCAGACGGTGCGGTGCCGCATGAACAAGCATCGAGCTAATATTAAAAATTCATTTTTATTGCATAGTGTCTCTCGACACTTTTTTCTTAAGCATAATTCTGACCCTAGTAGTTTGAGACTCACTATTTTGGAACGTATAGGAGAGAATGTTCCCAATAGATACAAGCAGCTCATTAATAGGGAATCGTACTGGATTTTTAAACTTTGCTCTTTGTCACCAGATGGCTTAAATGAGACACTAGAAAATACGAAGGTATAATTTTTTAACTTTATATACTTATTTTTAAATATATATATATATATATATAAAAAAAAAAAAAAAAAAAAAAAAAATAAAAAATTTTTAAGTTTTTTTTTTTTTTTTAAGTTTTTTTAAAGTTTTTTTTTTTTTTCCCCAAAAAAATTTTTTCAAAAAATTTTTTTTTTTTTTTTCTTTTTTTAAAGGTTTTTTTTTTTTTTTTTTTTTTTTTTTTTTTTATACATTTTCTACACATATTATTTTTATTTATATACATATTCGTTTTATATACTCTTATATATTATTGTATTTCAATGCAATGTAGTATATAGCTATATGCCTTTTTTTATTGGTGTTACAGGTGTCTGTGTTGATTGAAGTGGGAGGTTCTGAGTCCTCCTCCCCTTTTGATGTCATCTTGGTTTGTGATATATAGTGCTGTTCTGTTTTATCAGTATCATGACTCTTGAGAAAGGAATCGGTGCGGTTCCGAAACGCGTTGAGTCTCCACAATAAAACATTTTTATTACTCACTGTGCCTCGATCTCAAGTTGGACCTGCGCCCCATAATCCGTGTAGTCTGGAGTTGGAGGTTGTTTGTATCTGAGTGTGTCAGTGTCTGTCTGTCAGTCAGTCAGTGTCTTTGTCAGTCAGTTTCAGAGTCAGTGTCAGTAAAGTGTGTTTGTGTATGTTAGCTTTGTCTCTTGTGATAGTGTATGGATGAGGGGCCCGCTGAGGCTCTGGAGCCGGCCCTTCCCCTAATACACCAAACAACTTAATTCTAAATGAATGGATATCACACAGCAACAGTGCAGCAGACAGGGATATTACAGGTAATATAGTCCTCTATGTAATATCCTCTATTACAGGAGTAGGGAACCTCCGGCCCTCAAGCTGTTGCAAAACTACAACTCCCATCATGCCTGGACAGCCAAAGCTTTAGCTACCCCGGGTCTATTATAAGCAGGATAGGACACCCTCACCAACTGTAATCCAGAAAATGGAATGTACACAGCAAGAGTAGATTTGTGCCGCCGTATGCAACATTTTCTTGATTAAAGTTAAAGGGATATTCCAGGAAATAACTTTTTTTTTATTAAAGTGACTCTGTACCCACAATCTGCCCCCCCCCCCAAACCGCTTGTACCTTCGGATAGCTACTTTTAATCCAAGATCTGTCCTGGGGTCCATTCGGCAGGTGATGCAGTTATTGTCCTAAAAAACAACTTTTAAACTTGCAGCCCCATGGCCAACAGCCGGGGCTTAGATTGTGTATGCATTAGGCTGGCACCACCTCTCTGTCCCTCCTCCCCGCCCTCCTCATCATTAGGAGTGCTACTGGAACATTTTCTCCTGTCTGAACATTGCACAGGTGCCTTAACGATCCAGCCCAAGTTCAGTATTCACACAGGTGGGGAATAGTAGGCAATCTGCCTGGAGCACTCCTAATGATGAGGAGGGTGGGGAGGAGGGACAGAGAGGTTGTGCCAGCCTAATGCATACACTCTAAGCCCTGGCCGTTGGGCATGGGGCTGCAAGTTTAAAAGTTGTTTTTAGGACAATAACTGCATCACCTGGCGAACAGACCCCAGGACAGATCTTGGATTAAAAGCAGCTATATGAGGGTACAGGTGGTTTTGGGGGGGGGGGGGTCAGATTGTGGGTACAGACTCGCTTTAAGGTTATTTTTTACACATTTCCATTAAGTGTCAGCAGTAAGGGCCGCAAAACCACTCAAGAAACCACAAGGGGGGTTGAAACTAGAGATGAGCGAAGCAGGCAGAAATTCATTTCACAAGGTTCGTGAATTTTGGGTTAAACTGATTAATATTCACGAATCAAATTTTAACGAATTTCAATAAAACAGCCAAACTATAGTAGCTACCGTACTGGGACTATTACAGAAGGACGAATTTATTAATGCATGTTGTTTTAAAATGTTCAAGTGTCTAAAGAATTCTGTTCCTTTTCAGGGTTTGGCTACTGACAAGGGGAGAGGTAGCAGTCAAGGGGGTGGAAGTGGTGGTCATGGTAGCGGCCATCCTAGAGGAAGACAGCCTTGAAGAGGAAATCATCATCCCCAACTAAGATGATAATATTGCAGACCCCAGGTGGAATCTGGTAGCACAGGCGTCGTCATCTTCATCAGGGCACAAAGATATGTTTGTTCCACCAAGCCAGGGTTAGGTCCCAAGAACAATTTTTTGTTTCCAGAGGCAAAAGGGTACACCAAGGGCTACACCATCAGGTAGTTGTCATTCTAGCATTCAGGAAGGCCAGTCTCGGTGGTGGCAAAGAGCATGATACAATATGCTCTATCTGTGATCATAAAGTGGATCGGGTTTGGGTTCAAACCCGGGTACAACTTTTATTACGCAACACATGGAACGCCACCATCACACTGCCCCCCCCCCCCACGCCACTTCTTGCTTGTAAACAACAACATTTTGGAAGTTGTAGGTCCCTCATATCTACCTCTGCCTCCTCCGTCTAGACCAGGGCAAAAACACTGCCTCTGCTGAGAGAAGAGTCGTTGTCTGAAGCCATCACAGGAAGACTGCAGTATGCTAGCACCCACCCTACGGCAAAGATAAGCAGGCAGAGAGAGCAGAGCATGGAGAGAATTATAGTGCAATATGGAGACTGGGAGGAGAGCACAGGAGGGCTGATTGTGGGAAGATTGGCCACTATGTCAAAAGGCTACAAAATCAGACCCTTCAGCTTGTAGCCGCAGTACGCCATTCTGGCGCTGGATTTTAAATGTAGCCTAGAGGCATTAGTGTCAGCCATGGGTGTGAGGTGAAACCATTTCTTTTTCTCTAGGTTTGCTTTATAGTAGTTATATTCTTGTATATAGGAGCAGTATTATAGTAGTTATATTCCTGTATATAGGAGCAGTATTATAGTAGTTATATTCTTGTATATAGGGAGCAGTATTATAGTAGTTATATTCTTGTATATAGGAGCAGTATTATAGTAGTTATATTCTTGTATATAGGAGCAGTATTATAGTAGTTATATTCTTGTATATAGGGAGCAGTATTATAGTAGTTATATTCTTGTATATAGGGGGCAGTATTATAGTAGTTATATTCCTGTATATAAGAGCAGTATTATAGTAGTTATATTCCTGTATATAGGAGGCAGTATTATAGTAGTTATATTCTTGTATATAGGAGCAGTATTATAGTAGTTATATTCTTGTATTTAGGAGCAATATTATAGTAGTTATATTCCTGTATATAGGGAGCAGTATAACAGTAGTTATATTCTTGTATATAGGGGGCAGTATTATAGTAGTAATATTCTTGTATATAGGAGCAGTATTATAGTAGTTATATTCTTGTATATAGGAGCAGTATTATAGTAGTTATATTCTTGTATATAGGAGCAGTATTATACTAGTTATATTCTTGTATATAGCTGCACATCGCACCCATGGCTGACAAGAAAGCTTATTCAGCTACATTTAAAACCAACATCAGAAGTTAGTATATAATTTGGCCAAACCATATTGCCTCATGTACCACGTGCAGGTCTTCTGATACACATGAGTCCCTAACCAAAAAACATCACTGTGTCGGTCAGCGACCACAATCCCCGCAAAGCGTGCGCAAGCAGAGAAGGGGGGCCATGGAATGGCCCTGCAACCCCATTGTCACAGGACCAGACCCTAAAGGGCACCCCAAACCCCGCAGGCGCCACCGGCGGAAAAAGTGGACGCCAAGCAACACAAGTGTGAACAAGCTCTTACCTCTCTCCATTCCTCTGCAGGTAGAATGGGAGAATACTAGGAGATCCTCCCCTTATGTACACAGGTGCTTCCTCCTAATTTGGATCACATGGGTCTTACACAGCACGAGTGCTAGCCACAATGAAAAAAGGGACAGAATACATAAAATATGCACAAGCCAAAAAGACAGGAATGGCTGCACATCGCACCCATGGCTGACACGAAAGCTTATTCAGCTACATTTAAAACCAACATCAGAAGTTAGTATATCATTTGGCCTGCAGAGGAATGGAGAGAAAGGTAAGAGCTTGTTCACACTTGTGTTGCTTGGCGTCCACTTTTTCCACCGCTGCCGCCTGCGGGGTCCGGGGGGCCCTTTTTTTGCCGGGATTGTGGTCGCTGACCAGCACAGTGATGTTTTTTGGTTAGGGACTCATGTGTATCAGAAGACCTGCACGTGGTACATGAGGCAATATGGTTTGGCCAAATTATATACTAACTTCTGAAGTTGGTTTTAAATGTAGCTGAATAAGCTTTCGTGTCAGCCATGGGTGCGATGTGCAGCCATTTCTGTCTTTTTGGCTTGTGCATATTTTATGTATTCTGTCCCTTTTTTCATTGTGGCTAGCACTCGTGCTTTGTAAGACCCATGTGATCCAAATTAGCAGGAAGCACCTGTGTACATAAGGGGAGGATCTCCTAGTATTCTCCCATTCTACCTGCAGAGGAATGGAGAGAGAGGTAAGAGCTTGTTCATACTTGTGTTGCTTGGCGTCCACTTTTTCCGCCGGTGGCGCCTGCGGGGTCCGGGGGGCCTTTTAGGGTCTGGTCCTTTGACAATGGGGTTGCAGGGCCATTCCGTGGCCCCCCTTCTCTGCTTGCGCACGTTTTGCAGGGATTGTGGTCGCTGACCGACTCAGTGATGTTTTTTGGTTAGGGACTCATGTGTATCAGAAGACCTGCACGTGGTACATGAGGCAATATGGTTTGGCCAAATTATATACTAACTTCTGATGTTGGTTTTAAATATAGCTGAATAAGCTTTCGTGTCAGCCATGGGTGCGATGTGCAGCCATTTCTGTCTTTTTGGCTTGTGCATATTATAGTAGTTATATTCTTATACATAGGAGCGGTATTATAGTAGTTATATTCTTATACATAGGAGCAGTATTATAGTAGTTATATTTGTAAGTAGAGAAATGAAGTGCAGCACTCACCATGTAAAATGGCAGGCTTGAACTTTATTCGTCAATCAGACAAAAACACTAGGGAGGGGATGTGTAGGGTGCAGGATGCGTGTCCTGTGCTAGGGCCGTTATATGCTGCACTTCATTTCTCTACTTACAAGTTGGACTGTTACTGTATTTGTTCAAGTGTTTAGCACCCTGTATGATTCCGGAAATCGTCCGCAGCGAGAGCCACCCAAGATACAGCTAGCAGAGAAGGGTAGTGCCGGTGCCTTGTATCTGTTTCATATTATAGTAATTATATTCTTGTAAACAGGGGACAGTATTTAGTGGTTATACTATTGCCAACAAAGAGCAGTATTATAGTAGTTATACATTATAAGTATTTTGTTATCCACAGTATTAAAGTAGTTATATTGCTGTATGTAAGGGCATGGTAATAAGGTAAGTATATTCTTGATCACAGGAGAGACTAGTAAAGTAGTTTTTTTATTCTCCTCCATAGGGACAGTCTTACAGTAGTTATTATAGTCAATTAAAGGCAGTATTAAACCATAGGGGGAAATATTACGGAGCTTGTACTCTGCTATTACTGAATGGGCTTTGAAAGTGTTACTTTTCAGTTGTCACTTTCCTTCCCCCATTCTTCTTGGTAGATTATACTGATATTGAACCATTGATTCATTCCGGCATTTTCTCTAATTATAACATCAGAAGAAATACAAAGTAGATATCTTTACTAAGACCACCCTAACATAGACGTAGTAATCCCATTGTGATACGAGAAGCTTAATTTACTCTCTGAGGGTTTATATGGTCTCCATTCCATTCACCCTCGTATTGTATCTGTATTTGATAAATCTAGAATTAAACCATCACCCCCCCAATCTAAAGTAATTGGGATTTGCATGAACACGCCGATCTCATTAGGACAAGGCGATAAATTTAAGTCAACCCCCGTCCCCGCCGCGCTCCTCCGTCGTCGCCTCGCTTTCCTTCCCTTTCCCATCGAGCTAAGGGTGTTTTGATTTAAATATTCAGACCAGCTCGTGGAGCATAAAATGATATTGGCAACCTGCTGACAAAATCCGACACAGCGAAATCGCCAGTCACGGTACGCTCCGTGCTTCTCGCCGGCTGTAAGTCAAAAACAAATAACACAGATGATCATTTGGAAATATCCCAATAACGTTAAGTGAGAACTGGAAGCAAAGAGGCTTGTCTACGGCGAGAATGACCCTCTGCAAGGGGAAGGAAATGGAAGCGACGCAGCATTACATGATTTAAAGGCGCTCGCCGGCTCGCTTTTGTTTTCGCCTAGAAACACAGGCCATTTTGCGGCGTACCGACAAAGTATTACCTGCCACGGGATTAGTGAACCTGCGGTGGATTTTAAAGCTAAATCCCTATAGTGGTCAGCAAGCCTTCTGTTCAGTCTGGGATTTTATCACTTACTACATCCATTTTAGCACCATGTATTTTCTCGGCGGCGGCGCGGAGAACACAACACTAATGGATTACAGTGCATTATCCTCTTGATTACTGCTTAAATATTTATCAGACTATTATACGTTTAGTGGCTTGGGAAACACAATCCAACCGGGTTGCTACGGGAGGAAGGGTTAATTACAGAAGGGATAAATATCCTTCATTTAAAGGGGAAAAAAAAATAGAGTCAAATGATGAAAATGTGGATCTAAGAGATTAGAGCGATGCGTTACTTACATCAAATGTTACATAAAGCGCTCGTGATCCAACTCTGATCCCTCCGAGATTCGAATGCATTAAATTCTATCGAAACAACATTATTTGTGTAGTTTAAATATGCTTCATGGAAATCCTGATTAGACCGGCGGCGTAATGCCGGCTATCCCTGCTGATGTCATGTGTGGTGCTGGGGGGGACTCGTTTTGTCAATTCCATCAGAAATGAGGGGGGAGAGATGGGTTAGAGGGTCAGCAAAAGGGAAATTTGGTTTAAAGGAGAAGTCCGGTGTTCTTTAAAATTCGGCAGGGGGGTAATTGGTTACAGGTACTGACTTATCTCTCCCCGTGCCCGCAGTGAGCAGCGGGACAAGCCTCAGGACAGCCGCCGAAGGCTTTCTCCCCCGAGTTGTGATGACAAAGACCTCAGCCAATCAGGGACTAGAGCGGCGTCCCGCCCCAGTCACTGTCTGGCTTGGCAGCCAGTCCATCAACCGGGAAGCGAAGTGTCAGCTCCAGATATCCGGGGTCTCGAGGCCGGACCCGCCACTCTCCGCAGGCACAGTGAGAGGTAAGTTCCTACTTGTAATGAATTCCCCCCTGCCTCTGCCTGCTGCCAGATTTTAAGCAAACGCCCTTTAATATGAGGATAATAATCACTTAGAGGGGTTGTTTGATATTAGAAAAATTGGGTATCACACCTGACTAACTGCAAATCAACCCATGTTCACTGAAAGGGATGAGGAGACATGATGAGATATGACTAGAGATGAGGAAACTTGCCGAAAGTTTAGGTTTGCAAGAACCCGAAAGATCAGCAATTGAATTCCGCTTCCTGGAGAAGGTAGATGCAGCCCGAGGACTACCTGTGGCTATCCATATACGGCAAATCATTTGGGTTTGTGCAACCCTTAACTTTTAGCAAGTTTGCTCATCTCTATTTAAATGGACTCTAATATATCTTATCAGACAAAATGCTTCTTTCTCATGTTATCTAGTACCCCTATTCCCCATTCAGTTCTGTCTTGTAACTAGAGCAGGCGTCAAGATACAAGTAATGAGAGGAGGGGTGCCTGGTGAAACACTGGCCTCTATTCTGCTGCTGCTGCTGCATGTTTGGCTGTACACAAAGCAGTGCAGGATCTCCTCTTCTGTGTGCAGACACCATACACAGTGCAGGATCTCCTCCTCTGTGTGCAGACACCATACACAGTGCAGGATCTCCTCCTCTGTGTGTAGACACCATACACAGTGCGGGATCTCCTCCTCTGTGTGTGCAGACATCATAGACAGTACAGGATCTCCTCCTCTGTGTGCGCAGACACCATAGACAATGCAGGATCTCCTCCTCTGTGTACAAGTTATCTATATAACTTTCTGAAAATCAGCTGATGTAAAAGAAAAATATTTGCGCCAGAGTACCCCTTTAAATGAAAACAGACTGACCAGAAGTAATGACAGGTTCCCTCATATGGGGTTATCCAGAATCAGAAAAAAATAGCTGGTTTCTTCCAAAAAAGCCAAAAAAAAACAATGCCATGTCTGTGCACAGGTTGTATATGGTATTGCAGCTCAGTTCTATTGAAGTGAATGGGACCTGGCTGCAATACCACACACAACCTGAGGCTGTACCAGCCGAATGATCTTCACTTCTGCTGAATGTGGATGCGGGCGCAAATGGGTGCGCCTGCATCCGAATTCCCCGCTGCACACAATAGAGCGTGCGGCCGGACGCTGACAGGTTCTCTGACATGTCTGTTTTATGCGTGGCCTCTAGCAATCCTGGCCGGAGTATATACTATGTGTATACACTCCGGCCGTGATTCCATACACGCCAGCACAATGTAAGTTTCATATTAATCACGGCCGTTGTTGCAAATCGGCAACAACGGCCATGATTAATATGACACTTACGTAGTGTGAACATAGCCTGAGGACAGATGTAGCGCCGTTTTTGGAAGAATTCAACTATGTTTCTTAATCCACAATAACCCCTTGAACCCCTAAGCGACCAAGGAAGTACCGGTGCGCCATGGGTGCCTGTCCCCTGACGACCCTGGGCGAACCAGCACGTCCTTTGCTATGAAGCGTGCTCCGGAGCGGTCTCTTACCTTCCTCCGTGCGGTCCAATCGGCTTTCTGCTCATTGAGCTTGTAACACTGATCAATGCTATGCCTATGGCATAGCATTGTACAGTGTATGTAATTTAATACTTGTACATAAAAGTCCCCCAGGGGGACTTAAAATGTGTAAAAAATAAAAAGTAAAAATGTTTTTATAAATACCCCAAAGCCCCTCCCCCAATAAAAGTTAAAAGTTAAAATAAGCATATTATATACCGTAGTGTGTGTAATTGTCCGATCTATTAAAATATAACAATCCTCATCGCGAATGGCATAAACGAAAAGAGGGAAAAAAGTGCCAGGATTTTCGATTTTTTTGTTACGTTATATATAAAAAAAAATTATTAAAAAGTAATCAAAACGTCTGATCGTCACAGATATGGTATTAATAAAAGCTAGAGATCATGGAGGAAAAAATAACACCCCATACTGCCCCGTATAAAATAAATAATAATAAAACCGTTTTAAGTGTCACAATAGGGTCGTTTTATTAATAATTAATTGCAAAAATAATAAGGATTTAATTAAAAAAAAATATATAACATTAGAGAATCTGTGTAACCTGCATATGGTTGTGTTCGGACTGACCGATAGAATAAAGGCATCATGTCGCTTTTACCATATAGTGCATTACGTAGACACAGGAACCCCCCCCCCCCCCCCCCAAACGTTACCATATTGCATTCTTTTTTACGATTTCACCAATTTATATCTTTGGGGTTCCGTCATACATGTTATGGTAGAATGAAGGACGCCATTACAAAGTACAACTACTCCTGTACAAAACAAGCCCCCACATGGCCTTGTAGATAGAAAACTGAAAGTGCTGGAGCTCTTAGAAGGGGAGGAAGGAAAAACGAAAACACAAAAATGAAAATTTGCGCGGTCCACTGGGTCCACTGGGCCTGGTCCTCAAAGGGTTAAATATGTATTTTTAAATATTTATATTTATTTATCAAAATATTATCTGATCCAGCACTGATCCCTGTATTAACCCTTTAATAACAATGATGACAGTAATGTAACATCAGAGTAGTATCTCCTATGTTAGGCCAGTAAATCAGCCGTACTATCACAATACATAAGGGTACAGTCACATGATACATACTGTAAGCTCCAATCCCTAGCAAATCTACATAAACTGGGGCTAGTCTGTATCCATAGTGGTTTTGGGGTTTCTTCTCCACAATCTGTAATAGAAACATAGTAATACAAAGTAACATATTATTCCAGCTTTCTATAAGTCACATGACTGTTTTTTTTACAAAGTGTATCTAGTGCATTGTTACCATCATAGTGTTGAGTCTGCAGCTATGGCTGTGATCTAATACTCCGGGGTATTACATGCCCAGGGTCCCCCCCGTGGATGGTATAATGCACGCTCGGAGCAATGTGTGTTGTCTAATGCTCATAATCAAATGTCACTCTCTACTGTCAGTAATTACATGATGCAATTTACTCAACAAAGGCGGCTCATTTGTTCACTTGTCACAGATAGACTGGCACCGCTCCAGCAGCAATCTGAGCACCTTATTCTGTATTTACTCCAGGCGAGGGCTTAGTGCCATGATACGTTTGGCTAAAAATCAACAGTAACAATTAAACTGGAGAGTTCATTAACAAGTAGCGGAATATGACTGAGATCGGCTCTTGTACAGCGGATGCAGAACACTGTATATAAAGAGTCTGTATATAATAGTGCTTTTATTTGTATAGCGCCGACTGATAACGCAGCACTTTATATAGTTTGTCAATTGTTGGGTGTGGGAGGAAACCCACAATAACATGGAGAGAACATAAGGGAATCCACACAAACACAGAGAGAACATACACATTTTTTGCAGAGGAAACTCACACAAATACAGAAAGAACGTACAAACTCTTTGCTGAGGAAACCCACGCAAACACAGAGAGAACATACAAACTCTTTGCAGAGGAAACCCACACAAAAAAACAGAGAACATAAAAACTCTTTGCAGAGGAAACCCACACAAACACAGAGAAAACATACAAACTCTTTGCAGAGGAAATCCACACAAACACAAAGAGAACATACAAACTCTTTGCACAAGAAACCCACACAAACACAAAGAGAACATACAAACTCTTTGCACAAGAAAACCACACAAACAGAGAGAGAACATACAAACTCTTTGCACAAGAAACCCACACAAACAGAGAGAACATACAGACTGTTTGCACAAGAAACCCACACAAACACAGAGAGAACATACAAACTCTTTGCAGATGAAACCCACACAAACACAAAGAGAACATACAAACTCTTTGCACAAGAAACCCACACAAACACAGAGAGAACATACAGACTCTTTACACAAGAAACCCACACAAACACAGAGAGAACATACAAACTTTTTGCACAAGAAACCCACACAAACACAGAGAGAACATACAGACCCTTTACACAAGAAACCCACACAAACACAGAGAGAACATACAAACTCTTTGCAGATGAAACCCACACAAACACAAAGAGAACATACAAACTCTTTGCACAAGAAACCCACACAAACACAGAGAGAACATACAGACTCTTTACACAAGAAACCCGCACAAACACAGAGAGAGCATTCAAACTCTTTGCAGATGAAACCCACACAAACACAGAGAGAACATACAAACTTTTTGCAGATGAAACCCACACAAACACAGAGAGAACATACAAACTTTTTGCAGATGAAACCCACACAAACAGAGAGAGAACATACAAACTCTTTGCAGAGGAAACCCACACAAACACAGAGAGAACATACAAACTTTTTGCACAAGAAATCCACACAAACACAGAGAGAACATACAAACTCTTTGCAGATGTTACCCTTGGTGGTTTTTGAACCCAGGATCCCAGTGCTAACCACTGAGCCACCATGAGCACCATATATACTATATACATCTATATACATATGTATATACTGTATACACAGAAGCATTTGTATTTATGAGACTCGTCACATTGAAAATGCAGTCCAATCTGTAGGCAGCCTGTTATAGATGAGAAGGAGCTGAACAGATTGATGTATATGATTATAGGATAAGATCCAACCCATTGAGCCAACCCAAAGTTATGAACTGATATTAAAATTTTGGAAAAGATTTGTAACAAGTATATAGATGGCAGGTGCAAGTTTTTATACAACAAGCAGAGAAGAAAATGTCCGCTCACCCCAATGTTATATCCAGTTTTAGCACTGAGCAGTCCCAGGTGTGGAGCACGTAGTCACCGCTCAGGTTTCCTGGTGAGCATCAAAAAATCTGGAAATCCACAGCTCCAATAAAGCGTACAAAGTTTATCCGATTTTTATTTACTTAATCATTTCATTGAATAAATTTTTAATTACACAAAAATAAAAAAAATCTGAATTCATTTTTTTTGTTACTCTGTTCACCATGTGGTAACACTGACATGTAACCTGTTTTTTCTTTACTATTACAGCAATACACAATTATTCATTAATCATTCGAAAATACCGTATTTTATAAGACGACTTTATAACCCTGAAAAATCTTCTTAGAAGTCGGGGGTCGTCTTATACGCCGCGTATGGTCGCCCCATACAGTGGGGGAGCTCAAAGATGGCCCCATCTCCACTGTATGGGGCGACCACTATAAAAGAAACAAACAGTTAACTCACCTGGGGCCCGTTCCCTGCATCGGCGCATTTCCTGTCCCATTCCTGGCGCATACACTGCCTGCGCCGGGGATCCCCAAAGCTCTCCTGAGCAGACAAGGGTCTCATCTGAGAAGCTTGGAGACCCTCGGCTGTTCGGGAGAGCTTCGCGGAACGGGACAGGAGACGCGTGGATGCAGGGAACGGGCCCCAGGTGAGTTAACAGTTTTTTTATTTTATTTAGCTGCAGTTAACCCCTGCCTGACCGCAGCCCTGCAGGGGTTAACATTTTCCAGCGTAAAAGGCGAACCCCTGACAATATTCTTAAGGACACAAACACACTGGGCATATCCGCAGCGGATCCCTGCCCTGTACACTTATGGGCAGACAAACTTGCAGCGGAATGGAGATCCCGCTGTGAGTATGTCAGCAGCCCGCCTCATTAACCCCCCGACCGCCGGAGCGTATACATCACCTGGTCCCAATCCGGCTTGCTTCGGGGGTTCCCGGCACGTCCCGCTCGGCCAATCAGTGTGCTGCCCCGCAGCAGCGCACTGATTGGCTGAGCGGGACGTGAAGACACAGGGAGCACAACCAATGAGGCGCATCTATAACATGTAAGTGCCAATGTGAGAATTAAAGGGGTACTTAAGCAAAAAAATAAAATTCTTTCAAATCAACTGGTACCAGTAAGTGCCAGAGATCCCAGCTCAGCAATCTGTAGATCTGGTCTACTGCAGACCAGAGTAATACAGCAATGATCTGATAGATCATTGCTGTATTAAGTATAATGCAGTGATCTCTATGGGAGATCACTGCAGTAATACTAAAAGTCCCCCAGGGGGACTAAAAATTAAAGTATATAGTAAAAAAAAGAAGTGTTTTTATTAATAAAAAATCCCCTCCCCTAATAAAAGTCTGAATCACCCCCCTTTTTCTCATTTTATAAATAAATAAACATACATATTTGGTATCATCGCGTGCGTAATCGCCCAAACTATTAAATTATCACATTCCTGATCTCTCACGGCAAATGGTATAATCACAAAAACCCACCAAAGTGCAAAATTGCGAATTTTTTGTCACATCAAATCCAGAATTGTAATAAAAAGTGATGAAAAAGTTGCATATATGCAAGTAAGATACTGGTAGAAAGAACAGATTATGGCCCAAAAAATGACACCTCACACAGCCCCATAGACAAAAGGATAAAAGTGCTATAAACAAGGTAATTTTAAACACATTTAGTTTTTTTAAAAGGTTTACATTTTTTGAAAGCTGTCAGATAAAATAAAAATGATACAAGTTACATATCATTGTAATCGAACTGACTTGAGGAACATGCATAACGTCAGTTTTACCATAGGGCGAATGGCGCAAACACAAGAAAAAATTTTCAATTTCACTGCACAAATAATTTTTTTCTGGTTTCACAGAATATTGTATGGAAAAATTAAGTCAGTCATTGCAAAGTACAATTAGTGACACAAAAAATAGGGGTTCATGTGGGTCTGTAGGTGAAAAAATGCAACTGCTATGGCCTTTTGAAGGAGAAAAAAAGAAAACACAAAAATGAAAATTTGCCCGGTCCTGAAGAGGTTAATAGATCTCCCGCTTAATCTCTGCTCAGTCTGGGATTAGTAGTCCAGTGGGTTGTCTGAATGTACTGTCAATCCCTGAAAAGACCGCCCTTAGGACTCCTTAGTAGAGATGAGCGAACCTTGAGCATGCTTGAGTCCATCCGAACCCGATCGTTCGGCATTTGATTAGCAGGGGCTGCTGAACTTGGATAAAGCTCTAAGGTTGTCTGGAAAACATGGATACAGCCAATGACTATATCCATGATTTCCACATAGCCTTAGGGCTTTATCCAACTTCAGCAGCCACTGCTAATCAAACGTTGAATGATCGGGTTCGGATGGACTTGAGCATGCTCAAGGTTTGCTCATCTCTACTCCCAGGGAAATCTTAACAGCATTATGGGCCCCTGGGCAGAGGTGCGAATTGGGACCCCCAACCGAAGCCCCATCTTTCCATATAGTGCCCCACATAGTAGCCAATCCCCCCATATAGTGCCCCCCATAGTAGCTAATCCCCCCATAGTAGCCAGTGCCCCCCATAGTAGCCAATCCCCCCATAGTAGCCAGTGCCCCCATAGTAGCCAGTGCCCCCCATAGTAGCCAGTGCCCCCATAGTAGCCAGTGCCCCCTATAGTAGCCAGTGCCAATAGTAGCCAGTGCTCCCATAGTATCCAGTGCCCCCATAGTATCCAGTGCCCCCCATAGTAACCAGTGCCCCCACATAGTAGCCAGTGCCCCCATAGTAGCCAGTGCCCGCCATAGTAGCCAGTGCCCCCACATAGTAGCCAGTGCCCCCCATAGTAGTCAGTGCCCGCATAGTAGCCAGTGCCCCCACATAGTAGCCAGTGCCCCCATAGTAGCCAGTGCCCCCCATAGTAGCCAGTGCCCCCATAGTAGCCAGTGCCCCCATAGTAGCCAGTGCCCCCCATAGTAGCCAGTGCCCCCATAGTAGCCAGCGCCCCCATAGAAGCCAGTGCCTCCATAGTAGCCAGTGCCCCCCATAGTAGCCAGTGCCCCCACATAGTAGCCAGTGCCCCGATAGTAGCCAGTGCCCCCCATAGTAGCCAGTGCCCCCATAGTAGCCAGTGCCCCATAGTATCCAGTGCCTACCCTAGTAGCCAGTGCCCCCACATAGTAGCCAGTGCCCCCACATAGTAGCCAGTGCCCTCCATAGTAGCCAGTGCCCCCATAGTAACCAGTGCCCCCATAGTAGCCAGTGCCCCCATAGTAGCCAGCGCCCCCCATAGTAGCCAGTGCCCCCATAGTAGCCAGTGCCTCCATAGTAGCCAGTGCCCCCCATAGTAGCCAGTGCCCCCAATAATAGCCAGTGCCCCCATAGTAGCCAGTGCCCCCATAGTAGCCAGTGCCCCCCCATAGTAGCCAGTGCCCCCCCATAGTAGCCAGTGCCCCCACATAGTAGCCAGTGCCCCCATAGTAGCCTGCGCCCGCATAGTAGCCAGTGCCCCCCATAGTAGCCAGTGCCCCCCATAGTAGCCAGTGCCCCCATAGTAGCCAGTGCCCCCATAGTAGCCAGTGCCCCCCATAGTAGCCAGTGCCCCCATAGTAGCCAGCGCCCCCATAGTTGCCAACCCCCCCTGCCGAACAGAAAAACAACAAACCAGTTACTCACCCGTCCGCCGGCCCCAGCAGCTGATGTCTCCCGGCAGCGCGCACTCCCATCATCCTCCGGGCACAGGCAGCGGGGTACAGAGAGACTGCCTGTGCCGGAAGTGTGCTGCAGCCTCTATCATGAATGATAGAGGCTGCACAACACATCCGGGACACAGGCAGCGTCTCTGTACCCCGCTGCCTGTGCCCCGAGGATGATGGGAGTGCGCGCTGCCGGGAGACATCAGCTGCTGGGGCCGACAGACGGGTGAGTTCCGGGACCGCCTGCCCCTTCTATCGCCGCTTAGCTGAGCCGATCAGAAGCCCAGGAAAGTGCTGCTTATTGCACTTTCCTGGGCTTCTGATCGGCTCAGCTGAGCGGCGATAGAAAGGGTGGGCTGGGCGGGCAGAGGGGGTCGCTCAGGGCCACTCACTATGCATATGCATAGTGAGCGTCAATAGAGGGGGCGGGCGGGACGGCTTCCTTGCGGTGCTCGGCACTGCTTGGGAGCCGTCTTTGCTTTATAGGACGCACTTAGTTTTTCCTCCCACTTTGGGAGGAAAAGAAGTGCGTTTTATAAAGCGAAAAATACGGGTATGTCACGCAAGGGCCCCCGGGCAGCCGCCTACCATGCCCAATGGGTAAGACGGCCCTGTCTACTCCTTAGTCCTGAATGGGCAGAGGTTTACATCAATAAAGTACATGTTACACTGAATCTTTTCCTACAAGTGTGTATATCAATCCACTCAGAATGTTGCCTGCAGATTGAACAACACCTTCAGCCTCCCCTTTAAGGACCCACGGAATTAACACTGTTATAGGTCCCTCCCAGACACAGTAATGCTGTAGTACACAGAATAAGAATAAAATACACAATAAGGAAAATAGAAAAAAACACAGAATAAAGTTTAATCATGTGACTCAAAAACCCTACAAAATTTACCTCTTTAACCCAATGTTAACCTGCCATATACAGCAATACCAAGACACGCAGAAGACTTTCCACCGTATGGCCCGCCCCACCAAGCCTCCCCCACTTCATTTAAAATCTTCCCATTTACAAATAATATTATCTGTATCAATTACTCATCCGGTGCGAATGCTCAGCGTCTCCACTCCATACGAGCACGATGCAAAATTTGCCAATTTATTAAGACCGGTAGCATCCGGAAAGTAAATTGAATAACCAAAAAGTATGCAATAAAAGATAATAAGCTCATTATAGTACAAGGATAAATGGCTGTTCTTATAGGAGCAATGGAGAACGCAAGGAAATAAACTGCAGAATGAAATACACCACCAGCAAGATGAACTATGGGAGGCTGAGAGAACAGGGAGGTTGCTCCCTGAAAGTGCTCTAAAAAGGCTCTGGTGGATGACAATCACAGTACATTTCTATACATAGTATGTGGGTGGGGTTACTGATGCGCTGGATTTGCAATGTGCTATGTGAGCAGAAGTGCAAAAACTGCTGTGTTAAAGGAGAGAAGAAACTAAAGGGAGGGATTACACTGTAGCACTGTAGACAACACTACGAACAGCTGCCCTGATCTTTGCATGCGTGGTGTCAGATAAAGCCTTGATTTACCTTTGTGGGACACCTTCAGCAGGCAAACTGGCTCGGCTCACAGGTATACAGTCCAGTTCTCAGGCTCTCTCCCTCTCCACCCATAGCTGTAGCTGCCCTTCACCCCCACTTCCTGTTTTATCGCGGTCTGTTACTACAGACAGAAATTGCCTGACAACAGCTGGTGGACGGCAGATTGCAAAGAAGGGAGACACTCAGTGACCAAGACTTTAGGGCTCTTTTTCTAGTGTAAGGAGTCATTTTTGGTAAATGAAGTGATTTACAAATATGTTAGAAATCCTATAGACTATTACATGGCGGAAAGTTACATATTTACATATTAATGTATGTAAATATAAAGCAGTCTGTGTAAGCTGAGCGCAGCGGACATTATGGTCCCCGTAGTGGCAGGGACTCGCTGCCGCAGCGCCAGTCGTCGGTATATTACAGCAATCAGTGAGTAAGACTATCACACTTACAGCAATTTGTAGGAATGAATCCCCAGCTCTGGAGCCGCTCAGCTGTTCACCACCAGTAGCCGGCCCCGGGGGTGTCATTAGCCGCTAATTATCGTCATGTATTAACCATTAAACATATTTAGGAGGAAACAGAAGCTTTTTTTTTTTTCTTCTTCCCCAGCATTGTTAATGCAAAGTGTAAGCTGGTAAAACCACTGTCCCTGGGAGACTGGTACGTATCTACGTACAAAAAAAGTCCACCTAGATCATGTTCACAGCGCTGTTACAATAAATATACAATTACATGGCTCTGTAACCGGCATGTATGCTATAAATCTCGGGTGTCCATAGAGAGAAGACATGGAAGGAATGCTAATGAAGTCTGTAGCGTCTCTCGATACTATAAGAGTACTAGAAGAGGCATCAGGAGTGGCAGTAATAACAGGGTCCTAGTGCCCCGCCCAGTGACCACCTCTGTCAAATGAGAGGACAGCAAGTGACATGATGGAAATATGCAGTGAAAAATTAGGGCCCTATTACGCAGAGTGATAATCTGCCAAATCAGGCTGATTCGGCAGATTATGGCTCCGTGTAATAAAGACAACAATTATCGGCTGATCTTGAATTCTGGTCCTGACCTAAAAGTCTGCTCGGACTCATGTGATGATTAGAGATGATCAAACAGGGCCGAGGTTCAGGTTTGTACGAACCTGGACCATCGGCATTTGACTTCCGCTGCCTTCCCGTTCCGTGGGGAAAGTGGAGACAGCCCGAGTACCGCTTAGGAAACAGGGATACAGACTAAGGCTATGTTCACACTACGTAAAAGTACGTCCATTGTTGCCATCGGCAATAACGGCCGTACTTAATGCAGTGTGGAACATTGCCTCTTGTTCTATAGGATCCCGGCCGGATCAAACATGTCAGTTTTCTGCGGCCGCAATTCAATGAATTGCGGCCGTAGGAAACCCTGTCAGTTCACACAATGAAGCGAGTGGCTCCGGCCTCTCGTTTCATTGTGTGCTATGGGAAGTTCTGATGCGGGCGCGCGCTGATGCGCCCCCATCAGAACCCTGCGGCCGGAAAGATCATCCGGCCGATACTTAAGTGTCGGCAGAGACCAGGTCGTTCACGTAATGTGAACATAGCCTAATATTTCTAATGCCAAACAAGAACTTTAAAGCAATCTGTCAGAGCTCAAGTGTCTAGAGGTGTTGCCAAGCACCAGCATTCTCTCCTCCCCCCTCCCTTATGTCCTGCATGATTGATGTACGGGGCTCAGTGCTGAAAGCCAAGCAGGGAGGGGTGGGGGAGGGAGGACGTGCATGCTGCTGCTTAGCCCTGCATATGTTTTATCTCCCTATAAGGTATCTGCCCATGTCTGAGCATGATATATTCCAGATAGACTCCCTTTAAGCTTGACTGGTTACTAAGGACGCCGTCGGGTATCCGTGACGTCACTCCGGAAGACATTGGGAGGCGGCGCCGCGGCCCGGAGGCTGAGGACGGTGCTGGATCCCGATTAGGAAAGTTCCTGACATTACCCCCCTTCAGGAGGGGCCTCAGAACCCTTACTCAACGGACCTGGTTTAAATGGATTGCATGCATGATATTGCCTAATCAGACGTGGTGCATGCATATCCTTGCCAGGAACCCACGTACGCTCCTCTGGGCCAAAACCTTTCCAGTCAACTAGGTACTGCAAAGACCCTTGTACCCAGCAAGAATTTAAACTCTTTTCTACCTCATATTCCAGCTCCCCTTGGATGACCAGGAGAGCAGGAGGAGTAGATGCCGGAATAAGCTTTTCAATATCCCTTGTGGTTCAAAAATTATCAACACAGAAAGTCGCAACAACAACGGGGAAGGGTTCCCAGTGATGCACATCTACTTGATGTGTTCAATGTATTGTCCATGGTGCTGAACACAGAGCAGTGAGTGAACCCAAAGCAACTTTTGACATTGCTTATACTCCACCTGCATCTTAGTTCATACAGTCTTGAACTTTATTGTTCCAAACTGTTCTAGTTTATATCAACGGTATATACAGTGTGGTTCAAAAGTAGGTGGACAGTATGGGGGAGATTTATCAGACATGGTGTAAAGTGAAACTGGCTCAGTTGCCCCTAGCAACCAATCAGATTCCACCTTTCATTTTCTAAAGAGTCTGTGAGGAATGAAAGGTGGAATCTGATTGGTTGCTAGGGGCAACTGAGCCAGTGCCACTTTACACCATGTTTGATAAATCTCTCCCTCATAACCCTATTACACATACTGTCCACCTACTTTTGGACCAATATATATATATATATATATATATATATATATATATATATATATATATACATATATATATATATATATTCTCTAATAAACCAAATAAATGACGTCACCATTTATTTCCACTTAATGCATCTACGACGGTTTAAAGGGTTAACACGTCCCTTTCAACGTTAAATGAATACCTTCCCACAAAGACATAACTAACCGGTCCCTCCTTGCATTGTAAATGTGCACACCCCCATCATTGCTATATGGTGTTTAAATCTGTCAGGGAGGCTGGATATTGCCTTCTTAAGTGGACTCAACTGTATTACAAGCTTCTGTGGTAATACTGACCTGAATGTATCTCCATTTTATGTACTTAAATATTCATAAGGAGCTTTGCAACATTAATATCTTAGATGGCTTACAAGAACACTTAAATAATGTGTCCTGCTCCCTCTCACCGACGAAAAAGAGTCCCAGCCATTTCCAATTTATGTAATGCATTGGGCCATTTTAATAATTGTTCAGGGATTTAGACCGCTGGTTCCGCTGGTCGGCGGCACGGAGTGTAATTATTGTGTCAGCCGCTCTTATCTTGTGTTAATCCTGCTTGTTTTACAAGCAGAAAGTGAAAGATTAGTTAAGGAGAACACCGGGGAGAGCGAACACCGGGTCAGACTATTGGCCGATATTGGAATCTGTGCACAATTATGGCCTGTTGGGTAGTGGGCCGGTATGTCTGTACTTAGGGCCCTATTCCACCAGACGATTATCGTTCACATTAACGATTAACGATCTCAAACGACCGCTATTGTGAAAGACCTGAAAACGTTCACTCATTTCCATGGAACGATAATCGTTACTTATGATCGTATTTGCGACAGTTTTTTTCTTCGCTATTTCTTCGCTATTGCATTCGTATCTACTGCGAACGACCGAATGATGTCTTATTCAATGCGAACGATTTGCGAACGTTTTGCGAACGAGCAACGATAAAAATAGGTCCAGGTCTTATAAATTAACAATTTCTCGTTCGGTCGTTAATCGTTAACTGCATTTCAACCAAACGATTATCGTTTAGATTCGAACGATTTAACGATAATCTGAACGATAATCGTCCGGTGGAATAGGGCCCTTACTCCACAGTCATTGAATTCACTAGGAGGAATGTTTTTATTAAAGCAAATGTGCCTCAATTGGTAGAGCTGTCCTTTTTTGAATTGCCTCTCGGTTCCGGCGCTCTGCGCTGGTCTTTACGCAAGCACCGGCCCGGAGCACTGAGGACAGGGCCACTGGCCCCCAGTGTGACAAAACCCCCTGCCCTCTGTCTTGCGAATCAATTGAGCCACGTCACAAAGGTAAGGGGATATCGCCTTACTGGGGGGTGGCGGGCTTGCCCCTAGTGCTCCGGTGAAAAGCGTGTTTGTGAAAAAACAGCTCCAGCTCTGGAAGGTACTCAGGAAAAGACGGGCTCCGGTGCGGGGATGCCAGTGGTGTGGTCCTATTCCACGGGCCGACTGTGAGGAGCAAACAAGCGTTGTCAGTGCTCGTTTGCTCCTCGTTCCCCGCTCGCTGCCACCGCTATTACACACGGCAGCAGCGAGCGTGTGAGTGCAGGAGAAGCTGCGGGGAGCTGCGGGGGGGCTGCCCTGGTGATCGCTAGATCGTTCGGGCAGCCCATAGAGGATAGTGGTGGTCTGCTGCTGCCGTTCCTATTATGCGGAGCGACGGCAACATATCGCTGCTATCACAGTCGTCTGTTTTTCAACATGTTTGAGAGACAAACGACTGCAACAATCAGCCGACATGTCGGCTGTGTCAGCTGATTGTTGCCTTCTTTTCCATGGGACGATTATCGGTCGTAACAGCCGATATCAGCCGAATACGGACAATATTCGTTCCTTGGAATAGTGTCTTTAGTTATGGGGCCATCCCATTCTATCCAGACAGATGATGTTATAGAAAAGAAGGATCAGGTTGTACTTAGTAGTGTTGACTCTTTGGGTTCGGCAACGTTCTACGAAGCCGAACGTTCAGCATTTGACTCCCTGATAAGTACTGGAAGACTTGAGATTTTTTTTATAGAAATAAATTACAAATCTCTGGCACCAGTTAATTTGAAAGAAAAAAAAAATTGGGTGAACAACCCCTTTAAAGTGACTGTGTACCCACAATCTCCCCCCCCCCCCCCATACCACTTGTAGCTGCTTTTAATCCAAGATCTGTCCTGGGGCCCGTTCGGCAGGTGAGGCAGTTATTGTGCTAAAAAAACAACTTTTAAACTTGCAGCTCTGTGCCCAATAGGCAAGGCCTGGACAGGAGCCCCCGACACAGGTATGAACCTAGTCTAATCTAACGAATTGTTGCTCTAAACCAGCAAACGTTACAGTCAGTGTTACACTGATTCCAATGCATCCTGGATGAAGAGCTGACAGTCTTCTCCCTGATTTTTTTCTCTAACCTGCTCACAACGAGAAGTTATAAAGCCTAAGTGATAGACAAGCGGTGTCCGTGCACTCTCACTGAGTAGCGTGCATGTCTAATGAGTGTACAGCTTTACATCGCTAAACACTAATTACACAGCTGGTTAAGTCCGTAATGGACAGAAATATTGTTTCTCATTTCCTCTTTGTAACTTCCATGTTGCTCTCAGAAATTAATGAGGTTCAAAAAGGAAATTTGCAATCCTGGATTTTTCTGTAGCCAGTATGAGATGTACGGCTCCTGCTGTACTCACAGCGCTATGTGTGCCGGAATGTCATTAAAGGGTTAAAGTCATTGGTGGTGATAGGTAAGATGTAGAGGGTCATGAGGACATAAAGAAGAGGGTCTGGCACTGCCCACACCCCTGGCACTTTCTCATGTCTAAAGCTTGTAACCGCCAAGATACTTCCCATGTGAAAGAGCAGAGTGCAGGTCCCCTTAAAGGGATTGTGTCATCAGAAAAGAAACTATTGTTAAATGGAAACAATTTTTATTATTAAATCATTTTATCATATTATTAAATATATATTTTTTTTATTTACCATATTAGGGCGGGTTCACACTACAAAATTCTCGCGGACAATGTCCGCGGAATTGCGTCAGCTGTCCGCCCGCACATCTGGGCGCCTTTCCGCCGGCCCCATAGACACCATTCTATGGGCCGGCGTATTCCGCTATATGCTGAAAGAAGTGTCATGTCACTTCTTTCAGCGGATCGCGGAATACGCTGGCCCATAGAATGGTGTCTATGAAGCCGGCGGAAAAGCGCGTGCCCATGCGCGCGGACAGCTGACTGAATTCCGCAGACATTTTCCGCGAGAATTCCTCAGTCAAAACCCACCCATAGTGTGTGTATTTTGAAATAATCCTGAAATCATGCAGTTCTCATTTTGGCCACTAGGCTTAAGACCTAAATTCTAAGGGAGGCATTTATTAAGTCCGGCGTTTTTTACGCCGGACGTAAAAATGCCCCCGCAGCTCCGGCGCTACGGAGATTTATGTAGAGGCGGACTGCCTCTACATAAATCCCGTGCGCGCCGTTGCGCACCGCCGAAAACCTACGCCAGCTGAGGACTGGAGTAGGTTTTCGGCGTACATTTTGGCGGAACGGATGATAAATCGCGCGGACTCTGTGTCCGCGCCCTCCGTTCCGCCCACTTTCCGCCCCTTTTCCGCCCCCTGGCGTACTCGGCGGAAAGTGCCGATTTGCGAATATTTTATTCGCAAATCGGCCATTTGCGTATAAAAAAATACGCAAATCGGCACTTTCCGCCGAAAATCATCCGTTCGCCGGATGATACATGTGGCCCTAAGACTTTCTGTTCTGTACAGATCATTTCCTGGCACTATCCTCCTTATCATCACAGATGGGAGTATAGCAGCAGGTGACACCAGTACATAGATAACACAGAGAGGAGTACAGTGACAGGTGACACTAGTATATGGATAACGCAGACAGGAGTACAATGACAGGTGACTCCAGTATATAGATAACACAGACAGGAGTAGATAATAGACTACAGAACAGCACACAATGTCAGTCAGCTGCTTCTAAGGCCAGCAGGATATTGTCATGTATAAAACAGGCCTGGACTCACGGGACAGGGATATAATATTACCGCTTTATAAAGCTTTGGTGCGGCCTCATCTGCCGTCCAGTTTTGGAACCCGATTCATAAAAAGGACGTTCTAGAGCTGGAGAGGGTACAAAGACGGGCAACTAAACTAATAAGGGGAATGGAGCATCTTAGTTATGAGGAGAGATTAAAAGAATTACATTTGTTTAGTCTGGAGAAGAGACATTTAAAGAGAGATATGATTAACTTATTTAAATATATAAATGGCCCCTACAAGAGATATGGGGAAAAGATGTTCCAGGTAAAACCCCCTCAAAGGACAAGAGGGCACTGCCTCCGCCTGGAGAGACAAGAGGGCACTGCCTCCGCCTGGAGAGACAAGAGGGCACTGCCTCCGCCTGGAGAAAAAAAGGTTCAACCTCCGGAGGCGACAAGCCTTCTTTACCATGAGAACTGTGAATCTGTGGAACAGTCTACCACAGGATCTGGTCACAGCAACAACAGTAGAGGGCTTCAAAACAGGGCTAGACAAGTTCTTAGAGCAAAATAATATAAATGCATATGTATAGAACCTATCACCCCTCCCCCTCCCCTGTATCCATCCCCTCCTTGGTTGAACTTGATGGACATGTGTCTTTTTTCAACCGTATTAACTATGTAACTATGAGTACAGACACAGGTGACACCAGTATATAGATAACACAGACAGGGGTACAGTGACAGGTGACACCAGTATATAGATAAAAGACAGGGGTACAGTGACTGGTGACACCAGTATATAGATAACACAGACAGAAGTACAATGACAGGTGACACCAGTATATAGATAACACAGACAGGAGTACAGTGACAGGTGACACCAGTATATAGATAACACACACAGGAGTATAGTGACAGATGACACCAGTATATAGATAACACAGACAGGAGCACAATGACAGGTGACACCAGTATATAGATAACACAGACAGAAGTACAATGACAGGTGACACCAGTATATAGATAACACACACAGGAGTACAATGACAGGTGACACCAGTATATAGATAACACACACAGGAGTATAGTGACAGATGACACCAGTATATCGATAACACAGACAGGAGCACAATGACAGGTGACACCAGTATATAGATAACACAAACAGTAGTAAAGTGACAGGTGTCACCAGTATATAGATAACACAGATGGGAGTATAATGTCAGGTGACACCAGTATATAGATATAAGAAGTACACATACAGAGGTGGCAGTAGAGAGCACTGTGTCAGACTGGAAAGAATACACCACTTCCTGAAGAACATACAGAAGCTGATAAGTACTGGAAGACTAGAGATTGTTTTAATAGAAATAGATTACAAATCTCTGGCACTTTCTGACACTAGTTGATTTGAAATAGAAACATTTTCATTGGATTACCCCTTTAAGGAGGACCTATCCATACACTTGGTACTCAGCTGTAGGGGCTCTAACCACTTTGTGCATACTTGAGAGCAATTCCTGTATCCACGGTTATTGCTGGTCAAGGGCAAGAGTGAAATAATCCAGGAATACAGGTCCCATTAAAGGGAGAGTTATTGTTGGGATTACCCGTTAGATTCTAGCGAAAAGCAGCAGGGTTAGTCGGCTTTAATTGCTCTTTACAAACTTCCGTCTGTAGTAGCTCCTGATGACTTGGCAGTGTTTTAGTAGAGAGAGAGAGATACCCCCTCAGTGGGGATAAGTCCTTGTCCCCATCAATAGTAGCCATACTAGAATGTTTAATGGCCTGCCATGGCTAGTGTGCATGAGTGCTTGAAACTGAGGATCTGCACTCGCTCCCTGACTCACTGTAGAACCTCACAGGTGGATCCTGGCCAGAAGGCCAGGCCCTGGAATGCCTCTTAATAGGCAAAATTAGTTGTGTTACTTTCTCGGACTCTGAACTAGAAAAACCCAAAAATGGCTGACTTCTCTACTATATATACCTTTAGGGAGCTAACTAATTAGTGGAGAGGACCTAAGGAGATTGTAGCGCTGACCTGTGATAGGTTTGTTAAAGAGAGGGGGGACAACTCTGAGGTTCGCTCAACAGGTATTGGACACTAAGTCAACTCTGAAGTTGTGGCAAAATGATTTTGGTCATATGTTCACTTAACCCTTAACACTTTTTCCTTTAGCTGTGCCATACAATAGTAAGAGTTATGGGGAGACACCTAGTGGTAGGAGAGCAGAATACACCTTCAATCCTCAGAACACAGAACCCATGGCTTTTCCTTGTAGTGCCAGACTAGACATGCTAAAACAGTAATGTCACATTGGTTATGGGATATTAAAAAACCTCATAACCCAAAGTCACATTGGATGAAATCGAACAGAAATAACAGCTGATCATCCATGTATATGTGAAAGCCTTGATTTATGTAAATACAAAATTGTTACTACTACAGCACAACCTATTGATGACATTTTAAGACATCTATTTAAAAATCTCAAGCCTCACAGTACTTATCAGCTGCTGTATGTCCTGCAGGAAGTGGTGGATTCTTTCCAGTCTGACACAGGGCTCTCTGCTGCCACCTCTGTCCATGTCAGGAACTGTCCAGAGCAGGAAGAGGTTTTCTATGAGGATTTGCTGCTGCTCTGGACAGTTCCTGACACGGACAGAGGTGGCAGCAGAGAGCACTGTGTCAGACTGGAAAGAATACACCACTTCCTGCAGGACATATAGCAGCTGATAAGTATAGGAAGACTGGATATTTTTAAAGTGGTAAACAAATCTGTAAAACTCTCCGGCACCAGCTGATTGGAAAACATTTTTTTTTTCTCCCCTTCAGTAAATGGCGATCTTATCCCTTGAAGAGCCAATCCTCTGATTTTAACCTCCTTTGGAGCAGCAATAGGAACACTGTCACCAACTTATAACATAATTAATCAATATAATAGAATAACAAATACTGTATACTGCATTTACTGCATCGCCCCAATGATGTAATGATACACTTGTCCCGATATATATATATATATATATATATATATATATATATATTTATTATTATTATTTGATTATTGCTTTTATGTCATCACTCACACTGGATACTTTTTAGATGTCTATTACCTTCCCAAACTTTTTTTTTTTTTTTTTTATAGTTTCATTATCCCCCATCAGGTCCTGTGGCACAGAAGAGCTATAGATCACGTCTGTAATATTGCGGCATTCATTACCTCCTAATGCTGTTTTCTTTTTAGATCATTAGACCAAATTGTGACCTGACCTGTGAACTGTGAAATTGATTGTTGCCTTTAATGGTCAACGGCCCATTTTCTAATCGATAGGAGGAACTTTTTTTTATTTATTTATTTTTTATTATTTTTTTTATATATTTTTAAATTATACATAGGTATAATGCTTGTTAAATGTATCTACCACTTTTGTTTCTGTAGTTATTCTACATCAATCTAAAATATGGATGTGGCTTTCATCATCCGAGGATGATGAAGGATGAACATAAATTCCTCGGCTTTCAAGAGTTTAGGAAACACTGAGTAATACATTAGTGGTTAGGGATAAGGTTAGATAAAGCTGATTGCTGTGAGGAACGGGGCTCCCCGGGATGGAGCTGGTCTATTCTCCCGTCCATTAGTCAACACTGAATGAATAGTTTTACAAGTAAGTAAATATTGCAGATGTGATTCATACGCTGGATGCTTACAGCCCCCAAGAAGCCTTGTAAGAATAGAACAAGAAGAATTACCCATTGAAATCTTTATTTCTCCACTGGATATGTCTGTACTTTCACATCAGAGGGGAAAAGTTTGGAGAAAGTGGTCTCTGCCTTAAAGGAGTACTCCATCAAAAATGTTTTCAAATCAACTGGTGCCAGAAAGTTATATAGATTTGTAAATTATTCTATTATTCGTCCAGTATGTATCAGCTGCTGTATGTCCTGCAGGAAGTGGTGTATTCTTTCTAGTCTGACACAGCGCTCTCTGCTGCCATCTCTGTCCATGTCAGAAACTGTCCAGAGCAGGAGCAAATCCCCATAGAAAACCTCTCCTTCTATGGACAGTTCCTGATACGGACAGAGGTGGCAGCAGTGAGTACTGTGTATTGGAAATAATACACCACTTCCTGCAGGACATACAGCGGATGAAAAGTACTGGAAGACTGGAGATTTTTAAATAGAAGTAATTTAAAAATGTATATAACTTACTGGTACCAGTTAATTTGAAAAAATATTTTTTGCCTGAGTTTCCCTTTAACTTCCAGCTTCCAGTGGTTCTCCTTTATGAAAACCAGCAGCCACTAAAAGTCTGCTGGATGCAACTGCAGTCTCTTTTACTCTGTGTATGGGTTTTATACTGTGATAGTAGAATAAAGCATGAACATGTCATATGTGAAAACACATAGAAAAGGTGGTGAATATTAACATATATAGAAATCATTAAAATGGAAAGAAATGATATTCACAGATACAGACATGGGCAGATAGTTCAAAGGTTCGGACCTTTTATACAAAGTTCGGTGAAACCTGACGAACTTTTAAAAGTTTTCTTATCTCTAGTTTCCAGCACTGAGCCTTTTACATCAATCATGCATGGCAGCGGGGGCATCAGGGATGAAGAAGGCATGCATGCTCCAGCTCAGCCCAGTCTCTATGATATCATTTGGTTTATCTCCCTTATGTGCCCTTGCCTGCAGCTCTGGGCATGATATACAGCTGACTGGTTTTCTGGAAATATTTTTTTTATATTTATATATATTTATTATATCTGGAAATATATATATATATATATATATATATATATATATATATTTATTTATTTATATAATATATATATATATATATATATATATATATATATATATATATATATATATTATATCTGGATTTTTTTATATTTATATACAACTCCCCACTGAAAAAAGTGGTCATTCCTGGCAGTGTGGATTCCTCATGCTGTTAGTCCTGTTCAATATCATTTACAGTGATATAATGATATATATTTAAAGTCACAAATCCTTTTTAATCCATGTAGCTTCATGATGCTGTTGTCACACATGGCAGTTTTTAAAGGGGTTATCCAGCGCTACAAAAACATGGCCACTTTCCCCCTCTCTTGTCTCCAGTTCAGGTGTTGTTTGCAGTTAAGCTCCATTTACTTTAATGGAACTGAGTTTGAAACCCCACCCAACCTGGAGACAAGAGAGGGGAAAAGTGGCCATGTTTTTGTAGTGCTGGATAACCCCTTTAAGTCAAACCCAGGAGTGGATCCACCAGGTAGGAGGCATATAAGCGCTTCCTTTAATTTACCCATTACTTTGAATCCATGTCTGGTTTTGGCTCAAAAACTTTAAAAAAAAAACTGCCATGTGTGAAACCAGCCTAGGTAGAGTTATCCACAAAGAGATGAGATTTGTCTTACTATATATGTAGAGCCTATTTCATCATTTTTACTTTGCTGGTGGTTTAGTTGATGGCAATTTGTTGTAATTCTGTGTTGAATGAGAAAAGCTGCAGTGTAAAGTATGGGACAGAAACAAGGTCATAGGGGGAGATTTATCAGACATGGTGTAAAGTGAAACTGGCTCAGTTGCCCCTAGCAACCAATCAGATTCCATCTTTCATTTTCCAAAGAGTCTGTGAGGAATGAAAGGTGGAATCTGATTGGTTGCTAGGGGCAACTGAGCCAGTTTCACTTTACACCATGTTTGATAATCTCCCCCATAGTCTAAGCCTTTTCAAAGACAGGTGATGGATTTTATACTAAAGGTCCCCATCCCTATTCACCCATCAGTATGAAGTGTTTGGGGACCTCCAAAGACTCCACTGACAGATAATGTCGGTGGATTTAGCATTGGAAGTAATGGATTTTTACTGCCTGGTCATTTTGTTCTCAAAGGGATGAGCTAGCGCCAGAGCTGATTGGCTGCGGCTCGCTCCTTCCTGTAGGAAACCTATGAACGTCCTGCTGTGCCAAATGTTGGGAGAGATAACTGTCGGAAAAATGATCATTCAGTAAACGGTATGGTAATTGCCCTGAGGTTTCTTTACTCTGTGGTGCCCTATACGCTTTATAGTGCAACTACTGACTTCAGCCGTGATAAAAAAAAAAAAAAGAATGTGTAATCTGTAGAGATGAGCGAACCTTGAGCACGCTCAGGTTCATCTGAACCCGAACGCTCTGCATTTAAAGTGTCACTGTCGTTTACATTTTTTTTTTTTTTTTGCAGAAATCGATAGTACCGGCGATTTTAAGAAACTTTGTAATTGGGTTTATTAGCCAAAAAATGCATTTTTATCATGAAAAAACTGTTTGAAGCTCTCCCCCCCTGTCTTCATGGCTTGCTTATGGAGAGGGGAGATGTGGAGAGAGATAAGGCACCAAAACAGGACAACAAAGAGTTAATCTACAGTTAATCACCCGGCTATCTCCTCTGACAACAGCACTGACCTCTCTGACCTCTGAATACCGCTGTCACCCACCTCCGTGTTGTGCAATCCTTTGTTCTCTGCTCTCTGCTGCTGACTAACTCCCTCCTCCCCCCTCCCCTCTCTATAGAACAGACAGGGTTGTGTCTGATGCAACAAGTCACAATTTCCTGATATTTTGCAGTGAATGGAAAGAGGAGGGAGGGGGGACCTGGGAAAAGGCTTTTTGAATGCAGATAATGGCATATTTGCCTGATAAACCCAATTACAAAGTTTCTTAAAATCGCCTGGACTATTTATTTCTGGAAAAAAAATACGACAGTGACTCTTTAACTATCCGTGGCTGAAGAAGTTGGATGCAGCCCTAGGGAATCCCGGAAAACCTAGATACAGCCTATGGCCTATGACTGTGTCAACTTTTCCCAGGACCCCCTAGGGATGCATCCAACTTCTTCAGCCATCAGTAATCACATGCTGAACAATCAGGTTCGGATGAACCCAAGCGTGCTCGAAGGTTTGCTCATCTATAGTATTGTCCAGTCAGCTCCCGGTATCTTCACGTCCCGCTCAACCAATCAGTGCACTGCAGTGGGGCAGCACACTGATTGGCCGAGCAGGACGTCCTGCTGGGAACCCCCGAAGCAAGCCGGAGCGGGAACCAGGGGAAGTATAGGCTCCGGCGGCCAGGGGGTTAACGGGACAGGCTGCTGACAAACTCGCAGCAGGATGTGCATTCTGCTGCAAGTTTGTCTGCCCATAGAGTTTACTGGGCTGGGATCCGCAGTGGGTCTCTCTGCGAATACGCAGCGAGAAATCCGCTGCAGATCCGGTATGTGTGAACGTACCCTAAAGGAGGTTCTTTTACCTTAAATTAAAAAAATAAAAATTATAGTCCAAATATTGAGTAGTAATCACATTAAGCTCCACATGGTCCCCAGTGAGCCCAGGGTTACACTTAAGTCCGTCGGCAGGGTGAGAGCTTCCTAAACGCTGTGGTACGTTATGTAATTCTTCTTCGACTTCGGTTATGAGCCTCATTATCACACGTATTAATAATTGATATATATTGATTTCTGAAAAATATTGAGGCAAATACTCAATGACCAATTCTGAGGGATGAATGCCGATTCAGCGTTCCCGCAAGGCCGAGACAATCCCACCAAATGGTTTCATGAAAATTGTATTGCTGGAAAAAATTTGTCAAAATTTTTGGATCTTCTGGTAAAAAAAAAAAAAATTAAAATGGATTCTTTGTATTTGCTTATTAATAGCTACTTGTTAGGTTGCGACAAGTGAAGGCCTGACATTGGCCATAAGTTGTATCCATGTTTTCCAGGACTCCCTAGGGCTACATCCAACTTCAGTAGCCGCGGCTAATCAAATGCCAGGCGCTTGGGTACAGATGTGCCCAAGTGTTCTTGAGATTTTCAGCATAAAAATTATTATATTTGGGGTGTGGAACAAATTTTCTGAATTTCAATTATTTCTTATGGGAAAATTTGCTTTGGTTTAAGAGTGGATTTGAATTACAAGCACGGGCCCGGAACGAATTATGCTCGTAATCCAAGGCACAACTGTATTTCAAAATATTGTCTGCAACAATACCATAGGGTTGGGTCTACATGGCATCTCCTGACTGCACTAACAGGAACTGCCTGGTCACACCACCCCTTAACTCATACGAATAAATGTGACGGCGTTGAGACACGGACACCTGTGACTCCACAGGTGCAAACAATCCATCCAGGATAACCAGTGTGTGGTTGTGGCTGCAGCGGCATGTGGGTCACAATGCGTACCACCCACCTATATAATTGAAGGGGTCACAGTACACGGCAGTTGCTGGTCATGTGATGGGGAATTGCCATGTAGCCCCAGCCTTACCTATAAATAATTCAAATAAAAAAATTCAGACTGATGAGATTATAGACCAGTGGGTTTTTGTTAAGATGAGTGAACTTTGAGAATATTCAGATTCATCAGAACTCGAACTCTCTGCATTTGATTACTGGTGGCTAAAGAAGGTCGATGCAGCCCTAGGAAGTCCTGGAAAACATGGATACAGACCATAGGCCACAATTAAGGCCTCAGGGCTGCATCCAACTTCTTCAGTCACCGGTAATCAAATGCAAAGAATTCAGATTTGGATGAAAGTTCTCAAAGCTCATCTCTAGTTTAATGGTTTAAAGATGACAACAAATTTATAAAAAAAAAGGGTACGAAAATAAGACGAAAAAATGTATTTTGAATCATAAAATGTAAAAATACAAATAACAATACAAAAGACATTTAAAAAAAGATATTAGGATTATAGCAAAGGTGATTAAAATGAAAATGTAATGAAAAATGTAAAAAAAAATATATATATATATATATAAAACACATTTTTTTTAAAAAAAAATAACACATTTTAAATAAATTATATTTTCAACTTTAATTAAAAAATTTTTTATTTCAAAACAAATGTTTCAGGAGCATGATAGATAGACGGACGGACAGACGGACGGACAGACAGACAGACAGACAGACAGATAGGAGATAGATAGATAGATAGATAGATAGATAGATAGATAGGAGATAGATAGATAGATAGATAGATGATAGATAGATAGATAGGAGATAGATAGATAGGAGATAGATAGATAAATAGATAGATAGGAGATAGATAGATAGATAGATAGATAGATAGATAGATAGATAGATAGATAGGAGATAGATAGATGGATGGATGGATAGATAGATAGATAGATAATAAATAGATAGACAGATAGATAATAAATAGATAGATAGATAGGAGATAGATAGATAGATAGATAGATAGATAGATAGATAGATAGATAGATAGATAGATAGATTGATAGATAGATAGATAGATAGATAGATAGATAGATAGATAGGAGATAGATAGATAGATAGATAGATAGATAGATAGATAGATAGGAGATAGATAGATAGATAGATAGATAGATAGATAGATAGGAGATAGATAGATAGATAGATAGATAGATAGATAGATAGATAATAAATAGATAGATAGATAGATAGATAGATAGATAGATGATAGATAGATAGGAGATAGATAGATAGATAGATAGATGGATAGGAGATAGATAGATAGATAGATAGATAGATAGATAGATAGATAGGAGATAGATAGATAGATAGATAGATAGATAATAGATAGATAGATAGATAGATAGATAGATAGATAGGAGATAGATAGATAGATAGATAGATAGATAGATAGATAGATAGATAGGAGATAGATAGATAGATAGATAGATAGATAGATAGATAATAGATAGATAGATAGATAGATAGATAGATAGATAGATAGGAGATAGATAGATAGATAGGAGATAGATAGATAGATAGATAGATAGATAGATAGATAGGAGATAGATAGATAATAGATAGATAGATAGATAGATAGATAGATAGATAGTTAGATAGATAGATAGATAGATAGATAGATAGATAGTTAGATAGATAGATAGATAGATTGATAGATGTAATTTTAGAACTAAGATTTTATTATTTGCACAATTAAAAAATCTAAAAAAAAGAACTCTCATTCATAGTAAAAGATGAAAATCTGTTAAAACACAAAATTGAAAACATAAACAGAACAAAAAATATTGCACACGCAAGAAGATCGCCACATTATCATCATATTACATTGTACAGAAGGCAACTTGATAGGAACACGACATAAGTGTAACCTAACACAGATCGATAGGATTGATACCCCGGACTAAACCATAAGAGTCAGACCTATAATAATTTGTGATTATATTAATTAACCTGCAGCCGACTGATAAACAGAAGGAGGTTGTTACTCTGATAACTCAATCATTGATCTGTAGGTTTAACGTATAGAGAACAATAACTTATCAATTATTAATCAATACATAATCACTATTTCCAGTGGTCTAGGAAGGCTTTTAATGGAATGACATTTGCAATATGTATTCACTCTGGATCTATAATTTTGCACTAATCCAGCCTTTAAAAAACACCAACCAGTACTGGAGGCTAATGAATGATTTACAGCAGAGATCCATCTCCTAGCCCAGTCTTTTATTACTCCATCAGAGCATCATTCATACAGTGATACAGCCGGTACAATAAATACAGGGGCCAAGGAGGAAGTAAAGATTATAGGAGCAGACAGATTCCAGAGGATGTGGTACTCACCAAGCACAGAGTCCAGAAGACACATCATAGCCTGCGGTCTCTTTATTAAAGGCTCAAGGAATTTTTATGCTGTAATTAAACCATTAAAAAGAATGTCTATTTTATGATAGTATCCTACAGTCCGTCCAGTCTAGTAGTTATATGCCTGTATATAGGAGCAGTATTATAGTAGTTATATTCCTGTATATAGGAGCAGTATTATAGTAGTTATATTCTTGTATATAGGAGCAGTATTACAGTAGTTATATTCCTGTATATAGGAGCAGTATTATAGTAGTTATATTCTTGTATATAGGAGCAGTATTATAGTAGTTATATTCTTGTATATAGGGGCAGTATTATAGTACTTATATTCTTGTATATAGGGGCAGTATTATAGTAGTTATATTCTTGTATATAGGAGCAGTATTATAGTAGTTATATTCTTGTATATGGGAGCAGTATTATAGTAGTTATATTCTTGTATATAGGGAGCAGTATTATAGTAGTTATATTCTTGTATATAGGAAGCAGTAATATAGTAGTTATATTCTTGTATATAGGAGCAGTATTATAGTAGTTATATTCTTGTATATAGGGAGCAGTATTATAGTAGGTATATTCTTGTATATAGGAGGCAGTATTATAGTAGTTATATTCTTGTATATAGGAGCAGTATTATAGTAGTTATATTCCTGTATATAGGAGCAGTATTATAGTAGTTATATTCTTGTACATAGGGATCAGTATTATAGTAGTTATATTCTTGTATATAGGAGCAGTATTATAGTAGTTATATCCCTGTATATAGGAGCAGTATTATAGTAGTTATATTCTTGTATATAGGAGCAGTACTATAGTAGTTATATTCTTGTATATAGGGAGCAGTATTATAGTAGTTATATTCTTGTATATAGTAGCAGTATTATAGCAGTTATATTCTTGTATATAGGAGGCAGTATTATAATAGGTATATTCTTGTATATAGGAGGCAGTATTATAGTAGTTATATTCTTGTATATAGGAGCAGTATTATAGTAGTTATATTCCTGTATATAGGAGCAGTATTATAGTAGTTATATTCTTGTATATAGGAGCAGTATTATAGTAGTTATATTCCTGTATATAGGAGCAGTATTATAGTAGTTATATTCTTGTATATAGGAGGCAGTATTATAGTAGTAATATTCTTATACCTTCCACTGTCCCTTACTCATGATACAACAGCCATTGCTCTGTATGAAAAAAAAGGGGAGAAAAGATTCTTTCCTCCTCCCATGGAAGGTGAGCAGCTGATTACAAATTAACTAAGCATTCTATTAGGACATAGATACATGTCAGTAAATATAATAACCCCATATAGATAGATAGATAGATAGATAGATAGATAGATAGATAGATAGATAGATAGATAGGAGATAGATAGATAGATAGATAATAGATAGATAGATAGATAGATAGATAGATAGATAGATAGATAGGAGATAGATAGATAATAGATAGATAGATAGATAGATAGGAGATAGATAGATAGATAGATAGATAGATAGATAGATAGATAGATAGATAGATAGATAGATAGATAGATAGATAGATAGCAGAGAGGGAGGGAGAGATTTTAGTATATACACAATCCATTTTATGTTATTTCTTCCACAAAAGTACAGAAGTTGAGATATCATTGTCCTTTAATATTTCTTAAGTGAATCCACTAAAATCTCTTTATAGAATGCGGCCACCTCCAGTATGAGCACAGCTTGTAGAACGGACACCTTCCCTCAAGTAAGATAGATTTAGGTTGGGTAACCATGTTTCACCGGGGAAGTCATTCGGAAAAGAATGATAGAGAGGCCTTCCTGAGGTTTATCATAGTCATCTCGGAGCTGGAGGACCATTTTTCAGAGGACAAAGGGCTGTTTACCTGCAGTCCACCTGTAAGGTACAAGTCCTGCCACTGAACGCTACACTGCAATATCATATTTCACAGCCGATTGAACCCAGAGCTAAAAGAAATGACAGAGAAATAATTTTCCGTCTTTGCCAAAATATTTTGTACAAAACTCAACTTTGCTAACTACAAGGAAATTGAGCAATATCATTTTTACCCTTCAAGCCAATCACTTCTATTTAAGTGTAGATGTAGCGCTGGCGGCCATGCTGTAACAGATGACGGGAAGGTCAGTCTGCAGTTTTTTCTACCATGGAAGGAAAAATAATTCCTGGACACAAAGGATAGGAACCTAGAGGCTGCAGAAGAGCAAGCCCCAGTCAGGTCACAGTCTTTATACATGATGTGAGGTCATATCTCATCTTTACCCAGCAAAATGGGCACCAGGGATCTAGTGTCCCTGTAGTATGGGGTCCACTAGGTTTTATTCCACCTGGATAACTTACCTCTGTCAGATATCACACTAAGGGGATGAAGGTGCCATTAGTGTATTTCCCCACTAGGTGTCTCACTTTGTTCTATGGTTATGTATTAATCTGCATGAGCACAACTGAAGGAAATGGGTTAACTGTTGTTTTGTTGGGTTACTGTTCTACCCAATTACAGGTGCAGGTGCCTCACACTATTTTCCTCCTATTATACTTCTTCCCTCTCATTTTCCCACCAATAGGAGTTACTCCCAGTTTCCCCTATAAGGCTATGTTCACACTACGTATAAGTCTCTGCCCGGACCATCCCGGCCAGTACTTAAGTACCGGCTGGATGATCTTTCCGGCCGCAGGGTTATGATGCGGGCGCATCAGCGCGTGCCCGCATCAGCACTTGCCACTGCACACAATGAAGCAAGCGGCCGGAGCCGCTCACTTCATTGTGTGAACTGACAGGGTTTCCTACGGCCTCAATTCATTGAATTGCAGCCGCAGAAAACTGACACGTCGATGTGTATATGCTCCGGCTGGGATCCCATAGAAATGTAGGCAATGTTCCACACTGCAACGGCCGTACATTTACGTAGTGTGAACATAGCTTAAGGGTGGTTAGTTTCTGGTGGGAGGGCTTTGTTCTTCTTTAGTTGGTAGATAGTAGGAAGAGACACAGCTAAAAGAAAGAGAGAGTCTCTGCTGTAGTGAAGCTGGGCCTAGCCCAGGTCAGGGCCCTTGTCTGGGACCGAAAATTAAACAGATTCTTCTATGGAAGCAACTTAAGGTCCTATTCTACGGAACGATTATCGGCCGATATTGGCTGTTACGGCCGATAATTGTCCCGTGGAAAACAAGGCAACAATCAGCCAACATCGTTCATGATGGCTGAATGTTGAAAAACAAATGACTGTGATAGCAGCGATCTGCCGGTCCGTGGAACAGGGCCTTTAGTCCAGTATGCAGTGCTAAACCCTCAGGAGGGGTAACCATCCTCTAAGGTACACCTTGTCCAAGCCAGGGATCCCTCTCCAAGTATTCTCAGGACAGTTACCACAGCAAGGAACTCATCCCCAGTAAGACAAAGAGCAGCAAGCCGAAGTATCTTACTGAAGAACGCACTGCTCTCCTGTATTCTTTCCAGTATGACACAGTGCTCTCTTCTGTCACCTCCCCATAGCAAATCCCCATAGAAAACCTCTCCTGCTCTGGACAGTTCCTGACATGGACAGAGGTGGCAGCAGAGAGCACTGTGTCAGACTACAAAGAATACACCCCATTACTGCAGGACATTCAGCAGCTGATAAGTACTGGAAGACTGGGGATTTTTAAATACAAGTAATTTACAAATGTGTATATTTTTCTGCCCCATTTGATTTTAAAATCATTTTTTTCTCTCCAGAGTACCCCTTTTAGGGTTAGAGGTAATAGAGTAAGTATTGGGGCAACTAACCCTAACCTTAACCTAACCCTTACTCTGAATTTGTTTCCTTCTGAATTGCTTGTCTCATCCATAGTAGCAGGTTGTTTTGAGGATACTTAAATTCAGTCACAATGATGTAGCAGAGCTGAGCATTTAGTCAGTAGACGGTAGTTCAGGAGCATAGTCAGCTCAGTATCTGATACAGCAGAGCCAGGTATGTGCTATGATGAGGACTTAGGTATATAAAGGCCACACTAGCCAGGAGAAAACAGGAGGGACACCAACATATAATAATAAAGCATATAGATGGGGGGGCTAGTTTTCCTTTAAGAATATGTATAGTTATGTCCTATTTCCCTAGCTCTATCTAAGGACACATTATAACCTGAATAATAAGTAGGTTACAGTTCTAATGATTACATAAGGAAATATTCATTTAGACGCCGTCAATATGGCCGCCGCTTATGGGATTCCGATAAGATTATTTCTTAATTATAACGCCAAGTGTTTCATAAAACAATAAAAATCGGTGACTAACCCGCTGTAAGTAGACTGACAAATGAGGCAATCTGAGAGCCTAAATGTCACAACACAATCGGCTCCTTGTTAGCATGTAAACCTTTCTAACATAATGTACAATTGATTGTGCATTAATTGATCAATAAGCTGCCACTCGGCGGCCTCGTACCCAGATGGATCTCCTAAATGGTATTTCCATACATGCGTATAATGAGACACACAGGGGGAATCGCGTGTCAGTCTTTCCCCTATTAGCCCTGACAAAATGATTAAAAATGAGGCAGACACTTCTTTTCCTCGTCCTGTAGGAATGTCTCTGAGATTGTTTGTCTGCGGTAGGTTTGCAGCAGGTAGAATAAAGTCCTATAGCGATGTCTCAGGTCTGTAAACTACTGTAGCTGCAGCCCTGTATTTTTGTGCATTTAGGCTGGGTTCATGCTGCTTTTTTGCATTTGTGTGCATCCGTTTTGATCTGTTTTTACATTGACTTCCATTATTTTAAAAAAAAAAAAAAAAAAACAGATCAAAACGCATCTGTTTTTTTTTAACGTACACAAAAAACGTGGTCTCCTGTTGTCAGGAGTAGTGGATCCGCTGAACCGCCGCTAGCGATGGCATAAGTCCCATCAGGGAGCAGAGTCAAAGGGGTAGCTGGTCTTTACCAGTGCCCACTGCAAGGTGGGTTGGACTTGGCTGCGGCAGGTGACCCAAAGGTCACTACTCCTAGCTTGGCTTGCTAGTGGCGGCAGGCGAGGTGCGCGTAGGCAGGAAGGCAGGCAGGAGCACAGCAGGACTCCCGGCTGGAACCAGGGCAGCAGTTGCAGACTGGGACCACAGGCAGTAGGAACAGCTGACACAGGCCAGGAATCATGGAAGAGCTGGGACCACGCGCTAGGGAGCATGCAGAGGCTCCAAAACTAGTCAGGACAAAGTTGGAATTTACAGGGAGGTGTTTTGGTGTATCAACCAATTAGAGTGCACTGCCTCTTTAAATCTAACTAAGAGGATGCACGCGCACCCCAGGGGGCAGGAAGCACACGAGTAGACGGTGGGGGGACGCCGAGGAGAAGGAGCAGGCATGCGGACACGTGAGACACATTTATCCAGGAGGATCCCAATGGAAGAACAGTATACTGTATGGCTACAACCACATAATGTCTTTTCTTGGCTGTCCATCACTTTGCTCACAAATACCATCTCTTATAGTGCTGAAAAATGACAGCCATCAAACAAACAAAAAGAGAAAGTTGTGTGGTCGTGGCCTATGGGCGTATGTATAGGAGGTGCCATCATGAACAGTCTAGAGATTGATGCCTTCACATCAGGATAAGGCTATGTTTCCACTTGGGGAATATATTGGGCAAAGACGTCCTTCCCGTTGTGTAGACGGCCACTAATGATGATCCTTTATTAGCAGCAGTTCGTGTAAGGAGAAGGCCACCTCTCCCCGATATGTTCCCAAAGTGGGAACATAGCCCGCAGGTAGGAAGTCACATTTACAGGTCCTCTTCCAGTTGAAAAACCACAGAGAGGTCACATTACCTCTGCAGATCTTAAAGTCAGAGAGGAGATCGGCAAGATAGAGATAGAAGGGATGCTGGGTAAGTGTATGTCTGTCTAAGGTGTGTGTATGTCTAAGGTCTGTATTTGTTTAGGGGGTGCCGGCAGAGGGATGCCGATGCCGTGGTCCCTTTTTTAAACTGCGGCCCGGTTTGAGCGCCGGACTGAGTACCTGATTATTCCCAGGCAATGGCCGGGCATGAAACACTGGATTCTAATGGAGCCACATTACAGAGGCGAGGGCAGATCGTCACACTCCAGTGCTTTACGCCCAGCTGGTGCTCAGTAACAGACACAGACGGGCACAGGAATGGGCGACGGTTCAAAGAAAAAAACGCGGCATCGGAATCTCCGTGCCAGCACTGTTTTTTTTCATATACAAAAACACAAAGCGATGTACTACTGGTACATTTGCTTTAAACTCTGAGGTCATCAGGAGAAGTTGTCATGGTGGCATGGGGGGTGATGGAGAAGAAGAGGGAAGAGACGATGTCACCTACGTGTCACTAGATTTATAGAGGTGCTGTCGCCTCTCATGACATGCATGTTATAGTAAGTAATTGTATTCTGCAAACGGTATGCATAAAGTCTTGGTAGCCCGGGGCAATTTTCAATAGAAGCAAGGAAATGCGACGTTAAAATATAGACATGGCATTGTAGGAGACATTGCAAAAGGGAGTGGGGACAAAATTAGGGAACATCCAAGAGCTTATAGTCTACATTGTCAACCCCAAAATACAATGTGTCACTTAAGACAACAGCTTATGCGGCAGATACCCAACCGCTGGTTTGGTTTTCAATGTAATTATATGCAAGGAAGGACAATGTATTATAGACAATCATCTAGTGGAGTTTTTGTTGGACCTTTTTGTTGGTGTTTTAGATTCTACAAGGTGATGAAAGAATCCTGGAGGAATATTGGTCCATGTGGACAGGATGGCTTCTCGCAGTTGGATCCATCTGACTGGCCCATGTTTCTCCAGAGATCTAAATCCATATAACCAGCCATGTTCCTCCACAAAGATTTGGATCATCCACGTTTCTCCAGAGATATAGTTCTTTCTGACTGGGCCATGTTTCTCCAGGGATCTAGATCCATCTGAATGACCATGTTCCTCCACAGAGATCTGACCGGGGCCATGTTTCTCTACTGCTCAGTGATACAATTTTTACAAATGTTTGGAGTGTTGTCTTTCTGTTTCCCTTAGACAGCAATGGTGCTGGTACTGGTCATCCGCTGGTATAACCCATCTTTGCTAAGGAACAGTAAATTCTAGCTTCCAATGTATTGTATTTAACTGCAGTTTCTTGACTATGCAGGGTCAAATCAGAAGAATTCCTGACATAAACTTATGACCCTAATGTCAAACTAGTTGTTTCCTTCAAATAAAAAGAAATGGTTGGCTCTTCTCCCTCTTTCGCTACCTACAGTATGCATCCCAGCAAAAGATCATATATACAGCCCAGCATACGAACATATATATATATACAGCCCAGCATACCATTATATATACAGCCCAGCATACCATTATATATATACAGCCAAGCATACCATTATATATACAGCCCAGCATACCATTATATATATATATATATATATATATATATACAGCCCAGTATACCATTATATATATATACAGCCCAGCATACCATTATATATACAGCCCAGCGTACCATTAGCTTTCCCTACCACCTGACTTCACTGGTGACTCATTGTGAGGTGTCAGAAATCACTACCCCTAAATCCATCTCTTCTGTATCAAAGTCTTCACTATCAAAGAACTGATGATATGATACTAGGATAGAGGTTCCTTCTCCCTAAATGTTTACAGTATAGGTGCAGAGAGTCTGGCCATTGACATGGTTGCAATACCAGCCATAACCAACGAACAATGGAGGCGCTGTTTCTCGTAAATTAAAGCAGCTCTATCTAATCTTAGATGACTCCTCCAGCTCTTACTCTTTTACCATCTTTTTCTGCAAAATCAATGCCTGTGAAGGAAAAAACCATTGTGAGGCATACTAAAACTCAAAAAGTGACATTTATGACCAATAGAAGGGTTTAATTACTGAAGCCCTTACGATTTTATGTGTCTCACCCCGACAATGTCTCATTTTACCCAGGACGGGCGCCCGACTCCCACTGTTTAAATATATTCAATCGTAAAGGATTATTTTAAACATAAAAAGCAATTCAACCTCACAAATTGTCCCGACAGCTAATGAATGAGATTGACCTCAAGCCAATTCACTTAATAAGAGCGTTCATTAATTACACCGGTCATTAAGTGATAATAGACTGTCAGGCTTATGAAGAAGTGACTGCTTAATGTTTCTGCCATATAATTACAGAGGGAACAGGAGCCGAAAGGCAGATATCAACATATTTCACTCATTATATTAGGCGTAATATCACTACCATACAAGCAGGATAGCTGCCGGGATGTTAGACATCAGTGAACTGATCTGACGTCTGGCTATGACAAGCTTTTCTAATAGTCTACTGTTATCTGACTATAGTACTCTAGTTCATTCAATCAATGAAACCTCCAACAGGTCCCCATACACGTCAGCGAAAAGACGGTCAAAAACTTCAGCGGGTTGGCTATCTAATAGGTGTGGGGGCATAGTGCAGCATATCAATAGAACGTCGGTGACGGCTCGGAGAAGCCGGTGCCGCTGTCCTTTTTATGGACCGTGTCCCGATTCCCGCGCACTGTGCCAGTCTATTACCGTGAACCCGGCTAAAGCAACCAGTGGGAGGAAACCCCCGCCCCTCTGTGATGCAGCTCCATTAGAATCAATTCGAACAAAGTGGCAAAGTTTAAGCAGGAGAGTAGAAGAGTCTTAAATTGTGTCTGGGCATTGTTCACTTATTACTGGAGAAGTAAGACTTATCATGGAAGTGCAAGGGTCAACATTGCTTTGTATAAGCCACACTCAGTGATCACATAACTACTATAATACTGCTCCTATATACAGGAATAAAACTACTATAATACTGCTCCTATATACAAGAATATAACTACTATAATACTGCTCCTATATACAAGAATATAACTACTATAATACTGCTCACTATATACAAGAATATAGCTACTATAATACTGCTCCTATATACAAGAATATAACTACTATAATACTGCTCCCTATATACAAGAATATAACTACTATAATAAGGTATGGAGAGAGAAGAAATGTTTCCAGCACTCACCAGGTACTTGATAGCAGATTTTTATTTCATCCTCATTTCATAGACATGAAGCGGCAGGGAGGGGTAAGGTGCGTGGCGTGTCTCTAATGGCCGCCATTAGAGACACGCCACGCACCTTACCCCTCCCTGCTGCTTCATGTCTACGGCCGTACTTTGTACGGTGTGGAACACTGCCTTATCTGCTATGGAATCCCGGCTGGAGCATATACACATAGTGGGGCATTTTTTAAGTCCGGCGTTTTTTACGCCGGACTTATAAATGCCCCCGCAGCTGAGGACTGGAGTAGTTTTTCGGCGTACATTTGGGCGGAACGGATGGTAAATCGCGCGGACTCTGAGTCCGCGCCCTCCGTTCCGCCCACTACACGCCCCCTTTCCGCCCCCCCCTGGCGTACTCGGCGGAAAGTGCCGATTTGCGAATATTTTATTCGCAGATCGGCCATTTGCGTATAAAAAAATACGCAAATCGGCACTTTCCGCCGAAAATCATCCGTTCGCCGGATGATACATGTGGCCCATAGTGTACGCTCCTGCCGGGATCCCATGCGGCGCCGCAAAGAACTGACATGTCAGTTTTCTGCGGCCACTAATCAGTAAATAGCGGCCGTAGAAAAGCTCTGGTCGCTCGCTTCATTGGGCGCTATGGGAAGTTCTGATGCGGGTGCACGCTGATGTGATCCGGCCGGTACTTAAGTATGATCTTTGCAGAGACGGGTCATGGAACGGGCAGTCTCTTACGCAGTGTGCACATAGCCTAATACTGCTCCTATATATACTGTAAATGTATTAAATTGTTTTGGTTTTGGTTTTTTCGTTGTTTTGGGGGGGGTTTATAAAGTAAGTGTAGAAAATTACTAAATTGATTCATGTTTCTCTATAAATGTTTAATACAAAATAAAATCACCCCCCACTCATTATTTCACCTGCATAGTACTAATGTGTCTCTATGACAGCTGGATATTTTTGCATGTCTACAGATCATTATTCCAGTTTATAATACATTTGCAATGTGAGAATCAATCTTGAGTGAGCGGCGAGGCCTCTAGTTTTAAAATAATAGTCTGTAGTTTTTTTTTCCAGGGAACCTTGTTAACCAAGAGCCAAATTCCTAATCACCTGAATTAGCATAGCAGCCTCCTGTGCAAACCTGAGCGTGCACGAACATCAATAAAGACTCTGTTCCGGGCCAAATTCATCACTGGAGATTGTAAATGCATTGCATGGTCCTATAAAATTACCGTCACTTTTCATCTTCAGAGGAAATGCATAATTGTGTACCCCCCCCATTACTATTAACACCCAGACTGCGAGAAGAAATAAGCATATGGCCGTATTCACATGGCTATTCTCTGTCCATGTTTAACCTCTTAGACAGTGTTTTTTTCTACATGACTGGAAACTTTTTAACTTTTTTACTACATGGCAGTACTTTTTATGGTGCCCTTTAATTTACCATATAATGTATTAAGTTGTGCAATAAGCTGCAGCTCTCATTGGTTCCATTGTGAATGCAACTTTTTATTTGACGTTTTTCAGCCCAAAAATTCTGGCATTGGGTGTGTGTGTATATATATATATATATATATATATATATATATATATATATATATACATATATATATAGTGGTACCTTGGTTTATGAGTAACTTGGTTTAAGAGCGTTTTGGTTTAAGAGCTCAGAGTTTTTCAAAATTGTGACTTGGTTTAAGAACATTGCTTTGGTTTAAGAGCTCCCTGTACTGGGTTGGAGGGCGAGTGGAGGAGGGGCATGGTCTGCATAGCGGGGTCTACAGCACTGTACTCTGACCCAGGAAGTCTCCCTTACCTTCCAAATCATAGCAGATCCACTTCAGGCTGGGGCTCACATCAGGGGACAGGACTGTGGAGGTAATCTCTCCATAGCTGTAAGCCCTCTCTTCCCGGACAGAGAGCGCTGCATGTATGTGCCCACATCTGTCCTGCTCATTCCTTCATGCTCCCTGCAGTCTCTGTCCGCCCTTGTGTTTCCCATCCTCTCCATTACTGTACAGTAATTTATAATATCACATATTCTGCTGTTTCTGAATTTTTGTTTAATCTGTTTTACATGTTATTCAGAATAATAAATTATTATTTTTGGGGTGTGAAACCAATTGTCTGCATTTCTATAATTTCTTATGGGAAAATTTTCTTTGGTTTAAGAGTGGATTTGGATTACAAGCCCGGAACAAATTTTGCTCGTAATCCAAGGCACCACTGTGTATATATATATATATATATATATATATATATATTTATTTATTTATTTATATTTATATATATATATATATAATTTTTTTTTTTTTATTAAATTTTGGACATGATGCACACATTGATATACATTATGTTCATTTTTCACTTGAAAAGCCTGAAAAAAGGGTTGATTTTATTTTTTATACATATAAACGCTATATATTTCATATATGTCATATGTATAGTAAATATAGATTTCACGGAAAAATAAAAAAGTATCTAACCTGTTTATATGTCCCCATAGGGCATGGAGCGCTGAGGATAAAGGTAAGTTTCTTACCTTTACCCTTAGCAACATTTGTGCAGCTCCACTCTGCTAATATTTGTTATGAGGGCCGAGCCGACCACGTTTTGCTAATATTCATTAGGAGGGCCGACCACATTCTGCTAATATTCATCAGGAGGGCCGATCACGTTCTGCTAATATTCGTTGGGAGGGGAGGGCCGGCCACATTCTGCTAATATTCGTTGGGAGGGGGAGGGCCGACCACGTTCTGCTAATATTCATCAGGAGGGCCGACCACATTCAGCTAATATTCGTTAGGAGGGGAGGGCCGGCCACGCTCTGCTCTGCTTACATTTGTTAGGAGTGCCGAGCTGACCACGTTCTGCTATTATTCGTTGGGAGGGGAGGGCCGACCACGCTCTGCTCTGCTAATATTCGTTAGGAGGGCCGAGCTGGCCACGTTCTGCTAATATTCGTTGGGAGGGGGAGGGCCGACCACGTTCTGCTAATATTCGTTAGGAGGGGAGGGCCGACCACGTTCTGCTAATATTCGTTGGGAGAGGAGGGCCGACCACGTTCTTCTAATATTTGTTAGGCGGGGAGGGACGGCCATGCTCTACTCTGCTAATATTTATTAGGAGGGGTGGGATGGCCTGAGCTCCGCCCCCAGTGCACTAAAGTACCTAATTAGCATATGATATAACCTACAAATATCCCAAAAAGATCTAACTAAAAAAATTACCATCATCACCAGCGTCCGATGCACTATACGGACATACCCAGAGGAACCAAGATGGGCAAAGAATTTGCAGATGGTTATCCAGAGGACAGGCCAGAGACAGAAGCTTGGGGATTATCCAGAGGACAGGCCAGAGACAGAAGCTTGGGGGTTATCCAGAGGACAGACCAGAGACAGAAGCTTGGGGGTTATCCAGAGGACAGGCCAGAGACAGAAGATTGGGGGTTATCCAGAGGACAGGCCAGAGACAGAAGCTTGGGGTTATCCAGAAGACAGTACAGAGACAGAAGCTTGGGAGTTATCCAGAGGACAGGCCAGAGACAGAAGCTCGGGAGTTATCCAGAGGACAGGCCAGAGACAGAAGCTCGGGGGTTATCCAGAGGACAGGCCAGAGACAGAAGATTGGGGGTTATCCAGAGGACAGGCCAGAGACAGAAGATTGGGGGTTATCCAGAGGACAGGCCAGAGACAGAAGATTGGGGGTTATCCAGAGGACAGGCCAGAGACAGAAGATTGGGGGTTATCCAGAGGACAGGCCAGAGACAGAAGCTTGGGGGTTATCTAGAAGACAGTACAGAGACAGAAGCTTGGGAGTTATCCAGAGGACAGGCCAGAGACAGAAGATTGGGAGTTATCCAGAGGACAGGCCAGAGACAGAAGCTTGGGAGTTATCCAGAGGACAGGCCAGAGACAGAAGATTGGGGGTTATCCAGAGGACAGGCCAGAGACAGAAGATTGGGGGTTATCCAGAGGACAGGCCAGAGACAGAAGATTGGGGGGTATCCAGAGGACAGGCCAGAGACAGAAGCTCGGGGGTTATCCAGAGGACAGGCCAGAGAGAGAAGATTGGGGGTTATCCAGAAGACAGTACAGAGACAGAAGCTTGGGAGTTATCCAGAGGACAGGCCAGAGACAGAAGCTCGGAGTTATCCAGAGGACAGGCCAGAGACAGAAGATTGGGGGTTATCCAGAGGACAGGCCAGAGACAGAAGATTGAGGGTTATCCAGAGGACAGGCCAGAGACAGAAGATTGGGGGTTATCCAGAGGACAGGCCAGAGACAGGAGCTCGGGGGTTATCCAGAGGACAGGCCAGAGACAGAAGCTTGGGGGTTATCCAGAGGACAGGCCAGAGACAGAAGCTTGGGGGTTATCCAGAGGACAGACCAGAGACAGAAGCTTGGGGGTTATCCAGAGGACAGGCCAGAGACAGAAGATTGGGGGTTATCCAGAGGACAGGCCAGAGACAGAAGCTTGGGGTTATCCAGAAGACAGTACAGAGACAGAAGCTTGGGAGTTATCCAGAGGACAGGCCAGAGACAGAAGCTCGGGAGTTATCCAGAGGACAGGCCAGAGACAGAAGCTCGGGGGTTATCCAGAGGACAGGCCAGAGACAGAAGATTGGGGGTTATCCAGAGGACAGGCCAGAGACAGAAGATTGGGGGTTATCCAGAGGACAGGCCAGAGACAGAAGATTGGGGGTTATCCAGAGGACAGGCCAGAGACAGAAGATTGGGGGTTATCCAGAGGACAGGCCAGAGACAGAAGCTTGGGGGTTATCTAGAAGGCAGTACAGAGACAGAAGCTTGGGAGTTATCCAGAGGACAGGCCAGAGACA